>NW_022610184.1:0-363590 GCF_000309985.2 Brassica rapa
ACAATGGAGGTGAATACATCAGCAATGCCTTCAAGAGTCATCTAGCCAAGCATGGGATTGTGCATCAGACCAGTTGTCCCTACACACCACAGCAGAATGGTGTAGCTGAGAGGAAGAATAGCCACTTGATGGAGGTTGCTAGGTCGATGATGTTTCATGCAAATGTCCAAAACGTTTTTGGGGAGATGCTGTACAGACTGCTTGCTATCTCATCAACCGGATCCCAACCAAGATACTGAAGAATCTGTCTCCATTTGAGGTGCTGAATAAGAGCAAGCCTTTTATTGATCACCTACGGGTATTTGGGTGTGTATGCTATGTCATGAGTCCAGGAGAACAGAGAAACAAGCTGGAGGCAAAGAGCACTAAGGCTATGTTCATTGGATACTCTATCACTCAGAAGGGATACAAGTGCTATGATCCTGAAGCAAGGAGAGTGATGGTATCTAGAGAAGTGAAGTTTATTGAATCAAAAGGGTATTATGAAGAAAAGGAGTGGGAAAATCTGAAGGATTTGTCTCAAGCTCCATCTGATAGAGCAACAACACTGAGGGTGCTGTTGGAGAAGCTAGGGATAGGGTTATCCCAGGATCAGGAATCTGGAAGAAGAGAGTCTTCCAATCCGACTAGTGAAGCTGAAAGAACAACTCCTCTTGATCATGAGAGGGGGAATGGAACTGAATCTCATGAGCAAGTGCATAATCAAGATTCAGGCCAGCATAATCAAGAGGTGACACAGGAAGTAGAGAGTGGTGCTCAGTCTAGTGGAGATGGGCAAAGAGAGTCTAATGGCTCAGATGAGAGTGGTACTCAGTCTAGTGGAGATTGGGAAGTGGATCCTGATGGGTCAAATGAGAGTGGTGCTCAATCAAGTGAAGATGGGCAAGAGCCACAAGAAGAACAAGTTCAGGAGCTGAGGAGGAGCACAAGGGTGAAGAGAGATGCTTCCAACTGGGTAAACACGAGAGTGTACTACAATGCCCAGGCTGTGGAGCATCCTTCTCAAGCTATGTGTTCCTTTGCAGAGTTTCCAGACGAGCATATAGCCTTCACAGTAAGCTTGGATGAGAGCTATATTCCAAGGACATATGAAGAAGCTATGGCTTTAAAGGAGTGGAGAGATTCAGTTGCTGATGAGTCCGGAGCCATGATTAAGAATGAAACATGGTATGAGAGTGAGCTGCCTAAAGGGAAGAAGGCAGTGACTAGTAAATGGGTGTTCACAATCAAGTTTCATCCTGATGGAAGAATAGAGAGGCGCAAGTCTAGGTTGGTGGCAAGAGGATTTACTCAGACATATGGTGAGGACTATGTTGAGACCTTTGCTCCTGTGGCTAAACTTCATACTATCAGGATTGTATTATCTTTAGCTGTGAATCTTGAGTGGGATTTGTGGCAAATGGATGTGAAGAATGCATTCCTTCAAGGAGAGTTGGAAGATGAAGTATACATGCATCCACCACCAGGTCTTGAACATCTAGTAAAGAAGGGTAATGTGTTGAGGTTGAGGAAAGCTATCTATGGTCTCAAGCAGTCTCCAAGGGCGTGGTACAACAAGTTGAGTACTACACTGAATGGGAGAGGGTTCAGAAAGTCAGAATTGGATCACACTCTCTTTACCCTAATCACCTCATCTGGTATTGTGGTATTACTTGTGTATGTGGATGATATCATCATCACAGGCAGTGATAAGGAAGGCATCAAGGCTACAAAGGAGTATCTCAAGGCAAGCTTTGAGATTAAAGACTTGGGGGAAATGAAGTATTTTCTTGGGATTGAGATATGCAGATCAAAGGAAGGATTGTTCATGTCTCAAAGGAAGTATGTGATTGATCTATTGAAGGGAGCAGATGCCTATGGAGGAAAGACAGCCAAGATGCCAATGGAGGATGGTACAAGGTTCCACGTGAGGGGGAGATTGAGGATAGCAAGCCATTCCATGATCCTAAGCTGTATAGGAAGCTAGTGGGGAAGTTGATTTATCTTACCATTACTACACCTGATGTATGCTTTGCGGTGAATCAAGTCAGTCAACACATGCAAGTTCCTAAGGAGCACCACTGGCGGATGGTGGAAAGGATCTTGATGTATCTGAATGGAACTACTGGTCTTGGAGTATGGATGGGATGTAACAAGAGTACTGAGGTTGTAGGCTACTGTGATGCGGATTGGGCTGGTGATAGAGCAGATAGAAGATCAACCACAGGCTATTGTACATTCATTGGTGGTAACTTGGTCACTTGGAAGAGTAAGAAGCAGAAGGTAGTGTCTTGTTCCAGTGCTGAGGCCGAGTATAGAGCAATGCTGAAGCTTACAAATGAGCTAGTGTGGATAAAAGGGATTTTGAAGCATCTGGAGATTATTCAAGCAACGCCAATGACAATGCATTGTGATAATCAAGCAGCTATCCACATTGCATCTAACTCTGTGTTCCATGAGAGAACAAAGCACATTGAGGTTGATTGTCACAAGGTGAGGCAGATGATGATTCTTGGGGTGATTCTACCTTGTTATACTCGGAGTGAGGATCAGTTAGCAGATGTGTTCACAAAGGCAGCAAGGCAAAAGACAATGGAGTCCATACACATCAGGTTAGGACTCATTGATCTCTCGCCTAAGGGCTAGTCTATACACTCTCCTGATCATGTGATCTCTACTCTTTTTCCTCATTAAGGTTTTGTCCCAATGGGTTTTCCTTAATGAGGTTTTAATGAGGGAGATCTCATGGTCCTTCCAAGCTTGACTTGTTCCACATGGTCAAGCTTGAGGGGGAGTGTTGAGATGAGAGAATAAATGGTTGATATATTGAGAGAGGAAGAGAGTTGGAGTAGACAGTAACTTTGGAGTTTTACTGTGGTAACTTTAGTTTAACCACAATAACAACTTGGGAAGTTATCTGATGGCATGAGAAGGTAACTTAGTGAAGGGAAGAGAGTAAACTCGACCAAAGAGGATAAGGAAGGATAAGGGAGCCTTTGACAGCCTGTATGATGCTGGAAAGGAGAGGATGCTTTTCTACTAGTGCAAGCATGTGAGAAAGCACAGCCAAGTGATTCAAAAGGAGTTCCAGCCTGTCCTTTGACTACACATGCTTATACATTTCGAAATCCCTTGTTGCTCTCTCTTTATATACTTGTAAACCCTCATCAGTATTAATTAATGGAGTTTTGAGTCTCTCTCTCTAGTCTCTCTCTTGTTCTTAATCTCTAATCTCTTTAATTCTCAGATTAAACTTAATCACTCTTTAAATCACAAAATCTAATAGTCCCAAAGGATCATCACTGGCGCATGGTGGAGAGACTTCTCTTGTATCTGAATGGGACGTCAAGCCTTGGAGTGTGGATGGGATGCAACAAGAGCACTGAAGTGGTGGGATACTGTGATGCGGATTGGGCTGGAGATAGAGCAGACAGGAGATCAACCACCGGCTATTGTACATTCATTGGAGGCAACTTGGTGACTTGGAAGAGTAAGAAGCAGAAGGTGGTGTCTTGTTCAAGCGCTGAAGCTGAGTATAGAGCAATGCTGAAGCTTACCAATGAGTTGGTATGGATCAAAGGAATCTTGAAGCACTTGGAGATAGAGCAGGGAACTCCAATGACTATGCATTGTGATAATCAAGCGGCTATACACATTGCAACCAACTCAGTCTTCCATGAGAGAACCAAGCACATTGAAGTTGATTGTCACAAGGTGAGGCAGATGATTGTCTTGGGAGTGATCTTGCCATGCTACACAAGGAGTGAGGATCAACTTGCGGATGTGTTCACCAAGGCCGCAAGACAAAAGACTATGGAGTCCATTCATACCAGATTGGGGCTCATAGATCTTTCCCCAAGGAGCTGATCCCCTTTTGCCATGAGGTCTTCACTCTTTTTCCCTCATCAAGGTTTTGTCCCAATGGGTTTTCCTTGGTGAGGTTTTTAATGAGGAAGATCTCATGGTGGTTCCAAGCTTAACTAAGTTACTAAGTTAAGCTTGAGGGGGAGTGTTAAAATTAGTTGTTCAGTATATGAGGAGATGGCTTAAGGAGTTGAGGATGTGAGAATGTGGAGGCAAAGGGAAGGAAGGTTAGGGATCGACCAGGCCGTACAAGAGGCCGTACCGGCCGTACCGTCCGTACTGTCCGGGTCGATCCATAACTCGACCAAGAGGGAAGTTACCCGGGTGAAAGAGTTAAACGGCCAAAGGGGTTTACCTTAAGGGAAATGACCGTTTGGATGGATGGAGTGACTGAGCCTTATCCACACAGGCTGGAACAGGCTGTAAAGGCAAAAGGAGCCGAGTCCAAGATGCCAAAAGCGTGTGACATCTCTCATTGGATTAGTTTTGAATTAAAGCAACCTTATCCTTGACCTCACATGCTTAGTCTCTCTAAAACCCTTGTATCTAATCCTATATATTGTAAACTCTGCCTTGATTAATAGATAACACGAGTTCATCATATTCTCTCTCTAGTTCATCATGTTTCTCTTCTACATTTCATAAATCATCTCATCTCACTTTAATCTTTCTCTAAATCTCTCAATACCTGTTCAACTCTCTAAAATCATAAAGAAGCTATCCCACTTTCAAATCAGGTGATCCCACTTTTCCTGTTTGGGAATATGACAACTTCTTCGTCATTCTAATCATACCAGAATGAATCTTGTTGTAAGAAGCTTGATTTTGATACATAAAGTAATGGAGAATCACTAGGAAGTTGAATAAATCTCATTGGAGTTAGGATGAAGAAGCTATCCCACTTTCAAATCAGGTGATCCCAGTTTTCCTGTTTGGGAATATGACAGCTTCTTCGTCATTCTAATCATACCAGGATGAATCGCGATGTAAGAAGCTTGATTTTGATACATAAAGTAATGGAGAATCACTAGGAAGTTGAATAAATCTCATAGGAGTTAGGATGAAGAAGCTATCCCACTTTCAAATCAGGTGATCCCACTTTTCCTGTTTGGGAATATGACAGCTTCTTTGTCATTCTAATCAAACCAGGATGAATCGCGATGTAAGAAGCTTGATTTTGATATATAAAGTAATGGAGAATCACTAGGAAGTTGAATAAATCTCATAGGAGTTAGGATGAAGAAGCTATCCTACTTTCAAATCAGGTGATCCAGTTTTCCAGTTTGGGAATATGACAGCTTTTTTGTCATTCTAATCAAACCAGGATGAATCGCGATATAAGAAGCTTGATTTTGATATATAAAGTAATGGAGAATCACTAGGAAGTTGAATAAATCTCATGGGAGTTAGGATGAAGAAGCTATCCCACTTTCAAATCAGGTGATCCCAGTTTTCCTGTTTGGGAATATGACAGCTTCTTTGTCATTCTAATCAAACCAGGATGAATCACGATGTAAGAAGCTTGATTTTGATATATAAAGTAATGCAGAATCACTAGGAAGTTGAAGAAATTGTTGAGTTGAGTTGATTATATTGGTATGGAGAGAAGAGGAGTTGAAGAGGAGAAGAGATGGAGAAGCTTGGGGAGTTTTGGTATGAATGGTACGGACGGCCGTACACGGCCGTACCGTCCGTACCAAAGGTCTCGACCAAAACTTACCCAACTCGACCAAGTGAAACGGTAACAAGGAAATGTTACCTTGAGGGCTTAAGGAGAAGGGATCAGACCGTTGAGTGGATAAGGGAAGAGCGTGCCAGGCTGGAACAGGCTGTAAAGAGGCAAAGGGTGTGAGCCTTATCATCCAATCATCCGGAAAGCAACCTTGACTCTACATGCTTCAATAGTGCCCATTTCGCCTCTTGTAAACCCTTATGCTTTCCATATAAATATGTAACCTCACTCATTAATAAGATCATGCAGTTTGAGTCTCTCTAATCTCTTAGACACTATGGTTCTCTCTTAGACACTAAACGGCTCTCTCTAGTCTCTTAATCTTTCACAAACTTCTCTTAATCACTTCTTAAACTCTCTCTTTATTCTGATTACTCTAAGAATCTCTTAATCTCATATGGTATCAGAGCCAGGTTCATTTGAATCTGGGGTTTGATCTTTAGAGAGTTACAAGCTAACGGCTTTGAAGCTACACGCGAGTAGTCTTGAAGGTGTTGAAGCTGTGATACGTTCTAGTTGAAGCTGTGCTACGTTCTGTGTGTGTGTGCGTGATTCTAGACTCAAGGTTGGTGTGTACGAGATTCAAGATTCAAGTTTTCAAGTCAAGCAAAGATGGAACATGGGATGAACATGAGGATGAAGGTAGCGGTTACTTTCAAAGGTAGCAACTACCTTGTGTGGTCTCGGATGGTGAAGACTGCGGTGGGAAGTAAGGGTTTGTGGGGGCACATCACAACAGGGGAGGCTCCGAAACTCATTACTCAGGGAGGAGATCAAGAAGAGGTCTCCAATGAAGCGGCTGTGGAGAAATGGCAACAAGAAGACATGCTGGTGATGACGGTTCTACACGCATCCTTGGACCCAGCTATCTTGGATGCCTACAGCTACTGTGAATCAGCCAAGGAGCTGTGGGACACGCTGAAGAAGGTGTATGGGAACACTTCCAACCTCAGCCGTGTGTTTGAAGTGAAGCTAGCGATCAACCGTCTTGCACAAGAGGACATGGAGTTCACTAAGCACTTGGGGAGGTTCAGGTCCTTATGGTCAGAGCTGGAGATGCTGAGGCCGAGCACAACTGATCCAGATCAGTTGAATGAGAGGCGCGAGCAAGACAAGGTCTTTGGGTTGCTTCTCACACTGAACCCGGCCTACACTCAACTCATCCAGCACATGCTAAGGTCAGACAAGCTTCCGGACCTTGAGGAGGTGTGTGCGCAAATCCAAAGGGAGCAGGGATCTATGGGGCTGTTTGGAGGAAAGGGGGAGCTCTCTCTTGCCAATCAAGCAGCTCATGAGGATTCAACCGAGACTCCACAAGCAAACAAGGCATCTCACGGGAAGTACGAGGACAGGAAGTTCAATGGCAACTGTGATCATTGCAAGAAGCATGGTCACAAGAAGAGCCAATGCTGGATACTACACCCACACCTCAAGCCGGCCAAGTTCATGAAGGAGCGTGAGGGAAGGGCAAATGTGACTGAAGGTTCAAGTGGAGCTGGCACCAGCAAGGCAAGTGAAGTGGATGGGCTTGGAGGCAATGATGGGAATGGGAAGTCTCTGGTGGCTTACACAGGCGCCTCAAGCTCACGCAGCAATGATGACTACATCAAGAGATCAGACCTTGATGCTCTCTTCAAAATGCTAAAGGAAAACGGTAACACTTATGGTTATTCCTTTGGAGCTTCTATGATTGCATATAAGGATGATCACTTGATTAGAGAACTAGTAGAACGGTTAGAAGCTAGAAATGAGTATAGACATGCTCACATTGCTAGAACTGATAGGATGCATCCATTACTTAGTAATCTATGTCATAATGCTAAACGAGTAGGCAAACCATTGATTGTTGATTCTGGTGCATCACATCATATGATAAGTGATGAGAACTTGATTAAGGATATAGAACCTACGCATGGGCATGTGATGATAGCAAATGGGGATAAGATACCTATTAGAGGAATAGGAAAGCTTAAGTTGTTTAACAAAGAATCTAGAGCTTTTTACATGCCTGAATTCACATCAAACCTATTATCTGTGAAGAAATGTACTAATGATTTACAATGCAATGTTATCTTTAGTCCTAATGATGTGAAGTTTCAGGATATTGAGAGCAGCAGATTGATTGGGAAAGGAGTGACTAAGGGAGATCTCTATATGCTTGAAGAACTCACTTCTGTTCCTGATTATAGTTGCTCGTTTACTTCTGCTTCTTTGTTGAATAAAAATGCATTGTGGCATGCTAGAGTAGGACACCCTCATGTTAAAGCTTTGAACTTAATGGTACCAGGTGTTGTGTTTGAGAACAAAGATTGTGAAGCTTGTATTTTAGGCAAGCATTGTAGAACTGTGTTTCAAAAGTCTACTACCGTTTATGATAATTGCTTTGATCTAATTCATTCAGATGTGTGGACTGCTCCTTGCTTATCTAGAGATAGTTATAAGTATTTTGTCACATTCATTGATGAAAAATCCAAATACACCTGGTTAACCTTAATTCAGACCAAAGATAGGGTACTTGATGCATTTAGAAACTTTCAAACTTATGTAACTAACCATTATCATGCTAAGATTAAAATTTTGAGATCAGATAATGGAGGAGAGTACACAAGTCATGCATTCAAGCAACACCTATCACAGCATGGGATCCTACATCAAACAAGCTGTCCGTATACTCCACAGCAGAATGGAGTGGCTGAGAGGAAGAATAGACATCTCATGGAAGTGGCAAGGTCTCTTATGTTTCAGAGTAATGTTCCAAAGAGATTTTGGAGTGATGCGGTTGCCACTGCTTGTTACTTGATCAACAGAACTCCAACCAAGGTTCTGAATGAGAAGGCTCCATTTGAAGTTCTGAACAGGTACAAACCAGCTCTTGATTACTTGCGAGTCTTTGGGTGCCTATGCTTTGTGCTCAAACCAGGAGAGCTGATCAACAAGCTAGAAGCAAGAAGTACTAAGGCTGTGTTCATAGGATACTCAGCTACACAGAAAGGATACAAATGCTATGATCCTATAGCAAGAAGAGTTCTTGTATCTAGAGATGTGAAGTTCTTGGAAGATAGAGGATACTATGAAGAAAAGAATCAAGAAGACCTGAAGGACTTAACATCAGACAAGGCAACCACCTTGCGGATCATCCTTGAAGGTCTTGGAATCAGTACATCCCAGGATCCAAGGAATCACGCAACCACACCTGCTGAAGGTGGTTCACCATCCCACCTTGATCATGAGGGAGGAGAGGAGCATGAGGAACCTATGCAAGAGACTAACCAGGATGAAGGAGGAGTAGAGAATGAAGGAGAAGAGAGCATAGGCTCTGATGGTCATGGTCATGATCATGGTGTGAGGCAAACACCTTCTCAAGATGAAGTGGTAGAAGAACAACAGGAAGAAGAACCGGTTGTGCAGCCACTAAGAAGGAGCACAAGGATAAGGAAGGATCCTTCTAGCTGGGTAAACACGAGAGTGTACTACAATGCCCAAGCTGTGGAGCATCCTTCTCAAGCCGTGTGCTCCTTTGCTCAATATCCAGAAGAACATTGTGCCTTCATGGTTAACTTGGATGAGAACTACATCCCAAGAAGCTATGAAGAAGCAATCATGTATAAAGAATGGAAGGAATCAGTTGGAGCTGAGGCAGGAGCTATGATCAAGAATGATACATGGTATGAGAGTGAGTTACCAAAAGGAAAGAAGGCTGTGACTAGTAGATGGATCTTCACAATCAAGTATAAGGCTGATGGAACAGTTGAGAGGAAGAAGTCAAGACTGGTTGCAAGAGGTTTCACTCAAACTTATGGAGAGGATTACATTGAGACCTTTGCACCAGTAGCTAAACTACACACAATCCGGATTGTATTGAGCTTGGCTGTGAACCTTGGATGGGGCTTATGGCAAATGGATGTGAAGAATGCTTTTCTACAAGGTGAACTTGAGGATGAAGTATATATGCATCCACCTCCAGGTCTTGAACACTTAGTGAAGAGTGGGAATGTGTTGAGACTGAAGAAAGCTATCTATGGGCTGAAGCAATCACCAAGAGCTTGGTACAACAAGCTGAGCACTACTCTGAATGGTCGAGGCTTCAAGAAGTCTGAACTAGATCACACTCTCTTCACTCTCACGACTCTCTCAGGTATGATTGCACTCCTTGTGTATGTTGATGATATCATTATCACAGGGAGTGATAAGGAAGGTATCATAGCAACCAAAGAGTTTCTTAAATCCATGTTTGAGATTAAAGACTTGGGAGAAATGAAATACTTCCTTGGAATTGAGATATGTAGATCCAAGGAAGGTTTGTTCATGTCTCAAAGGAAATATACACTTGATCTGTTGAAAGGTGCAGGTGCTTATGGAGGCAAGACAGCAAGAATGCCTATGGAGGATGGCTACAAAGTCCCACGAGAGGGGGAGATGGAAGACAGCAAACCTTATCAGGATCCTAAACTCTATAGAAAACTAGTTGGAAAACTGATTTACCTTACTATAACTAGACCTGACATCTGTTTTGCTGTGAATCAGGTGAGTCAACACATGCAAGTGCCTAAGGAACATCACTGGCGCATGGTGGAGAGGATCTTGATGTATCTCAACGGCTCACCTGATCAAGGGGTATGGATGGGCTGCAATGGAAGCACTGAAGTGGTGGGATATTGTGATGCGGATTGGGCTGGTGATAGAGCAGACAGGAGTTAGGACGAAGAAGCTATGATCACTAGATATTTTCCTGTTGACATTACTTTGATACATAAAGTAATGGTGAATCACTAGGAAGTTGAATAAATCTCATAGGAGTTAGGACGAAGAAGCTATCCCACTTTCAAGTCAGGTGATCCCAGTTTTTCTGTTTGGGAATATAACAGCTTCCTTGTCATTCTTATAGAACCAGGATGAATCGCGATATAAGAAGCTTGATTTTGATAAATAAAGTAATGGAGAATCACTAGGAAGTTGAATAAATCTCATAGGAGTTAGGATGAAGTATGAGATTTGAGAGCTCTGGCTGTGTATGTGTATGAGAAGCCATTAAAGGCAAAGAATAAGGTCTTGAACTAGTTGAATAAGAGGTCTGATGAAACTAGTATGAACTTGAATCAGAAACAAAGAGACTTAGAGAGATTAAGAGATTAGAGACTAAGAAAGGGGTAGATTAAGGGAATCTGATCAAGAACACACTTTTATATTTGTGAAGGAGATGGGGAAAACCCCCATACTCTCTTAAGAGAGTTACAAACGCCCATGAGGTCTTTATATAGGTTTTACACTCTTGCAAACTCATAAACCTATATCTAATGGATAGAAATAACTTAAGAGGAATGGATGGTGAGGATGAGTTGGTCTTGTTGTGATCTGAGTGATGTGTGCTGATTGGATGAGCTAAGCTGGCTCACTTTAATTCAAACAAGGCTGTGCTGTGATTGGCTCTCCTTAGGCTCCTTTGTATCTGTCTACAGATCAGTCTAGGTGCATGGTCGTGGCTGCTCTTCCTTTACAGCAACAGCCAGCCTGTCCATGCCCCAAAGTAACCAATCAGCTCCACACAGCATCTTCTTGATTCCCTTTGACTAGATTCAAACCTTGGTGCCTCACATCCTGAATAGTGATCCAAATAGTGAATAGTCAACCTGAATAGTGACTAGTGATTCACTATTCACTTTTACACCAACTTGCCCAACCTTCTCCAATCTTACTGTGGTAACTCTCCAAAGTTACTGTGGTAACTTTGGAGTTACTGTCTGACCCAAATCTTCTCCAAATGGTGTCTAAGTCCCTCCTGGACTTAACCCTATCTTTGCACACTCATCAGACCACTTCTGAAGCCTTAAGACTCTCCCAAAGCCTTAACATACAATCTCTGAAGATCTTGCCATGTCTTTGCACAAGCACCAACTCAACTCATCACTTTTGCTTCTCCACTTCTTCTCTTCAAGTTAACACTCCCCCTCAAGCTTGACTCTAGCTGATCCTAAGTCAAGCTTGGAACCTTGAAGAACTTCCTCATTAAAAACCTCACCAAGGAAAACCCTTTGGGACAAAACCTTGATGAGGGAAAAAGAGTAAAGTCTCCAAGGCCTAGGGATTGGCCAGTGAGTCTTTGTGCCTTACCAACAATGTAAGGGACACAAAGACTCTGGATCTCGGCCCCTTCTTGTGATGCAAGGTAGATCACATCTTCTCTTGCTCATCACTCTTCATCTTGTACTCATCTCTCGGTCTGATCTCCTTCACTTCCCCTTTCACCTAACCGGCTTGCTAGATGACTAGACTGAAACCTTTAGATCATCCTCTCAAGAGTATCAAGTAATAGCTGAGCCTTGGCTGCTTCTTCTCTTAGAGTTTCCACCTTGTTCTAAAGCTTCATGGTCGGATGTCTCAGTCTGTAGTACCAAGGCTGCTCTGCTTTGGCCGCCTTGGAGATTGCTTCACCATCCTCCATCTTGCTTCACAAACCGGTCTGCTCCTCTTCTAGAATAACCGCCAAGTGCTCTCATCAAGAAGCCTTCTCAACACTCCCCCTCAAGCTTGACCATGTGGAACAAGTCAAGCTTGGAAGGAGAGCTTCTTGATTCTCTACATTTGCTCACTGCCGTCCACCTTCTTGAACCGGCACCTTTGTGATCATTTGAAGTCTTCTCAACACTCCCCCTCAAGCTTGACCATGTGGAACAAGTCAAGCTTGGGAGAGCAGCTTCATGATCACACCATCAGACCCTTGCAGCACCTTCTGAACTCGCCATCTCCATGGAATGCTTGTGGAACCTTCAGCTCCCTCTTCAGACTGCTCACACTGGAAGCCGCCTTGATAGAGTAGCTCCATCATCTTCACACAGCCGAGAGTGCTCTGAACACTCCCTTGTTCTTCCCACAGCTGGATGACTCCTTTTCCATCAGTTGCTTGCCATGGTCTTCCTTCTTTGCTCACTTAACTCCCCTCCTCAAGCTTGGATAGAATGAGGGTCCAAGCTTGGAAGTGAGCAGCCGTGAGACTTCACTAACCAGTGGTACATAACCACTTCAGTAACCGCTCTCCATTGCTCATGACAATGGGCAATGCCTTCCTCTTTCTCTTGGATTGGTGAAGAACTAAGAACACTCCTTGTGCACCTGAAACACCACTCAACCTCCAGAGAAGATTAGACATAGGTGCATTGGGTCAGTCCTTGATTCCACATCAAGCTTGAACACCAATGTCTCACTAAAGCAATGCAAGATCAAACAAGACACCCAAGTTTCAAATCGTTGCAAGCTTAGCTCTCTAAGTTCTAGTATGATCCTACAGATTCATTACAAGATACTTAGGCAATTTTTGACAGCTCCTTTACTCAGCATTTAGACATGAATCTAATGCTTCAATGTAAGACAGCCATTTGACAGTATGCACTAACCTTAATCAGTTTTAATTCATGAATGCAACAATACAATTCATCACACATTCATTTATAACTTAGGCTAAGCATTACTATCATCACTTAACATCAGACAATGCATTACTTTCAATCTGTTTTCAGTTCATGAGCTTCAAACTATATCATTTCACATTTAGCAAACTCATTACTTAACAGGAGCAAGCATTTTACTCTTTAAACACTAAACAAGCCTTTAAAGCATCCTGGGACAGATTCAACTAGTTATATTTAGCAATCACATTATCCTCAGGTTTTTCAATCTATACACATCACAATACACAACTCATCTTATCATCTGCTCATCATCAAGAAGGTTTTAAGAATCGTTTACCACAAGGAACCAGATTGGTTCCTTAACCTTTCATGAAACCGGCCATGCTTTGTTGGACTTGAGAGTGTGGATCGTCACCCACCTCCTTCACCTTCAGTTCATGTCCTCCGTCTTGTACCATCAGCTTCAAAGACCCCTCCTTTCTTCATCTCCACTAGGCGCCAAGCTCTTGACACCATCTTCTTTGGAACCGGATGTGTTCTTCTCTTGGACAAGGCGCCTTGGTACAAGGATAGCTAGGCCTTGTCCATACACCTCTGCTTCCAAGGAGAATCACCATCAGGACAGGAAGAGAACAGGATGAGGAACCATGAGAACTCGCCAAGCTTCAGTCTTCTTCTTCATAATGAGCTGAACCGGATGGAGAGAGCTTCAATGGTTTGGATTTGAGCTGAGGAGAGAGAGCAGTGTGTTTGCGGAAGCTTCAGCTCAGGTTCTGATGAACCTGGCTCTGATACCATATGAGATTTGAGAGCTCTGGCTGTGTATGTGTATGAGAAGCCATTAAAGGCAAAGAATAAGGTCTTGAACTAGTTGAATAAGAGGTCTGATGAAACTAGTATGAACTTGAATCAGAAACAAAGAGACTTAGAGAGATTAAGAGATTAGAGACTAAGAAAGGGGTAGATTAAGGGAATCTGATCAAGAACACACTTTTATATTTGTGAAGGAGATGGGGAAAACCCCCATACTCTCTTAAGAGAGTTACAAACGCCCATGAGGTCTTTATATAGGTTTTACACTCTTGCAAACTCATAAACCTATATCTAATGGATAGAAATAACTTAAGAGGAATGGATGGTGAGGATGAGTTGGTCTTGTTGTGATCTGAGTGATGTGTGCTGATTGGATGAGCTAAGCTGGCTCACTTTAATTCAAACAAGGCTGTGCTGTGATTGGCTCTCCTTAGGCTCCTTTGTATCTGTCTACAGATCAGTCTAGGTGCATGGTCGTGGCTGCTCTTCCTTTACAGCAACAGCCAGCCTGTCCATGCCCCAAAGTAACCAATCAGCTCCACACAGCATCTTCTTGATTCCCTTTGACTAGATTCAAACCTTGGTGCCTCACATCCTGAATAGTGATCCAAATAGTGAATAGTCAACCTGAATAGTGACTAGTGATTCACTATTCACTTTTACACCAACTTGCCCAACCTTCTCCAATCTTACTGTGGTAACTCTCCAAAGTTACTGTGGTAACTTTGGAGTTACTGTCTGACCCAAATCTTCTCCAAATGGTGTCTAAGTCCCTCCTAGACTTAACCCTATCTTTGCACACTCATCAGACCACTTCTGAAGCCTTAAGACTCTCCCAAAGCCTTAACATACAATCTCTGAAGATCTTGCCATGTCTTTGCACAAGCACCAACTCAACTCATCACTTTTGCTTCTCCACTTCTTCTCTTCAAGTTAACATGAAGAAGCTATCCCACTTTCAAATCAGGTGATCCCAGTTTTCCTGTTTGGGAATATGACAGCTTCTTTGTCATTCTAATCAAACCAGGATGAATCACGATGTAAGAAGCTTGATTTTGATATATAAAGTAATGGAGAATCACTAGGAAGTTGAATAAATCTCATAGGAGTTAGGATGAAGAAGCTATCCCACTTTCAAATCAGGTGATCCCAGTTTTCATGTTTGGGAATATAACAACTTCCTTGTCATTCTAATAGAACCAGGATGAATCGCGATGTAAGAAGCTTGATTTTGATACATAAAGTAATGGAGAATCACTAGGAAGGTTAATAAATCTCATAGGAGTTAGGATGAAGAAGCTGTCCCACTTTCAAATCATGTGATCCCAATTTTCCTGTTTGGGAATATGACAGCTTCTTTGTCATTCTAATAGAACCAGGATGAATCGCAATGTAAGAAGCTTGATTTTGATACATAAAGTAATGGAGAATCACTAGGAAGGTTAATAAATCTCATAGGAGTTAGGATGAAGAAGCTGTCCCACTTTCAAATCAGGTGATCCCAATTTTCCTGTATGGGAATATGACAGCTTCTTTGTCATTCTATTCAAACCAGGATGAATCGCAATGTAAGAAGCTTGATTTTGATACATAAAGTAATGGAGAATCACTAAGAAGTTGAAGAAATCTCATTGGAGTTAGGATGAAGAAGCTATCCCACTTTCAAATCAGGTGATCCCAGTTTTCCTGTTTGGGAATATGACAGCTTCTTTGTCATTCTAATCAAACCAGGATGAATCGCGATGTAAGAAGCTTGATTTTGATACATAAAGTAATGGAGAATCACTAGGAAGTTGAATAAATCTCATAGGAGTTAGGATGAAGAAGCTATCCCCTTTCAAATCAGGTGATCCCAGTTTTCCTGTTTGGGAATATGACAGCTTCTTTGTCATTCTAATCAAACCAGGATGAATCACGATGTAAGAAGCTTGATTTTGATATATAAAGTAATGGAGAATTACTAGGAAGTTGAATAAATCTCATAGGAGTTAGGATGAAGAAGCTATCCCACTTTCAAATCAGGTGATCCCAGTTTTCCTGTTTGGGAATATGACAGCTTCTTTGTCATTCTAATCAAACCAGGATGAATATTGATGTAAGAAGCTTGATTTTGATATATAAAGTAATGGAGAATCACTAGGAAGTTGAATAAATCTCATAGGAGTTAGGATGAAGAAGCTATCCCACTTTCAAATATGGTGATCCCAGTTTTCCTGTTTGGGAATATAACAGCTTCCTTGTCATTCTAATAGAGACAGGATGAATCGCGATGTAAGAAGCTTGATTTTGATACATAAAGTAATGGAGAATCACTAGGAAGTTGAATAAATCTCATAGGAGTTAGGATGAAGAAGCTATCCCACTTTCAAATCAGGTGATCCCAGTTTTCCTGTTTGGGAATATAACAGCTTCCTTGTCATTCCAATAGAACCAGGATGAATCGCGATATAAGAAGCTTGATTTTGATACATAAAGTAATGGAGAATCACTAGGAAGTTGAATAAATCTCATTGGAGTTAGGATGAAGAAGCTATCCCACTTTCAAATCAGGTGATCCCAGTTTTCCTGTTTGGGAATATGACAGCTTCTTTGTCATTCTAATCAAACCAGGATGAATCGTGATGTAAGAAGCTTGATTTTGATACATAAAGTAATGGAGAATCACTAGGAAGTTGAATAAATCTCATAGGAGTTAGGATGAAGAAGCTATCCCACTTTCAAATCAGGTGATCCCAGTTTTCCTGTTTGGGAATATGACAGCTTCTTTGTCATTCTAATCAAACCAGGATGAATCACGATGTAAGAAGCTTGATTTTGATATATAAAGTAATGGAGAATCACTAGGAAGTTGAATAAATCTCATAGGAGTTAGGATGAAGAAGCTATCCCACTTTCAAATCAGGTGATCCCAGTTTTCCTGTTTGGGAATATAACAGCTTCCTTGTCATTCTAATAGAACCAGGATGAATCGCGATATAAGAAGCTTGATTTTGATACATAAAGTAATGGAGAATCACTAGGAAGTTGAATAAATCTCGTAGGAGTTAGGATGAAGAAGCTATCCCACTTTCAAATCAGGTGATCCCAGTTTTCCTGTTTGGGAATATAACAGCTTCCTTGTCATTCTAATAGAACCAGGATGAATCGCGATATAAGAAGCTTGATTTTGATACATAAAGTAATGGAGAATCACTAGGAAGTTGAATAAATCTCATTGGAGTTAGGATGAAGAAGCTATCCCACTTTCAAATCAGGTGATCCCAGTTTTCATGTTTTGGAATATGACAGCTTCTTTGTCATTCTAATCAAACCAGGATGAATCACGATGTAAGAAGCTTGATTTTGATATATAATGTAATGGAGAATCACTAGGAAGTTGAATAAATCTCGTAGGAGTTAGGATGAAGAAGCTATCCCACTTTCAAATCAGGTGATCCCAGTTTTCCTGTTTGGGAATATAACAGCTTCCTTGTCATTCTAATAGAACCAGGATGAATCGCGATATAAGAAGCTTGATTTTGATACATAAAGTAATGGAGAATCACTAGGAAGTTGAATAAATCTCATTGGAGTTAGGATGAAGAAGCTATCCCACTTTCCTTGTCATTCTAATAGAACCAGGATGAATCGCGATATAAGAAGCTTGATTTTGATACATAAAGTAATGCAGAATCACTAGGAAGTTGAATAAATCTCATTGGAGTTAGGATGAAGAAGCTATCCCACTTTCAAATCACGTGATCCTAGTTTTCCTGTTTGGGAATATAACAGCTTCCTTGTCATTCTAATAGAACCAGGATGAATCGCGATGTAAGAAGCTTGATTTTGATACATAAAGTAATGGAGAATCACTAGGAAGTTGAATAAATCTCATAGGAGTTAGGATGAAGAAGCTATCCCACTTTCAAATCAGGTGATCCCAGTTTTCCTGTTTGGGAATATAACAGCTTCCTTGTCATTCTAATAGAACCAGGATGAATCGCGATATAAGAAGCTTGATTTTGATACATAAAGTAATGGAGAATCACTAGGAAGTTGAATAAATCTCATTGGAGTTAGGATGAAGAAGCTATCCCACTTTCAAATCAGGTGATCCCAGTTTTCCTGTTTGGGAATATGACAGCTTCTTTGTCATTCTAATCAAACCAGGATGAATCGTGATGTAAGAAGCTTGATTTTGATACATAAAGTAATGGAGAATCACTAGGAAGTTGAATAAATCTCATAGGAGTTAGGATGAAGAAGCTATCCCACTTTCAAATCAGGTGATCCCAGTTTTTCTGTTTGGGAATATAACAGCTTCCTTGTCATTCTTATAGAACCAGGATGAATCGCGATATAAGAAGCTTGATTTTGATAAATAAAGTAATGGAGAATCACTAGGAAGTTGAATAAATCTCATAGGAGTTAGGATGAAGAAGCTATCCCACTTTCAAATCAGGTGATCCCAGTTTTCCTGTTTGGGAATATGACAGCTTCTTTGTCATTCTAATAGAACCAGGATGAATCGCGATGTAAGAAGCTTGATTTTGATACATAAAGTAATGGAGAATCACTAGGAAGTTGAATAAATCTCGTAGGAGTTAGGATGAAGAAGCTATCCCACTTTCAAATCAGGTGATCCCAGTTTTCCTGTTTGGGAATATAACAGCTTCCTTGTCATTCTAATAGAACCAGGATGAATCGCGATGTAAGAAGCTTGATTTTGATACATAAAGTAATGGAGAATCACTAGGAAGGTTAATAAATCTCATAGGAGTTAGGATGAAGAAGCTATCCCACTTTCAAATCAGGTGATCCCAGTTTTCCTGTTTGGGAATATGACAGCTTCTTTGTCATTCTAATAGAACCAGGATGAATCGCGATGTAAGAAGCTTGATTTTGATACATAAAGTAATGGAGAATCACTAGGAAGTTGAATAAATCTCGTAGGAGTTAGGATGAAGAAGCTATCCCACTTTCAAATCAGGTGATCCCAGTTTTCCTGTTTGGGAATATAACAGCTTCCTTGTCATTCTAATAGAACCAGGATGAATCGCAATGTAAGAAGCTTGATTTTGATATATAAAATAATGGAGAATCACTAGGAAGTTGAATAAATCTCGTAGGAGTTAGGATGAAGAAGCTATCCCACTTTCAAATCAGGTGATCCCAGTTTTCATGTTTGGGAATATAACAACTTCCTTGTCATTCTAATAGAACCAGGATGAATCGTGATGTAAGAAGCTTGATTTTGATACATAAAGTAATGGTGAATCACTAGGAAGTTGAATAAATCTTATAGGAGTTAGGATGAAGAAGCTATACCACTTTCAAATCAGGTGATCCCACTTTTCCTGTTTGGGAATATGACAGCTTCTTTGTCATTCTAATAGAACCAGGATGAATCGCAATGTAAGAAGCTTGATTTTGATACATAAAGTAATGGAGAATCACTAGGAAGTTGAATAAATCTCATAGGAGTTAGGATGAAGAAGCTATCCCACTTTCAAATCAGGTGATCCCAGTTTTCCTGTTTGGGAATATGACAGCTTCTTTGTCATTCTATTCAAACCAGGATGAATCGCGATGTAAGAAGCTTGATTTTGATACATAAAGTAATGGAGAATCACTAGGAAGTTGAAGAAATCTCATTGGAGTTAGGATGAAGAAGCTATCCCACTTTCAAATCAGGTGATCCCAGTTTTCCTGTTTGGGAATATGACAGCTTCTTTGTCATTCTAATCAAACCAGGATGAATCGCGATGTAAGAAGCTTGATTTTGATACATAAAGTAATGGAGAATCACTAGGAAGTTGAATAAATCTCATAGGAGTTAGGATGAAGAAGCTATCCCCTTTCAAATCAGGTGATCCCAGTTTTCCTGTTTGGGAATATGACAGCTTCTTTGTCATTCTAATCAAACCAGGATGAATCACGATGTAAGAAGCTTGATTTTGATATATAAAGTAATGGAGAATCACTAGGAAGTTGATAAATCTCATAGGAGTTAGGATGAAGAAGCTATCCCACTTTCAAATCAGGTGATCCCAGTTTTCCTGTTTGGGAATATGACAGCTTCTTTGTCATTCTAATCAAACCAGGATGAATCTTGATGTAAGAAGCTTGATTTTGATATATAAAGTAATGGAGAATCACTAGGAAGTTGAATAAATCTCATTGGAGTTAGGATGAAGAAGCTATCCCACTTTCAAATCAGGTGATCCCAGTTTTCCTGTTTGGGAATATGACAGCTTCTTTGTCATTCTAATCAAACCAGGATGAATCGCGATGTAAGAAGCTTGGTTTTGATACATAAAGTAATGGAGAATCACTAGGAAGTTGAATAAATCTCATAGGAGTTAGGATGAAGAAGCTATCCCCTTTCAAATCAGGTGATCCCAGTTTTCCTGTTTGGGAATATGACAGCTTCTTTGTCATTCTAATCAAACCAGGATGAATCACGATGTAAGAAGCTTGATTTTGATATATAAAGTAATGGAGAATTACTAGGAAGTTGAATAAATCTCATAGGAGTTAGGATGAAGAAGCTATCCCACTTTCAAATCAGGTGATCCCAGTTTTCCTGTTTGGGAATATGACAGCTTCTTTGTCATTCTAATCAAACCAGGATGAATCTTGATGTAAGAAGCTTGATTTTGATATATAAAGTAATGGAGAATCACTAGGAAGTTGAATAAATCTCATAGGAGTTAGGATGAAGAAGCTATCCCACTTTCAAATCAGGTGATCCCAGTTTTCCTGTTTGGGAATATAACAGCTTCCTTGTCATTCTAATAGAACCAGGATGAATCGCGATGTAAGAAGCTTGATTTTGATACATAAAGTAATGGAGAATCACTAGGAAGTTGAATAAATCTCGTAGGAGTTAGGATGAAGAAGCTATCCCACTTTCAAATCAGGTGATCCCAGTTTTCCTGTTTGGGAATATAACAGCGTCCTTGTCATTCTAATAGAACCAGGATGAATCGCGATATAAGAAGCTTGATTTTGATATATAAAGTAATGGAGAATCACTAGGAAGTTGAATAAATCTCATTGGAGTTAGGATGAAGAAGTTATCCCACTTTCAAATCAGGTGATCCTAGTTTTCCTGTTTGGGAATATGACAGCTTCTTTGTCATTCTAATCAAACCAGGATGAATCTGTTGAGATGAGGAGTAGTTATGGAGGGTTGAAGTTACTTGGGTGGAGAAAGTTACCACAGTAAATATTTGTTACTGTGGTAAAAAGGGTTAAAAGGAAGTTACCTGAGTGAAAGGAGTTACTTGAGAGTGAAATGGGTAAAGGGAAACTTACCAGGAAGAGAGGAGTGTGCGCTGAGGTTAGGATAAGGTTGTGGATAAGGTGGAGAGCCTTGACAGGCTGTGACAGGCTGGAAAGGCAAAGCATCTCAGTCCAAGATGCCTCACACACGATCACTCTCTCATTGGCTGAGTTTGAAATGAGGAGCCTCTTCCCTTGACTCCACATGCTTAGAATAGTGATCAAATGGAAACCCTTGTATCTGATCTCTCTATATATATTGTAACCTCATCATTAATAAGATTAAGAAAGTTATGAGTCTCTCTTAGTCTCTCTCTAGTTCTTACTTTAGACTCTCAATCTCATTTTATACTTTAATCTTCTCTAAATCTCTTCTAATCTTTCCTAAATACTCAGATCACTCTAAACATCACTAAAAGTGATATGGTATCAGAGCCAGGTTAGTGAGAGCCTGAGGTCGTGTGAGATTCTTTGAAGCCTCAAGGTTGAAGCTTTGAAGAAACTCTTGTGTGTTCTTGTGTGTTTGAGAGTTTCTGGGTACTTTTCAAGTTCAAAACTGGTTGTGGTGTGTCATCTGAAGCTGTGTGGGTTGAAGATCGAGGCTGTGAAGGTTTCTACAAGTCATTCAACTCAAGATAAAGTTTCTGAAGCTTAGAGAGTTCATCATTCAACATGGAGAGTGGGATGAACATGAACATGAAGGTAGCTGTGTGTTTCAAGGGAACCAACTACTTGGTGTGGTCTCGGATGGTGAGAACCACGGTGGGAAGCAAGGGGTTGTGGAAGCACATCACCCCCGGAGAAGCTCCAAAACTCATCACTCAACAGGAGGATGATGGTGAGGCTGCAAGCAAGGCGGAAGAGAAGTGGCATCAAGAGGACATGCTGGTGATGTCTGTGCTTCATGCGTCACTTGAGCCGGCTATTCTGGATGCATACAGCTACTGTGAGTCTGCTAAGGAGCTGTGGGATACTTTGAAGAAGGTGTATGGCAACACGTCAAACCTAAGCCGAGTGTTTGAAGTGAAGCAAGCCATCAACAACCTTGTACAAGAAGACATGGAGTTCACCAAGCATCTAGGGAGATTCAGGAGTCTCTGGTCCGAGATGGAGATGCTTAGGCCAAGCACAACGGATGCTGATGAGCTTAACAAGAGGAGAGAGCAAGACAAGGTCTTTGGGCTACTCCTCACGCTGAACCCGGCTTACAACGGTCTCATCCAGCACCTGCTTAGAGAAGACACTCTACCTGATCTTGAGGATGTGTGTGCGCGGATTCAGAAGGAGCAAGGCTCCATTGGGTTGTTTGCAAAGAAAGGAGACCTTTCCCTTGCAAGCCAAGCAACTCAAGAGGAAGGTAGTGAAGCTCCACAAGCAAACAAGGCTGCGGCTGCGCATGGGAAGTTTGAGGAGAGGAGGTTCAATGGGAGTTGTGATCACTGCAAGAAGCATGGCCACAAGAAGAGCCAATGCTGGATACTCCATCCTCACCTCAAGCCAGGCTAAGTTCATGAAGGATCGTGAGGCAAGGGCTAATGTCTCGGATGGTACAAGTGGAGCTGGTACAAGCAAAGGAAAGGAGATAGATGGGCGTGAGGCAGGTGATGGAAAGTCTCTTGTAGCCTACACTGGAGCATCAAGCAACCGTGGGAACAATGATCAAGAGTATCTAAGGAGATCCGACCTTGATGCTCTCATTAAGATGTTCAAGGAGAATGGTAACATCTTTGGGTATTCTTTTGGTGCTAGGGTGGTAGAGAACTATGAGAATCTAACTAGAACTGATAGGATGCATGAGAGCTTGATAGAAATGGTAAATCAATCTAGGATTGCAAACTTTGCTAGAAATGATCATGCATTCAAACCATCTAGTATCCTTGCTCATATTGCTAGTTCTCATGACATTAAGCCATTAGTGATTGATTCAGGTGCATCTCATCATATGATAAGTGACACTAGCTTAATTAAAAACATTGTGCCAATGAATGGAAATGTACTGATTGCTAATGGAGATAAGATTCCTATTAGAGGAATAGGAAGTCTTAAACTATTTGATAAAGAAACTAAAGCTTTTTATATGCCTGAATTTACATCAAACTTGTTATCTGTTAAGAAATGTGCTACTGATTTGCAATGCAATGTTATATTCAATCCTAATGATGTGAAGTTTCAGGATATTAAAAGCAGCAAGATGATTGGAAAGGGAGTGACTAAAGGAGAGCTATATTTACTTGAAGATCTCACTCCTGTTTCTAGATATAGCTGCTCGTTTACTTCTGTTTCTAGTTCTGGTTTAAGTAAAAATGCATTGTGGCATGCTAGATTAGGACACCCTCATAATAAGGCTTTAAAACTGATGTTGCCAGGTGTTTCCTTTGAGAATAATGATTGTGAAGCTTGCATTTTAGGCAAGCATTGTAGATACAACTTCTCTTACTGAGTCTTGGCTGCTTCTTCTTCTTATAGAGTCGCCACCTTGTTGCTTGAGCTACATGAGGATGCTTCAGCCACTCTCCAATCACCTCAACACTTGAAGCCGCCTTGGATATTGCTTCTTCATCCTTCATCATACTTCTCAACAGGTTGCTTCCTCTTCTAGAATAACCACCAAGCTCTCTTGGATCATGTAAGCTTCAACAGAACTGTCTTTACCAAGTCTACTACTGTTTATGAAAAGTGTTTTGATCTTATTCATTCTGATGTTTGGACTGCACCTTGCCTATCTAGAGAAAACCATAAGTATTATGTAACTTTCATTGATGAAAAATCCAAATACACCTGGTTAACTTTAATTCCAACCAAAGATAGGGTACTTGATGCATTTAAAAATTTTCAATCCTATGTGACTAACCATTACAATGCCAAGATAAAGATTTTCAGGTCAGATAATGGAGGAGAGTACACGGACAAGCATTCAAGCTACACCTAGCTCAGCATGGAATTCTTCATCAGACAAGCTGTCCCTATACACCACAACAGAATGGTGTGGCTGAGAGGAAAAACAGGCATTTGATGGAAGTAGCCAGGTCCATGATGTTTCAATCCAATGTGCCTAAGAAGTTTTGGAGTGATGATGTTGCTATCTCATCAACAGGACACCAACTCTGATCCTTCAAGGACAATCACCATTTGAGGTACTGAATCAGTACAAGCCTTCTCTCGAGCATATGAAGGTCTTTGGGTGTTTGTGTTTTGTGATGGTGCCTGGAGAGATAAGAAACAAGCTAGAAGCTAAGAGTTCAAAGGCAATGTTCATTGGATACTCATCAAGTCAGAAAGGATACAAGTGCTATGATCCTAACACAAGGAGGTGTTAGTATCTAGAGAAGTGAAGTTTGTTGAAGAGAAAGGATATTATGAGGAACAGATTCAAGAAGACTTGAAGGATCTTACCTCTGATAGAGCTGAAACCTTGAGGATTATCCTAGAAGGCCTTGGAATCAACATGAATCAAGGACATCAAGGGGGGAGAAGCACTACCCCAGTCCCGGATCATCAGACTTCCAACCTTGAGCATGAGGGGGGGAATGAAACAAGAACTCCAAACCATGAAGAAACAAGTATAGAAGAGAGTTCTGGCTCTCATGATCAAGCTGTGGAATCAAATGATCAAGAAGAAGGAGCTGAAGAGAGTCAGCTAAGGGAAGAAGGAGCTGAAGCAAGTCAGCTAGGAGAAGAAAGATCTGAAACAAGTGTGCTGCCACAAGAAGAAGAACAAGAGATGGCGCAAGAAGGGCCAGTATTGAGAAGAAGTACAAGGCTGAGAAAGGATCCTTCCAGTTGGGTAAACACAAGAGTGTGTACTACAATGCCCAAGCTGTGAAGCATCCTACTCAGGCCGTGTGTTCTTTTGCTCAATATCCAGAAGCACATTGCGCATTCATGGTAAACTTGGATGAGAATCACATTCCAAGAAGCTATGAAGAGGCAATGGAGGATAAGGAATGGAAGGAATCAGTAGGAGCTGAGGCAGGAGCTATGATAAAGAATGATACATGGTATGAGAGTGAACTACCAAAAGGGAAGAAAGCTGTGTCTAGTAGATGGATCTTTACAATCAAGTACAAGGCTGATGGGTCGATTGAGAGGAAAAAGACTAGACTAGTAGCAAGAGGGTTCACTCAGACATATGGAGAGGATTGCATTGAGACATTTGCACCAGTAGCCAAGCTACACACCATTAGGATTGTTTTAAGCTTGGCTGTGAACCTTGGATGGGGATTGTGGCAAATGGATGTAAAGAATGCATTTCTACAAGGAGAGCTTGAGGATGAAGTCTATATGTATCCTCCACCAGGTCTGGAACATCTAGTGAAGAGAGGGAATGTACTGAGGCTAAAGAAAGCCATTTATGGGTTGAAGCAATCACCAAGAGCTTGGTATAACAAGTTGAGCACAACTCTGAATGGCCGAGGCTTCAAGAAGTCAGAATTGGATCACACTCTCTTTACACTCACGACACCCTCAGGTATGGTTGCTCTCCTTGTGTATGTGGATGATATCATTATCACTGGGAGTGATAAGGAAGGTATCAAAGCAACCAAGGAGTTTCTAAAGTCTATGTTTGAAATCAAAGACTTGGGAGAAATGAAATACTTCCTTGGAATTGAGATTTGTAGATCCAAGGAAGGTTTGTTCATGTCCCAAAGGAAGTATACACTTGATCTTTTGAAAGGTGCAGGTGCTTATGGAGGCAAGACAGCAAGGATGCCAATGGAGGATGGCTACAAAGTACCAAGAGAGGGGGAGATTGAAGACAGCAAGCCATTTCATGATCCTAAACTCTATAGAACACTTGTTGGCAAATTGATTTACCTTACCATCACAAGGCCTGATATATGTTTTGCTGTGAACCAGGTGAGTCAACACATGCAGCTTCCCAAGGAACATCATTGGCGCATGGTAGAGAGGCTACTGATGTATCTGAATGGCTCGCCAGATCAAGGGGTTTGGATGGGATGCAATGGAAGCACAGAAGTGGTGGGGTATTGTGATGCTGATTGGGCAGGAGATAGAGCTGATAGGAGATCAACTACCGGCTATTGCACTTTCATTGGAGGCAACTTGGTGACTTGGAAGAGCAAGAAGCAGAAGGTAGTGTCATGTTCAAGTGCTGAAGCTGAGTATAGAGCCATGCTGAAGCTTACAAACGAGTTGGTGTGGATCAAAGGCATCTTGAAGCACTTGGAGATTGATCAAGCCACTCCAATGACAATGCATTGTGACAATCAAGCTGCTATTCACATTGCATCCAACTCGGTGTTCCATGAGAGAACCAAGCACATTGAGGTTGATTGCTGTTGACATGAAAGCATGAATGACATAGAGGAAGAAGGAATCAAGTCAAGACATACATCCGGAGTGATCAAAGTGAGCTTGTCCGTACAAGTGTGAACTAACTTGGCGTGCAAGATAAGAGGAGACTTATCTGTGATCAAGAAGGATGTTATACTTGCCTTAAGATATTTAAAAGATGTCGGCCAAGAGAAGGGATCCGTTGAAGAAGAGGACAAGGTGGTTCAAAGGAGAGAGAGCCGTTTGGTGCTGTCGCTTTCCACCTTTGCTGTGCGCACCCTGCCCTTGATCAGTCCCCTTTGTTTATTCTTTTCTTCTATGTCAACTTGCCATTAGTTTATTCATTGTTGTATCTATTTAAGGTATGTAATCAGAACCAAATGGATCAAGGAAATATACTTCCTCACTTCTCTCTCTCTTATGTATTCGAACTCTCTCTCTCTCTCTCTCGGATTCTAAGTAAAACCCTAGCTATCTCTTCTCTTTGTTCTTGATAATTCACACAAGCTACTCTTATAATTCATTCATTTTATCATGGTATCAGAGCATCAAAGCTCTTGAAACCTTTATCTACTTCCGCAAAACAAATCTCTGTTTCTTTTCTTGCCGTTCTTTGAATCCTCAAGATGGAGAACAACAATAACAACAACAACAACCGCATCAGCATACCTGTGACTCTGAAGGGGATTAACTACCTCTTATGGGCCAGGATGGTGAAGATTGCCCTTGGAGGAAAGGGTTTGTGGAGTCATGTCTCAGCAGAAGCGGCTCCAAAACAAACCAACCAAGGAGAAGATGGACAGGAGATGGTGGTAGCTGATGAAGACAAGTGGGCTCAGGAAGATCTCATGGTTCTCACAGTGCTCCTCAGCTCTCTTGAACCCGCCATCATGGAGTCTTACTCTTACTGTGAGACTACCAAACAGCTGTGGGATACACTTTACAAAGTGTATGGAAATGTCTCCAACCTCACAAGAGTCTTTGAAGTGAAGAGAGCCATCAATGCGCTCAACCAAGGAGATGTGGAGTTCCAACCACACTTTGGCAAGTTTAGGTCTCTTTGGGCAGAGATGGAACTGCTAAGACCACACAACACTGACCATGCCACGCTTCTAACCAGGCGTGAGGAAGACAGAGTGTTTGGACTGCTGCTCACCCTTAACCCATCTTATGGGAGCTTGATCAAGCACATCCTAAGAGCTGACAAGCTACCTGACCTGGATGAAGTATGTGCTCAAATCCAGAAGGAAGAAGGCTCAGTGGGCTTGTTTGGTGGCAAGGGAGACTTAAGCATGGCGCATCAAGCAGAACAAGCAGTAGCAAACAAGGCGGCTTACAAACAAGATGAGAGGAAAGGCCTGACCTGCGACCACTGCAAGAAGAAGGGTCACTTGAAGGACAAATGCTGGATACTTCATCCCCACCTTAAGCCTAGCAAGTTTAGGGAGACTCGCTCTCAATACCAAGATGCAAGGGCCAACTTCTCAGCTGATGGTGCTGAGCCAACAACACCAATCACCATGGGCATAAGCAACCTAGGTGTGGGAAGTGCAACTGCCTCCACATCAGGCTATGCCACGCCAAGGGCCAACCTGGATGAGACCATCAAGAAGTCTGACTTAACTGCTCTCATCAAGGCTCTAAAAGAATCTGGTATATCTAAAAACCTTGGTGTTTCTCTTAATGCTTCACATACTGCTAATGGCACTATAAGAGTTTTTAAATCGGCTAAGCCCTTAGTAATAGATTCTGGTGCTTCTCATCACATGATAAGTGATTTAGAACTGATTAAAAACATAGAACCGGCCTTAGGAAATGTGATGATAGCAAATGGAGATAAAATCCCAATAAAAGGTGTAGGTAATCTTAAACTGTTTGATAAAGAAACTAAGGCTTTCTATATGCCCACCTTTGCTTCAAATCTATTATCTGTTAAGAAAGTAACTAATGATCTCAATTGTCAAGTTACATTCACGCCTAACAGTGTGTACTTTCAGGATATTGATTCTAGTAAGTTGCTTGGCAAAGGTGTTACCAAGGGAGACTTGTACTTGCTTGAGGACACAAGATCCGCAACTGATCTATTTCCTGTTTTTCATTCTGTTTCTGAATTCCCTAAAGATGTAATATGGCATGCTAGACTAGGACATCCTCATTCTCATGCCTTGAACATCCTGTTACCTAGCATTTCTTTTAAAAGTGATTGTGAGGCTTGTATCTTAGGAAAACATTGTAGAACTGTGTTTCCTAAATCAAAGACTCAATATGATAATTGCTTTGATCTCATACATTCTGACGTATGGACTGCCCCATGTGCATCTAGAGAGCAACATAAATATTTTGTGACATTCATTGATGAAAAATCTAAATACACATGGATCACTTTGTTGCAATCTAAGGATAGAGTGCTAGAAGCTTTTAAAAACTTTCAGAGCTATATAACTAACCATTTCAATGTTAAGATCAAAATTCTTAGATCAGATAATGGTGGTGAGTATACTAGCACAGCCTTCAAACAACACCTAGCCTCACATGGAATCATTCAACAAACTAGCTGCCCTTATACACCTCAACAAAATGGAGTGGCTGAGAGAAAGAATAGACACTTGATGGAAGTGGCGAGGAGTATGATGTTCCACGCCAATGTACCTAAGCGTTTTTGGGGAGATGCAGTGGTCACGGCCACCTATCTAATCAACCGCACACCTACAAGAGTCCTCCTTGATGCCACTCCCTATGAGGTACTAAACAAATCTAGATCATCCATTGACCATTTGCGTGTGTTTGGGTGTGTGTGTTTTGTTTTGATTCCAGGAGAACTAAGAAACAAGCTAGAAGCAAAGAGCACAAAGGCCATGTTCATTGGGTACTCCACACATCAGAAAGGGTACAAATGCTATGTGCCAGAAACAAGAAGAGTCCTAGTATCCAGAGATGTTAAGTTCATGGAATCCAAGGCCTACTATGATGAGAAGAGTTGGGGAGAACTCAAAGATCTATCTCACTCTGCCTCGGACAAAGCTAACAACCTGAAAGTTCTTATGGAAAGACTTGGCATCAGCTTACCAAGGGAACCAGAAAAGAGCCAGGACACTACCCCTCAGCATGATGGAGCTGAGGTACGAGATAATGAAGTCTCTCATCATGATCATGAGGGGGGCAATGGAGAACAATCTGCGCAAGATCAACCTGAACAATCTGCGCAAGCTCAACCTGAAGAAAACTCAGTATTGTCTCATGATCAAGATGAGATGGCACAACCAGAAACTGAAGATCAAGGTAGGGAACCTGAGCAGACACCAGCCCTAAGAAGAAGTACAAGGATCAGGAGACCGGCTTCAGATTGGGTTAAGACAAGAATCTACTACAATGCTCAAGCCGTGGCACATCCAGTAAGTGGAGTATGCACCTTTGCTCAATATCCAGAAGAACATCAAGTCTTTGTGAGTTCATTGGACCAGGAATGGATACCAAAAACGTATGCAGAAGCTATGGAGGATGATGAATGGAGGAGCTCAGTGGATGATGAAATGGGGGCCATGGAAAGGAATAACACCTGGTATGAGACAGAGCTTCCAAAAGGGAAGAAAGCCGTGACTAGCAGACTCATACACACCATCAAGTACCTTGCAAATGGGAAACCAGAAAGGAAAAAGACCAGACTAGTGGCAAGAGGGTACACACAAGTATATGGAGAAGACTACCTAGACACTTTTGCACCAGTAGCCAAGCTCCATACAATCCGGATACTCCTCTCATTGGCAGTGAACCTAGAATGGGATCTTTGGCAAATGGATGTGAAGAATGCATTCTTGCAAGGTGAACTAGAGGATGAAGTATATATGAGGCCACCTCCCGGAATGGAAGAGATGGTGAAACCAGGGAATGTTCTCAGACTCAGGAAGGCTATCTATGGCCTGAAACAATCACCAAGAGCTTGGTACCACAAGCTAAGCACCACACTAAATGGGAGAGGCTTTGTGAAGTCTCAAGCGGATCACACACTGTTTACCCTCACCAGCCAGCAAGGGATCGTTGTGATTCTGGTCTATGTAGATGACATCATCATCACTGGTAGTGACAAGGAAGAGATCAGCTCAACTAAGACATTCCTCAAGACCGCATTTGACATCAAAGACCTAGGAGAACTGAAATATTTCCTTGGCATTGAGATGTGTAGATCAAGAGAGGGATTGTTCATGTCCCAAAGGAAGTATACTTTGGACATTCTAAAGGAGGCAGGAGACCTTGGAGGAAGAGTGGCCAAGACACCACTAGAAGAAGGCTACAAGGTTATGCGTGAGGGGGAGTTTGATGCAACTCCCTTTGAGGATGTCAAGAGGTATAGAAGAATGGTTGGGAAGCTTATCTATCTTACTATCACAAGGCCGGATGTGTGTTTTGCTGTGAACCAAGTGAGCCAACACATGCAAGCTCCTAAGGTACATCATTGGAACATGGTGGAAAGGATCTTGAGATACTTAAGAGAGGCGCCAGGTCAGGGAGTGTGGATGGCTTGCAACAAGAGTACTGAAGTTGTTGGGTATTGTGATGCTGATTGGGCTGGAGATAGAGTTGATAGGAGATCAACTACAGGCTATTGCACCTTTATTGGAGGAAACCTAGTCACATGGAAGAGCAAGAAGCAGAAGGTGGTCTCTTGCTCAAGTGCTGAGGCAGAGTACCGATCTATGAGGAAGCTTACTAGTGAACTCATATGGATCAAGGGACTGCTAAAGGACTTGGGCATAGAGATCTCCATGCCAATGACTATGCATTGTGACAATCAGGCAGCAATACACATTGCATCAAACTCTGTGTTTCATGAGAGGACTAAGCATATAGAAGTGGACTGTCACAAGGTGAGACAAGCAGTGGAGCAGCAAGTGATTCTTCCATGCTACACAAGAAGTGAAGATCAACTAGCTGACATATTCACCAAGGCAGCCAGCAGCAAGGTTTGTGAGTTCATCCACCCTAAACTTGGACTCACGGATCTTCCATGTCACTGATCTCTCCTCCCATGAAGTGTTCTACTCTTTTTCCTTGGTTAGGGTTTTGTCCCATGAGGTTTTTCCTAGCTAAGGTTTTAATGAGGGAATAGCTTCATGGAGTCCAAGCTTGACCTGTCCCACATGGTCAAGCTTGAGGGGGAGTGTTGACATGAAAGCATGAATGACATAGAGGAAGAAGGAATCAAGTCAAAACATACATCCGGAGTGATCAAAGTGAGCTTGTCCGTACAAGTGTGAACTAACTTGGCGTGCAAGATAAGAGGAGACTTATCTGTGATCAAGAAGGATGTTATACTTGCCTTAAGATATTTAAAAGATGTCGGCCAAGAGAAGGGATCCGTTGAAGAAGAGGACAAGGTGGTTCAAAGGAGAGAGAGCCGTTTGGTGCTGTCGCTTTCCACCTTTGCTGTGCGCACCCTGCCCTTGATCAGTCCCCTTTGTTTATTCTTTTCTTCTATGTCAACTTGCCATTAGTTTATTCATTGTTGTATCTATTTAAGGTATGTAATCAGAACCAAATGGATCAAGGAAATATACTTCCTCACTTCTCTCTCTCTTATGTATTCGAACTCTCTCTCTCGCTCTCTCGGATTCTAAGTAAAACCCTAGCTATCTCTTCTCTTTGTTCTTGATAATTCACACAAGCTACTCTTATAATTCATTCATTTTATCAATTGCCACAAAGTGAGACAGATGATTGTGCTAGGAGTGATCTTGCCTTGCTATACTAGAAGTGAAGATCAGTTGGCTGATGTATTCACCAAGGCTGCGAGACAAAAGACTATGGAGTCCATTCACATCAGATTGGGACTCATAGATCTTGGGAAGAGAAGGAGCTGATCCCCTTAGCTGTGAGATCTTTACTCTTTTTCCCTCATTAAGGTTTTGTCCCAATGGGTTTTCCTTAGTGAGGTTTTTAATGAGGAAGATCTCATGGCTGTCCAAGCTTAGACTTTCACAAAGCTAAGCTTGAGGGGGAGTGTTGACATGAGGAGTAGTTATGGAGGGTTGAAGTTACTTGGGTGGAGAAAGTTACCACAGTAAATATTTGTTACTGTGGTAAAAAGGGTTAAAAGGAAGTTACCTGAGTGAAAGGAGTTACTTGAGAGTGAAATGGGTAAAGGGAAACTTACCAGGAAGAGAGGAGTGTGCGCTGAGGTTAGGATAAGGTTGTGGATAAGGTGGAGAGCCTTGACAGGCTGTGACAGGCTGGAAAGGCAAAGCATCTCAGTCCAAGATGCCTCACACACGATCACTCTCTCATTGGCTGAGTTTGAAATGAGGAGCCTCTTCCCTTGACTCCACATGCTTAGAATAGTGATCAAATGGAAACCCTTGTATCTGATCTCTCTATATATATTGTAACCTCATCATTAATAAGATTAAGAAAGTTATGAGTCTCTCTTAGTCTCTCTCTAGTTCTTACTTTAGACTCTCAATCTCATTTTATACTTTAATCTTCTCTAAATCTCTTCTAATCTTTCCTAAATACTCAGATCACTCTAAACATCACTAAAAGTGATATGGTATCAGAGCCAGGTTAGTGAGAGCCTGAGGTCGTGTGAGATTCTTTGAAGCCTCAAGGTTGAAGATTTGAAGAAACTCTTGTGTGTTCTTGTGTGTTTGAGAGTTTCTGGGTACTTTTCAAGTTCAAAACTGGTTGTGGTGTGTCATCTGAAGCTGTGTGGGTTGAAGATCGAGGCTGTGAAGGTTTCTACAAGTCATTCAACTCAAGATAAAGTTTCTGAAGCTTAGAGAGTTCATCATTCAACATGGAGAGTGGGATGAACATGAACATGAAGGTAGCTGTGTGTTTCAAGGGAACCAACTACTTGGTGTGGTCTCGGATGGTGAGAACCACGGTGGGAAGCAAGGGGTTGTGGAAGCACATCACCCCCGGAGAAGCTCCAAAACTCATCACTCAAGGAGAGGATGATGGTGAGGCTGCAAGCAAGGCGGAAGAGAAGTGGCATCAAGAGGACATGCTGGTGATGTCTGTGCTTCATGCGTCACTTGAGCCGGCTATTCTGGATGCATACAGCTACTGTGAGTCTGCTAAGGAGCTGTGGGATACTTTGAAGAAGGTGTATGGCAACACGTCAAACCTAAGCCGAGTGTTTGAAGTGAAGCAAGCCATCAACAACCTTGTACAAGAAGACATGGAGTTCACCAAGCATCTAGGGAGATTCAGGAGTCTCTGGTCCGAGATGGAGATGCTTAGGCCAAGCACAACGGATGCTGATGAGCTTAACAAGAGGAGAGAGCAAGACAAGGTCTTTGGGCTACTCCTCACGCTGAACCCGGCTTACAACGGTCTCATCCAGCACCTGCTTAGAGAAGACACTCTACCTGATCTTGAGGATGTGTGTGCGCGGATTCAGAAAGAGCAAGGCTCCATTGGGTTGTTTGCAAAGAAAGGAGACCTTTCCCTTGCAAGCCAAGCAACTCAAGAGGAAGGTAGTGAAGCTCCACAAACAAACAAGGCTGCGGCTGCACATGGGAAGTTTGAGGAGAGGAGGTTCAATGGGAGTTGTGATCACTGCAAGAAGCATGGCCACAAGAAGAGCCAATGCTGGATACTCCATCCTCACCTCAAGCCAGCTAAGTTCATGAAGGATCGTGAGGCAAGGGCTAATGTCTCGGATGGTACAAATGGAGCTGGTACAAGCAAAGGAAAGGAGATAGATGGGCGTGAGGCAGGTGATGGAAAGTCTCTTGTAGCCTACACTGGAGCATCAAGCAACCGTGGGAACAATGATCAAGAGTATCTAAGGAGATCCGACCTTGATGCTCTCATTAAGATGTTCAAGGAGAATGGTAACATCTTTGGGTATTCTTTTGGTGCTAGGGTGGTAGAGAACTATGAGAATCTAACTAGAACTGATAGGATGCATGAGAGCTTGATAGAAATGGTAAATCAATCTAGGATTGCAAACTTTGCTAGAAATGATCATGCATTCAAACCATCTAGTATCCTTGCTCATATTGCTAGTTCTCATGACATTAAGCCATTAGTGATTGATTCAGGTGCATCTCATCATATGATAAGTGACACTAGCTTAATTAAAAACATTGTGCCAATGAATGGAAATGTACTGATTGCTAATGGAGATTATACACTTTTGTGTATTAGAGTGTGTTTAATAATAATCAGAGAAGATTAGAGTAAAGTTTAGAGAGAATAGAGAGATTCTAGAGAGAGAGAGACTCAAAACTCCATTGATTAATTCATCTGAATGTTTACAAGAGATAAAGAGATTACACTCATGTCTAGGTTCAATGAATTCAACTCAGACCTATAAGCATGTGAGGTCAATACAGATAATAGGCTGAGATGCTTCACATGCTTGGACAGGCTGTAAAGTGGCTTCACCTTTCCAGCTATGACCAAACCTTATCCACACCACTCCTTGCTCCCCTTTGGACGTGATCCCTTCTCCAAATAGGTTCAAGGTAACTTCCCATGCTTTTATCTTACCACTCCAAAGTTACTGTGGTAAAATAAAAGTTACCATGGTAAAACTCTAAAGTTACTGTCTCAGCCTCAACACTCTAATAACCCCAAAGCTCCATCTCTTCACTTCTTGGTCTTCATCTCAACACTCCCCCTCAAGCTAGACTAAGAGAACTTGTCTAGCTTGGAAACCATGAAGACCTCCCTCATTAAAAACCTCACCAAGGAAAACCCAGTGGGATAAAACCTTGATGAGGGAAAAAGAGTGGAGACTCCATGGTTAAGGGGCTCAGCTCCTTGGAGTAAGATCAATGAGTCCAAGCCTTGATAGTATGGACTCCATTGTCTTTAATCTCGCTGCCTTAGTAAACACATCTGCAAGCTGATCTTCACTTCTTGTATAACATGGCAGTATCACTCCAAGTATAATCATCTGCCTCACCTTGTGGCAATCAACTTCTATATGCTTTGTCCTCTCATGAAAGACTGAGTTAGAAGCAATGTGGATAGCTGCTTGATTGTCACAGTGCATTGTCATAGGAGTACTCTGCTCAATCTCCAAATGCTTCAAGATACCCTTGATCCATACCAATTCGTTTGTTAGCTTCAGCATAGCCCTGTACTCAGCCTCAGCACTTGAACAGGAGATGACCTTCTGCTTCTTACTTTTCCAAGTAACCAGGTTCCCTCCAATGAATGTACAATACCCAGTAGTTGATCTCCTGTCCACTCTATCTCCTGCCCAATCAGCATCACAATACCCAACCACTTCTGTACTGCCATTACAACCCATCCAAACTCCTTGACCAGGCGTGCCACTCAAATACCTCAGTATCCTATCAACCATCTTCCAGTGATGTACCTTTGGTGCCTGCATATGCTGACTTACTTGATTCACAGCAAAACATATATCAGGTCTTGTGATAGTCAAGTAGATCAGCTTGCCAACCATCTTCCTATACAGCTTAGCATCATCAAACAACTGCTTCTCTTCAACCTCCCCCTCACGCAGAACCTTATACCCCTCCTCAAGAGGTGTCTTAGCTATCTTTCCTCCAAGCACATCAGTCTCCTTCAACATATCCATAGTATACTTCCTTTGAGACATAAACAAACCCTCCTTTGATCTGCATATCTCAATGCCCAGAAAATACTTCATCTCTCCCAAATCCTTGATGTCAAACACAGATTTGAGAAACTCCTTAGTGGCCTGAATCCCTGCCTTATCACTTCCTGTGATAATCAAATCATCCACATACACTAGAATCACAATGGTCCCTGAAGGTCCTGTCAAGGTGAAGAGAGTGTGATCTAGTTCAGACTTCCTAAAGCCTCTCCCATTGAGTGTTGTACTCAACTTCCTGTACCAAGCTCTAGGTGACTGTTTCAGCCCATATATTGCCTTCTTCAATCTCAAAACATTCCCTGGCTTTACTAGATGCTCAAGACCAGGAGGCGGATGCATGTATACTTCATCTTCAAGTTCACCTTGCAAGAAAGCATTCTTCACATCCATTTGCCACAAATCCCACTCCAAGTTTGTTGCAATGGATAACACAATTCGAATTGTGTGAAGCTTGGCCACTGGTGCAAAAGTATCAATGTAATCTTCCCCATAAGTCTGTGTAAATCCTCTTGCAACCAGCCTGGTCTTGCACCTATCTATCTTCCCATTTGCAAGATACTTGATGGTGAAGATCCATCTGCTTGAAACTGCCTTCTTCCCTTTAGGTAACTCACTCTCATACCAAGTGTCATTCCTGATCATTGCATCCCTTTCATCTCCTACTGAATCTCTCCAAACCTTGTGCTTCATAGCTTCTTCATAAGATCTTGGTATCTCATTCTCATCCAAGTTACACATAAACACCATGTGCTCTTCTGGATATTCTGCAAAGGAACACACGGCTTGAAAAGGATGCTCCACAGCCTGGGCATTGTAGTACACTCTCGTGTTTACCCAGTTGGAAGCATCCCTCTTTATCCTTGTGCTCCTCCGCAAAGCCTGAACCTGATCCTCAGCTTGAACCTCTGCTTGAACCTCTGTTTCTGTCTCACTCACCTCTCCCTGCTCATCCACCTGAGGAAAATTCCCTACTTCTTGTGTCACATCTTGATCATGATGACCTGAATCCCCTTGGTGCTGCTCTTGCACTCCTGATTCAGACTCATTTCCCCCCTCATGATCAAGAGGGGTAGTTCTTTCAGCTTCTCTAACCTTCTCTTGGGACATGTTTACCCCAAGCCTTTCCAAGATGTTCCTCAGATTCTCTGCCATGTTTCTTGGTTCTTGAGACAGATCTTCCAAGTCTTCCCAATTCTTTTCTTCATAATAACCCTTTGCCTCTATAAACTTAACATCTCTAGATACCAACACTCTCCTAGTTGCTGGATCATAGCACTTGTACCCCTTCTGAGTTACTGAGTACCCAATGAGCATTGCTTTAGTACTCTTTGCCTCCAACTTGTTTCTCTGTTCTCCTGGAATCCAGACATAACATAGGCATCCAAAGACACGCAGATGATCTATGTATGGCTTGCTCTTGTTCAGCACCTCAAAAGGAGACAGATTCTTCAATACCTTAGTTGGAATCCGATTGATAAGATAGCATGCAGTCTGAACAGCATCACCCCAAAACCTCTTTGGAACATTAGCATGATACATCATGGATCTAGCCACCTCCATCAGATGCCTATTCTTCCTCTCAGCTACCCCATTCTGCTGTGGTGTGTAAGGACAACTGGTCTGATGCACTATCCCATGTTTAGCCAAGTGATTCTTGAAGGCATGACTGGTGTATTCTCCTCCATTATCAGACCGTAGTACCTTCACAGTAGCATTGTAATGGTTAGTTACATATGCTTGGAAGTTGACAAAAGCCTCAAAAACTCTATCCTTAGATGGCAGCAATGTGATCCATGTATACTTAGACTTCTCATCTATGAATGTCACAAAGTACTTCTGGTTTTCTCTAGACATACAAGGGGCTGTCCACACATCAGAATGAACAAGATCAAAGCAATTTGCATATATGGTCTCTGATGTGGGGAAAACAGTTCTACAATGCTTCCCTAAGATGCAAGCTTCACATTCCAAGTGATTGAATGACATATTAGGCATAATCAATTCAATTGCACGAGCATGAGGATGTCCTAATCTAGCATGCCAAGTAATACTATCACACCTATCAGCAGTACTACTCAAGCATACAGAATCAATAGGGTTAGAGGTCTTAGCTGTTTGGAGATGATATAACTGATTCTTGCTGTCTCCTCTACCAATAACTCTCCCAGTCTTCAAATCTTGAAACTCAACTTCATTTGGCCTGAATACTACTTGACAATCAAGATCAACTGTGGCCTTCTTCACTGATATCAGATTTGAAGTGAACTGAGGCAGGTAGAATGCAGGTGAGTTCTTCTCAAACAGCTTGAGGTTTCCCACTCCTTCTATTGGGATCCTAGCACCATTAGCTATCATGACACTCCCTGTTGCAGCCTTGACTTCACTTATCAGACTTCTATCACTGATCATATGATGTGTTGCTCCAGAATCAATGATGATGGGTTTGGATGTGGATGCTAAGGCAGGAGCACCTTGTCTCCGGGTCGTAGCCAAAGCATACACATACTTGACAAACCCATCCCAATCTTTCTTTGTGATAGGATCATCTGCTCCTTTGGTTCCTTGCCCCTTCATAACCACACTTTCTTCTACTGAACTACCCATATAGGCTGAGTAGGAACACTCTCCTCTAACCACATGCTGCGCAAACTCTTTAACCAGTCTTGTCTCCATATCATTCCCAAAGTATCCACACTGTCTACTCTTCCTCTGAGTCTTTCTCACCATGACCCAAGTCCTGGACAGTCTCCTCAATCTTCCCTTCTTACACCTTGTACCATCTCTGATCCTGATCAGTCTCTTGCTCTTCTCATATACTTTATATGAAGACTGAACAAGCTCACACAACCCATCCACATCTACTCGCTCATCATCTTTGGCTACTTGCATAATCAGCTGACCATATGATGAGTTTAAGCTCACTAGAAGGCTCAAGACTACATCTTGCTCCAGCCTTTCTTGAATCACCTCCGGATCTGATGTTCTTGATCTCAACAAATCCAACTCTCTCCACAAGTATTTCAGCTTGCCCACAAGCTGATGGAGTTCTTCCTTTCCTCTTCTCAGGTCTGTGTTAGCTCTCTTGACTCCACAGACCTTCTTCAGATCGGATCTACTCCCATGAGCTGCTTCAATCCCACATCTTGTATGGTTTTCTTGAACAACTCTATCTTCATACCTCAGACTCCACGCCTGACCTGCTTCTGTAGCCATCCTTCTCAAAGGCTTCCCCTTTTTATGACTACTCCACAACACACAGCTCCTCAACACTGCCTTCGCCCATCTTGACCAACTTCCACCAGTTTCCTCTTCAAGCTTCAATGGAATACTAGAACTATGCTTCATCTCCATGCCTAGGTTGTTTGTTTCCATCAGAAAGATCCAAACGAGCCTAGTGACTGAAGAACATAACCCAGACTCACCAAGAACACTCAAGAACACCAAGAACACTCAAGAAAGAACCCAGATTTGCGAAAAAGAAATCACACACTCACCCCCTTTTGAGCAACCTGGCTCTGATACCATATACACTTTTGTGTATTAGAGTGTGTTTAATAATAATCAGAGAAGATTAGAGTAAAGTTTAGAGAGAATAGAGAGATTCTAGAGAGAGAGAGACTCAAAACTCCATTGATTAATTCATCTGAATGTTTACAAGAGATAAAGAGATTACACTCATGTCTAGGTTCAATGAATTCAACTCAGACCTATAAGCATGTGAGGTCAATACAGATAATAGGCTGAGATGCTTCACATGCTTGGACAGGCTGTAAAGTGGCTTCACCTTTCCAGCTATGACCAAACCTTATCCACACCACTCCTTGCTCCCCTTTGGACGTGATCCCTTCTCCAAATAGGTTCAAGGTAACTTCCCATGCTTTTATCTTACCACTCCAAAGTTACTGTGGTAAAATAAAAGTTACCATGGTAAAACTTTAAAGTTACTGTCTCAGCCTCAACACTCTAATAACCCCAAAGCTCCATCTCTTCACTTCTTGGTCTTCATCTCAACAGAGATAAGATTCCTATTAGAGGAATAGGAAGTCTTAAACTATTTGATAAAGAAACTAAAGCTTTTTATATGCCTGAATTTACATCAAACTTGTTATCTGTTAAGAAATGTGCTACTGATTTACAATGCAATGTTATATTCAGTCCTAAAGATGTGAAGTTTCAGGATATTAAAAGCAGCAAGATGATTGGAAAGGGAGTGACTAAAGGAGAGCTATATTTACTTGAAGATCTCACTCCTGTTTCTAGATATAGCTGCTCGTTTACTTCTGTTTCTAGTTCTGGTTTAAGTAAAAATGCATTGTGGCATGCTAGATTAGGACACCCTCATAATAAGGCTTTAAAACTGATGTTGCCAGGTGTTTCCTTTGAGAATAATGATTGTGAAGCTTGCATTTTAGGCAAGCATTGTAGAACTGTCTTTACCAAGTCTACTACTGTTTATGAAAAGTGTTTTGATCTTATTCATTCTGATGTTTGGACTGCACCTTGCCTATCTAGAGAAAACCATAAGTATTATGTAACTTTCATTGATGAAAAATCCAAATACACCTGGTTAACTTTAGTTCTGGCACTCATGATCAAGCTGTGGAATCAAATGATCAAGAAGAAGGAGCTGAAGAGAGTCAGCTAAGGGAAGAAGGAGCTGAAGCAAGTCAGCTAGGAGAAGAAAGATCTGAAACAAGTGTGCTGCCACAAGAAGAAGAACAAGAGATGGCGCAAGAAGGGCCAGTATTGAGAAGAAGTACAAGGCTGAGAAAGGATCCTTCCAGTTGGGTAAACACAAGAGTGTACTACAATGCCCAAGCTGTGAAGCATCCTACTCAGGCCGTGTGTTCTTTTGCTCAATATCCAGAAGCACATTGCGCATTCATGGTAAACTTGGATGAGAATCACATTCCAAGAAGCTATGAAGAGGCAATGGAGGATAAGGAATGGAAGGAATCAGTAGGAGCTGAGGCAGGAGCTATGATAAAGAATGATACATGGTATGAGAGTGAACTACCAAAAGGGAAGAAAGCTGTGTCTAGTAGATGGATCTTTACAATCAAGTACAAGGCTGATGGGTCGATTGAGAGGAAAAAGACTAGACTAGTAGCAAGAGGGTTCACTCAGACATATGGAGAGGATTACATTGAGACATTTGCACCAGTAGCCAAGCTACGCACCATTAGGATTGTTTTAAGCTTGGCTGTGAACCTTGGATGGGGATTGTGGCAAATGGATGTAAAGAATGCATTTCTACAAGGAGAGCTTGAGGATGAAGTCAATATGTATCCTCCACCAGGTCTGGAACATCTAGTGAAGAGAGGGAATGTACTGAGGCTAAAGAAAGCCATTTATGGGTTGAAGCAATCACCAAGAGCTTGGTATAACAAGTTGAGCACAACTCTGAATGGCCGAGGCTTCAAGAAGTCAGAATTGGATCACACTCTCTTTACACTCACGACACCCTCAGGTATGGTTGCTCTCCTTGTGTATGTGGATGATATCATTATCACTGGGAGTGATAAGGAAGGTATCAAAGCAACCAAGGAGTTTTTAAAGTCTATGTTTGAAATCAAAGACTTGGGAGAAATGAAATACTTCCTTGGAATTGAGATTTGAAGATCCAAGGAAGGTTTGTTCATGTCCCAAAGGAAGTATACACTTGATCTTTTGAAAGGTGCAGGTGCTTATGGAGGCAAGACAGCAAGGATGCCAATGGAGGATGGCTACAAAGTACCAAGAGAGGGGGAGATTGAAGACAGCAAGCCATTTCATGATCCTAAACTCTATAGAACAATTGTTGGCAAATTGATTTACCTTACCATCACAAGGCCTGATATATGTTTTGCTGTGAACCAGGTGAGTCAACACATGCAGCTTCCCAAGGAACATCATTGGCGCATGGTAGAGAGGCTACTTATGTATCTGAATGGCTCGCCGGATCAAGGGGTTTGGATGGGATGCAATGGAAGCACAGAAGTGGTGGGGTATTGTGATGCTGATTGGGCAGGAGATAGAGCTGATAGGAGATCAACTACCGGCTATTGCACATTCATTGGAGGCAACTTGGTGACTTGGAAGAGCAAGAAGCAGAAGGTGGTGTCATGTTCAAGTGCTGAAGCTGAGTATAGAGCCATGCTGAAGCTTACAAACGAGTTGGTGTGGATCAAAGGCATCTTGAAGCACTTGGAGATTGATCAAGCCACTCCAATGACAATGCATTGTGACAATCAAGCTGCTATTCACATTGCATCCAACTCGGTGTTCCATGAGAGAACCAAGCACATTGAGGTTGATTGCCACAAAGTGAGACAGATGATTGTGCTAGGAGTGATCTTGCCTTGCTATACTAGAAGTGAAGATCAGTTGGCTGATGTATTCACCAAGGCTGCGAGACAAAAGACTTGGAGTCCATTCACATCAGATTGGGACTCATAGATCTTGGGAAGAGAAGGAGCTGATCCCCTTAGCTGTGAGATCTTTACTCTTTTTCCCTCATTAAGGTTTTGTCCCAATGGGTTTTCCTTAGTGAGGTTTTTAATGAGGAAGATCTCATGGCTGTCCAAGCTTAGACTTTCAAAAAGCTAAGCTTGAGGGGGAGTGTTGAGATGAGGAGTAGTTATGGAGGGTTAAAGTTACTTGGGTGGAGAAAGTTACCACAGTAAATATTTGTTACTGTGGTAAAAAGGGTTAAAAGGAAGTTACCTGAGTGAAAGGAGTTACTTGAGAGTGAAATGGGTAAAGGGAAACTTACCAGGAAGAGAGGAGTGTGCGCTGAGGTTAGGATAAGGTTGTGGATAAGGTGGAGAGCCTTGACAGGCTGTGACAGGCTGGAAAGGCAAAGCATCTCAGTCCAAGATGCCTCACACACGATCACTCTCTCATTGGCTGAGTTTGAAATGAGGAGCCTCTTCCCTTGACTCCACATGCTTAGAATAGTGATCAAATGGAAACCCTTGTATCTGATCTCTCTATATATATTGTAACCTCATCATTAATAAGATTAAGAAAGTTATGAGTCTCTCTTAGTCTCTCTCTAGTTCTTACTTTAGACTCTCAATCTCATTTTATACTTTAATCTTCTCTAAATCTCTTCTAATCATTCCTAAATACTCAGATCACTCTAAACATCACTAAAAGTGATAGAATCACGATGTAAGAAGCTTGATTTTGATATATAAAGTAATGGAGAATCACTAGGAAGTTGAATAAATCTCATAGGAGTTAGGATGAAGAAGCTATCCCACTTTCAAATCAGGTGATCCCAGTTTTCCTGTTTGGGAATATGACAGCTTCTTTGTCATTCTAATCAAACCAGGATGAATCTTGATGTAAGAAGCTTGATTTTGATATATAAAGTAATGGAGAATCACTAGGAAGTTGAATAAATCTCATAGGAGTTAGGATGAAGAAGCTATCCCACTTTCAAATCAGGTGATCCCAGTTTTCCTGTTTGGGAATATAACAGCTTGTTGAGATGAGGAGTTGATATGAAGTCTTAGAGAATCTTGGGTAGAGAAAGAATGAGGTGAAGAAGCTGTGTGTAGAGTTTGGGAAAGCTTAGGTTGAGACAATACCGTACTGGCCGTACAATGGCCGTACCATCCGTACGAGTATGGATCAACCGAAGCTCATGTACAGGCAAGTTACCTTTGCGGGAGTGAAATGGTAAACTTGGGAGGAGTTAACTTGGGAGTTACTGACCCGGACGTTGGAGAAAGGATAAGGGACGCGGCTTGACAGGCTGGATGAGAGCTGTAAAGTGAAAGCAACCTTATCCTCCCCGGTCACACATGTGAAGCACCTGATTGGATCAATTTGAATTAGGCGCTCCTCTTCTCCTTGACTACACATGCTTTACTCACTTTAGTCTCATGTAACCCTAGGATCTTAAGACTATATAATGTAACCTCTCTCATTAATAAAAGATTAGACAGTTCTTGACACAAAAACACTCTCTTAGACTCAAAGACTCTCAATCATGATTCTACACTATACTCTTAGCTAAACTCGTTCTAAATCACCTCTAAACTTCTCTAATCTCTTTCTTTTCTTATATCAAACTCAGATTCTCTAAAGTTCATATGGTATCAGAGCCAGGTTCATCATAATCTGGGTTTGATTACTAAGAACACTTGAGTTGCATTTCATTCATCCGAGTGGGTCTGAAATGGAAAGCAACAAAGCTGTGGTTCCGGTTACTCTCAAGGGGGGTAACTATCTTTTGTGGTCTCGTTTGGTGAAGACCGCAGTGGGGAGTAAGGGTTTATGGGGACACATCACACAGAGTGAAGCCCCAAAGCTCATTACTTATGAAGGCGACAAGGAGGTTGTCGAGTGCGATGAGGAGAAGTGGGAGCAGGATGATCAGCTGGTGATGTCCATACTCCAACGGTCTCTTGAAGTGTCTATCCTGGAGGCATACAGCTACTGTGAGACAGCAAAGGATCTTTGGGACACGCTAAAGAAGGTTTATGGTAACATCTCAAACTTGAGCCGTGTGTTTGAAGTGAAACGTGCTATCAACAGCTTGGCACAGGAGGACATGGAGTTCACTAAGCATCTTGGGAGGTTCAGAGCCTTGTGGTCCGAACTGGAGATGCTGAGGCCAGGCACAACCAACCTAGATGAGCTGGCTGAGAGACGCGAGCAGGACAAGGTGTTTGGGTTGCTGCTCACGTTGAATCCAAGCTACAACAGCCTCATCAAACACATTCTGAGGTCCGGAAAGTTACCTGATCTTGAGGACGTGTGTGCGCAAGTTCAGAAGGAGGAAGGGTCTATTGGTCTCTTTGGAGGGAAAGGGGAGATCACTCTTGCAAACCAAGCTGAGGTTCCACAAGCAAACCGTGCAAGCTCTAACCAGTATGATGCAAAGAAGTTCACGGGAAATTGTGATCATTGCAAGAGACAAGGTCACAAGAAGAACCAGTGCTGGATCTTGCACCCTCATCTGAAGCCGGCCAAGTTCTCAAGAGAGAAAGATGGGAGAGCCAATGTCTCGTATGCTGGAAGTGAGCCGGGGAGTTCAAGTGTTGCTGGGAGCTCAGGCCAAGCTGGAGAGGGCGGGACACGTGAGCCTGGAGATAGCAAGGCCCTGGTGACTTACACAGCTCAACCAAGCCTTCAGAACAACCGTGAGAACGAGTACCTGAGGAGATCAGACCTTGACTCCCTCATCAAAATGCTAAAGGAGAATGGTAACACACTTGGTACTCTTGGTTACTCTTTTGGTGCATCATATGAACCGTATAGTATTGCTAGAGAACCTGATCACTCACGCATTGCTTATAAACCTACTAGCATACTAGGACAGTCTCATATTGCACACAATCTGTTTAAACCATTGGTAGTTGATTCAGGAGCATCTCATCACATGATTAGTGATACTAGTTTGATTAGAGACATTGAACCTACAAATGGACATGTCATGATTGCAAATGGAGATAAAATCCCAATTAGAGGAATTGGCAAGCTAAAACTGTTTGATAAAGAATCTAAAGCATTTTACATGCCTGACTTCACATCAAATCTATTATCTGTAAAGAAATGCACTACAGATCTTAATTGCAATGTTATATTCAGTCCTAATGATGTGAAGTTTCAGGATATTGAGAGCAGCCAATTGATTGGAAAAGGAGTTACCAAGGGAGATTTATATTTACTTGAAGAACTAGCTCCTGTTTCTGATTACTTGTGCTCATTTAATTCTGCTTCTATGATGAATAAAAATGCATTGTGGCATGCTAGATTAGGTCATCCCCATGTTAGGGCTTTAAACTTGATGTTACCAGGTGTGGTATTTGAAAATAAGGATTGTGAAGCTTGCATCTTAGGCAAGCATTGTAAAACTGTGTTTCCCATTTCATCTACTGTTTATGACAAGTGCTTTGATTTAATTCACTCTGATGTTTGGACTGCTCCTTGCTTGTCTAGGGATAGTTTTAAATACTTTGTCACATTCATAGATGAAAAATCGAAATACACCTGGATAACACTTATTCAAACCAAAGATAGGGTGCTTGAAGCTTTTAAAAAATTTCAAAACTATGTGACTAACCATTATAATGCCAAGATTAAAATTTTGAGATCAGATAATGGTGGGGAATACACTGGTCAAGCCTTCAAGCAACATCTAGCTCAACATGGGATACTACACCAAACGAGTTGTCCTTATACTCCTCAGCAAAATGGAGTGGCTGAGAGAAAGAATAGGCATCTCATGGAGGTGGCAAGGTCAATGATGTTTCAAGCAAATGTCCCTAAGAGGTTTTGGAGTGATGCTGTGGCTACATCCTGTTATCTAATCAACCGGATCCCAACTAAGATTCTACATGATCAGTCCCCTTTTGAAGCCTTGAACAGATACAAGCCATCATTGGAGCATATGCGAATCTTTGGATGTCTATGCTTTGTTCTGAGGCCAAAAGAGTTGAGAAACAAGCTTGAAGCAACCAGCACAAGAGCTATGTTTGTTGGCTACTCTACTACTCAAAAGGGTTACAAGTGCTATGATCCTACTACTAGAAGGGTTCTAGTCTCTAGAGATGTGAAGTTCATTGAAGCTAAGGGGTTCTATGAGGAAAAGAATCAAGATGAGTTGCTAGAATTGACAAGAGAGTCAGATAGAGCGGCCAGCCTTAGAAGCATTCTAGAGGGCCTTGGGATACACACTACCCAGGATCCGAAGGAAAGACGCAGCACAACAAACACACAACCTACAGAGGCATCAAACTTAGATCATGGGGGGGAAACAACACCTGAACCGGCTGAAGTACATGTTGAAAGCCACGATCAAGAAGGCTCAGGTGATCATGATCAAAGTATGATACATGAAGATAGGGAGGTACCAAGCCAAGATAATACGTCCCTAGATTGCTTCTCTGGATAGTATGGGATAGATCCTTGCTAGAACGAGTCAAAGACTCAAGCTCTACAAGGTTGTGGGTCGATTGGTGACACAAGAGGCTGCGGAAAGGCTTCTTGATACTCCTAAGTGACTAGATCGGATATGACACACCGAGATAGACACTCTTGGGCTGTTGGATATTACTCACCAACAAGATCACTCAATAACTTGCGGACAAGCAATAGAGAGAACAAAGAAAAGGGGTTTTTGATAAAAGATGATTCTTATTGATAAGGGTTTCAAAGTACACTTATATAAGAGAAGTTGGAACAGACTCCAAGCTTCTCGAAAACTATCAAGAGAGTAAAGGCACACGGTTCTCTTGAAAATAGATACTAATGACAAGTTTGAAAACAAAAGCATGAAAGACATAATATAACATAAGGTTGATCCGGGATAAGGTTGGATCGAGATCAACAACTAAGAGATTTGAGAAGCAAATCTATGGCCTCGTTAAAAACCTATCTTTGGAAAACCCATTGGGACAAAACCAAAGATAGGGAAAAAGAGCACGCATAGAATGCTTGCTTAGTTGATGATCAGCTTGATGATGAAGTAGCTTGAATGGTGATAAGTGTGTCTTGGTTGATCAAGCTTCTACCAAGACATTCCTCTTGCTTCCTTGATCTTGATCGAGTCATAGGTCCTTTAGGCAAGGCTAGGACATCTTCATCAGTTGGCTTGTCTAGATCCTCATCATCTCCATTAGCTAGTTGGTCCATGATCACATCATCCCCTCCCTCTTGAAAAGGATTTGTCCTCAAATCTGGCTCATCTGCAACAAAAGGGATCAAGTCAGTAACATTGAAGCTATCACTTATGTCGTACTTACCTTGCAGATCAAGTTTGTAGGCATTGTCATTGATCCTCTTGGTGACTTCAAAAGGGCCATCAATCCTCGGCATTAGTTTAGACTTCCTCTCTTTTGGAAACCTCTCTTTTCTCAAGTGAACCCATACTTGATCTCCAACTTCAAAGATCATTTCACGCCTTCCCTTGTTAGCTTGTTTGGCGTATTGCTTAGTTTTCTCTTCTAGATTGCGCTTAGCTTGCTCATGAATCTGCTGAACCATCTCAGCTTTCTTTTTCCCATCCATACTAACCCTTTCAGACTCAGGTAAAGGTATTAGATCCAAAGGTGAGATGGGATTGAACCCATAAACAATTTCAAAAGGAGAAAACTTAGAAGCAGAATGCATAGCATGATTGTATGCAAATTCACAATGAGGCAAGTAATCTTCCCATGATTTCAAATTCTTTTTGATGAATGCACGCAGGAGAGTACCTAAGGTTCTATTAACTACTTCAGTCTGTCCATCAGTTTGTGGATGACAAGTAGTAGAAAACAATAGCTTAGTTCCTAGTTTAGACCACAATGTTTTCCAAAAGTAGCTAAGGAATTTAGTATCTCTATCTGAAACTATAGTCCTAGGCATTCCATGCAAACGTACCACTTCTTTAAAGAACAAATTAGCTACATGTAATGCATCATCAGTCTTATTGCAAGCTATGAAATGTGCCATTTTAGAGAATCTATCAACAACCACAAAGATAGAATCCTTCCCAGTCCTAGTTCTAGGCAAACCCATAACAACATCCATAGATATATCATTCCAAGGATGAGTAGGAATAGGCAAAGGAGTATACAAACCGTGAGGTTGAACCTTAGACTTTGCAAGCTTGCAAGTTGTGCACCTTCCACAGATTCTCTCCACATCTCTTTTCATATGCGGCCAATAGAAGTGATCCTGCAGAACTTTAAGGGTTTTTGCTATACCAAAATGACCCATCAAGCTTCCTCCATGGGATTCCCTGACAAAAAGATCTCTCAAAGAGCAATTAGGCACACATAAACGATTGTCATAGAATAAGAATCCATCATGCCTAAAATAATGTCCAGAAGCATACTTAGCACATGATTTATAAGCTTCTTGAAAGTCAGGATCAGATTCATACATTTCTTTAATCTGCTCAAAGCCTAGCAACTTAGCATCAAGAGTACTTAAGAGGACATACCTTCTGGATAGTGCATCAGCAACTATATTTTCCTTACCTTGTTTGTATTTGATCACATAAGGAAAGGTTTCAATGAACTCTACCCATCTAGCATGTCTCTTGCTGAGCTTACTTTGTCCTTTGAGATACTTGAGAGATTCATGGTCGGTATGAATGACAAACTCCTTTGGCCAGAGATAATGCTGCCAAGTCTGTAGAGCTCTCACCAAAGCGTAGAGTTCTTTGTCATAAGTGGCATAATTGAGAGTAGCTCCACTGAGTTTCTCACTGAAGTAAGCAATAGGTCTCTTATCCTGCATCAAAACAGCACCAATTCCAATTCCTGAGGCATCACATTCTATTTCAAATGTTTTAGAAAAGTCAGGAAGTATGAGAAGAGGAGATTGAGTAAGCTTCTCTTTAAGGAGTTGGAATGCGGCTTCTTGAACTTCTCCCCACTTGAATCCTACATCCTTCTTGATTATCTCAGTTAGGGGAGCTGCTAGAGTGCTGAAATCCTTCACAAAACGCCTATAGAAACCTGCCAGTCCATGAAAACTCCTTACTTCTCCCACTGTAGTTGGACTCGGCCATTCTTGTATTGCTTTGATCTTTTCCTGATCCACCTTTACACCATCTGCACTTACAACAAAACCTAGAAAGACCAAGTTATCTGTGCAAAAAGTGCACTTCTTTAGATTGGCAAAAAGTGCACTTCTTTTTGCACTGTAGTTGGACTCGGCCATTCTTGTATTGCTTTGATCTTTTCCTGATCCACCTTTACACCATCTGCACTTACAACAAAACCTAGAAAGACCAAGTTATCTGTGCAAAAAGTGCACTTCTTTAGATTGGCATAAAGCTTTTCTTTTCTCAAAACATCCAAAACAGCCCTAAGATGTTCTATATGATCTTCTAAGCATTTGCTGTAGACTAATATATCATCAAAGTACACAACAACAAAGATGCCTATGAAAGACCTAAGAATATGATTCATCAGTCTCATGAATGTACTAGGCGCATTGGTTAATCCAAATGGCATAACTAACCATTCATACAAGCCATGTTTAGTTTTAAAAGCAGTTTTCCACTCATCTCCTTCTTTCATCCTAATCTGATGATATCCACTTTTCAAATCTATCTTAGAAAATATGCAAGAACCATGCAACTCATCAAGCATATCATCTAATCTAGGAATAGGGTGGCGATACTTCACTGTTATGTTGTTGATTGCTCTACAATCAACACACATGCGCCAGCTCCCATCTTTCTTAGGCACAAGGAGCACTGGAACTGCACAAGGACTCAAACTCTCTCGGATATGACCCTTCTCCATCAGCTCCTCTACTTGTTTTTGCAGTTCTTTAGTTTCAACTGGATTGGTCCTGTATGCTGGACGATTGGGCAGTGTAGAACCAGGTACAAAGTCTATTTGGTGCTCAATCCCACGCACTGGAGGCAATCCAATGGGGCTATCTTCTGGAAACACATCTGCATATTCCTGTAAAAGAGAGACTAGTTCACTCGGATGATCCGGTGTGTGATCAGTAACTGTTAGAAGAGTCTCTTTAAACATAAGCAAGATAACAGAATTTTGAGAGTAGAGAATTCTTTTGATATCTCCCTGTTTGGCATAGAGGCTGTGATGCTTGTTATGATCAGGTTTGAGATCAATTTTTTTTCTCTTTCTTTTTCTGAAGCTGGAGTTGATCTTCATGAACCTCTTTAGGAGACAAAGGCACCAGCACAGTCTTCTTTCCATTGAATTCAAATGAGTGCTTGTTGGTGAAGCCATCATGATTCACACGTCTATCATACTGCCAGGGTCTTCCAAGAAGTATATGACTGGCTTCCATTGGCAACACATCACACAAGACTTCATCTTCATATCTACCAATGGCTATAGGAACCAGTACTTGAGTAGAAACTCTCATCTCGCCCTCCTCATTGAGCCATTGCAATCTGTAGGGTCTTGGGTGTTTCTGGATGTTCAAACCCAATTTCTTCACCATTGTCTCACTAGCTACATTGACACAACTTCCTCCATCAATAATGAGGCTGCACACCTTTCCCTGAACCATACACCTTGTGTAGAATAGATTCTCTCGCTGCTCAGGCTCTCCATTCTTAGCTTGTACGTTCAAGAGTCTTCTTGTCACCAACAATCTTCCTTTCACGGGTTCTACTTCACTTTCTTCATCAGACTCCTCATGATCAGAACCAAACTTCTCTTCCTCTGATTCATACTCTCCATTCTCAAGAAGAATCATAACCTTTTTGTTGGTGCACTCATTAGCGTAATGCCCACGCCCTTGACATTTGAAACACTTAACATCTCTGGTTCTTGAACTAGTAATTTCAGCTTTGCCTTTGTCTTTGCTGTATGTGTTGCTCGGCTTAGTCTCTTCTTTCTGCTGGGGCTTGCTATCCTTTAGATAGGATGTTTTCTCCTCCTTAGAGTGGTGGAACTTAGAAGATCCATAGCTGCGTGAGTTACCCTTCCTCTTGAGCTGCTGCTCCACTAGAATAGCTTTGTGCAACATTTCTTCTATCTCCACATAGTGTTGCATCTCCACATTGTCTTGTATCTCACGGTTAAGTCCTCCAAGAAACCTTGCCATAGTAGCTTCTCTATCCTCCAAGATACTAGCGCGTAACATCAGCAACTCCATGTCTTGATAGTATTCTTCAACAGTTCGTGTTCCTTGGGTAAGTCTGCGTAGTTTTTGATGTATATCGCGGTGATAATGACTTGGAACAAACCGTTTGCGCATGAGTGACTTCATCTCATGCCATGAATCAACCGGATTCTCTTGGTTAAGCCGTCTAGTAGTTACAAGCTGATCCCACCAACTCAATGCATAATCATAAAATTCAGTTGCGGCAATCTTGATCCTTTGGGCATTGGAGTAGTGTTGGCAATTGAAGACAAGCTCGATCTTCTTTTCCCATTCCAAATAGGCATCTGGATCAACCTTGCCATGGAAGGATGGAATCTTAAGCTTAAGTCCAGAAAGCTTGTCTTTGCGTGATCCCCTTCCATCATGTTCACGCCTCGATCTTCCTCTGCTCAGTTCAGAAGAAGAACTACTACGCTCAGTTCTATGGTGCGAGTAGTAGTTGTCGGTCTCTTGTGAACCCTCATGCTCTTGCCGTACTGGAGTAGGCCGGTTTCTTCTAGACTCATTGCTATGTCCCTGGCCAGTAGCTTGCCTCAACTCTTGTCTCATCTCCTCACGTAATTCCTTCATGCTAGCCTTGAGCATATCAGCCATTGTAGAGATCATAGTCTGATTCATTTGCTCGGTCATTTGCTCCCTCAGCATCTTGTTCTTCCTGACTAGCTCGGCTTCTTCTTCTGATTCTTTCCCCATTGGTACCTAGAATCAACAACAACACTCAACCAGTAAATAATTCCAATAAACTGATCGAAATCAGTAGATGATCAAGAGGTTTTAAATTGAAATAAACTGGCGGTAAAGAAAACTTGATTAACAAGTAACAAGAATTCAAATCGACAACAAGTAAATCACAATAGAAACAAGATCAGGGTAGGTTCGTTGATCAGATTTCGACGTCACACAAGTGGATCTAGTTGTTATAGGTGATTTAAAACAGATCACACAATCAATCAGATTTAAACAAGGAATCAAAACGAGAATATGAATCGATAATGATCGGATCTAAAAGCGCGAAACCTAGATCTATCAATTCAAACTTCTTAACAATTTGATCGACACAAAACGATCAGATCACACAATCAAACAACCCTGGTTTACAGATCAATCAATGGATATTGCGAATCAAAGAACAGATCAGTTGAAACAAAACGGATCGATCTAAAACTGATCAAGAAGATGAACAGGTTAAATCGAAACAAACGAGAAACGAGTACTTCCCTAACCAGAGATGCTCTGATACCACATAATACGTCCCTAGATTGCTTCTCTGGATAGTATGGGATAGATCCTTGCTAGAACGAATCAAAGACTCAAGCTCTACAAGGTTGTGGGTCGATTGGTGACACAAGAGGCTGCGGAAAGGCTTCTTGATACTCCTAAGTGACTAGATCGGATATGACACACCGAGATAGACACTCTTGGGCTGTTGGATATTACTCACCAACAAGATCACTCAATAACTTGCGGACAAGCAATAGAGAGAACAAAGAAAAGGGGTTTTTTGATAAAAGATGATTCTTATTGATAAGGGTTTCAAAGTACACTTATATAAGAGAAGTTGGAACAGACTCCAAGCTTCTCGAAAACTATCAAGAGAGTAAAGGCACACGGTTCTCTTGAAAATAGATACTAATGACAAGTTTGAAAACAAAAGCATGAAAGACATAATATAACATAAGGTTGATCCGGGATAAGGTTGGATCGAGATCAACAACTAAGAGATTTGAGAAGCAAATCTATGGCCTCGTTAAAAACCTATCTTTGGAAAACCCATTGGGACAAAACCAAAGATAGGGAAAAAGAGCACGCATAGAATGCTTGCTTAGTTGATGATCAGCTTGATGATGAAGTAGCTTGAATGGTGATAAGTGTGTCTTGGTTGATCAAGCTTCTACCAAGACATTCCTCTTGCTTCCATGACATCTTAACCAATCCTCCAATAACTTGCGTGAGCTTCCTTGATCTTGATCGAGTCATAGGTCCTTTAGGCAAGGCTAGGACATCTTCATCAGTTGGCTTGTCTAGATCCTCATCATCTCCATTAGCTAGTTGGTCCATGATCACATCACTTAGGGAGTTAAGGATGTGAGAATGTGGAGGCAAAGGGAAGGAAGGTTAGGGATCGACCAGGCCGTACAAGAGGCCGTACTGGCCGTACCGTCCGTACTGTCCGGGTCGATCCATAACTCGGCCAAGAAGAGAAGTTACCCGGGTAAGAGAGGTAAACGGCCAAAGGGGATTTACCATAGAAGATATGACTGTTTGGATGGATAGAGTGACCGCGGCTTATCCTGACAGTCTGGCACAGGCTGTAAAGGCAAAAGGAGTCTCACCCAAAGATGCCTTAAGCGTGTGATCATCCCCATTGGTTTACATTCAAATTAAAGCAACCTTATCCTTGACCTCACATGCTTAGTGCTTCTGAATACCCTAATGTCTCTCTCTATATATTGTAAACTCTGTCTTGATTAATGATTAACACGAGTTCATCATATTCTCTCTCTAGTTCATCATGTTTCTCTTCTACATTTCATAAATCATCTCATCTCACTTTAATCTTTCTCTAAATCTCTCAATACCTGTTCAACTCTCTAAAATCATATAAAGTAGTGGTGAATCACTAGGAAGTTGAAGAAATCTCATAGGAGTTCGGATGAAGAAGCTATCCCACTTTCAAATCAGGTGATCCCAGTTTTCCTGTTTGGGAATATGATAGCTTCTTTGTCATTCTAATCAAACCAGGATGAATCTTGATGTAAGAAGCTTGATTTTGATACATAAAGTAATGGTGAATCACTAGGAAGTTGAATAAATCTCATAGGAGTTAGGATGAAGAAGCTATCCCACTTTCAAATCAGGTGATCCCAGTTTTCCTGTTTGGGAATATGATAGCTTCTTTGTCATTCTAATCAAACCAGGATGAATCTTGATGTAAGAAGCTTGATTTTGATACATAAAGTAATGGTGTATCACTAGGAAGTTGAATAAATCTCATAGGAGTTAAGATGAAGAAGCTATCCCACTTTCCAATCAGGTGATCCCAATTTTCCTGTTTGGGAATATGACAGCTTCTTTGTCATTCTAATCAAACCAGGATGAATCGTGGTGTAAAAAGCTTGATTTTGATACATATAGTAATGGTGAATCACTAGGAAGTTGAATAAATCTCATAGGAGTTAGGATGAAGAAGCTATCCCACTTTCAAATCAGGTGATCCCAGTTTTCCTGTTTGGGAATATGACAGCTTCTTTGTCATTCTAATGAAACCAGGATGAATCGTGATGTAAGAAGCTTGATTTTGATACATAAAGTAATGGTGAATCACTAGGAAGTTGAATAAATCTCATAGGAGTTAGGATGAAGAAGCTATCCCACTTTCAAATCAGGTGATCCCACTTTTCCTGTTTGGGAATATGATAGCTTCTTTGTCATTCTAATCAAACCAGGATGAATCTTGATGTAAGAAGCTTGATTTTGATACATAAAGTAGTGGTGAATCACTAGGAAGTTGAAGAAATCTCATAGGAGTTCGGATGAAGAAGCTATCCCACTTTCAAATCAGGTGATCCCAGTTTTCCTGTTTGGGAATATGATAGCTTCTTTGTCATTCTAATCAAACCAGGATGAATCTTGATGTAAGAAGCTTGATTTTGATACATAAAGTAATGGTGAATCACTAGGAAGTTGAATAAATCTCATAGGAGTTAGGATGAAGAAGCTATCCCACTTTCAAATCAGGTGATCCCACTTTTCCTGTTTGGGAATATAACAGCTTCCTTGTCATTCTAATCAAACCAGGATGAATCGCGATGTAAGAAGCTTGATTTTGATACATAAAGTAATGGAGAATCACTAGGAAGTTGAATAAATCTCATTGGCGTTAGGATGAAGAAGCTATCCCACTTTCAAATCAGGTGATCCTAGTTTTCCAGTTTGGGAATATAACAGCTTCCTTGTCATTGTAATAGAACCAGGATGAATCGCGATGTAAGAAGCTTGATTTTGAAACATAAAGTAATGGAGAATCACTAGGAAGTTGAATATATCTCATAGGAGTTAGGATGAAGAAGCTATCCCACTTTCAAATCAGGTGATCCCAGTTTTCCTGTTTGGGAATGTGATAGCTACTTTTGTCATTCTAATCAAACCAGGATGAATCTTGATGTAAGAAGCTTGATTTTGATACATAAAGTAATGGAGAATCACTAGGAAGTTGAATAAATCTCATAGGAGTTAGGATAAAGAAGCTATCCCACTTTCAAATCAGGTGATCCCAGTTTTCATGTTTGGGAATATAACAGCTTCCTTGTCATTCTAATAGAACCAGGATGAATCGCGATGTAAGAAGCTTGATTTTGATATAGAAAGTAATGGAGAATCACTAGGAAGGTTAATAAATCTCATAGGAGTTAGGATGAAGAAGCTGTCCCACTTTCAAATCAGGTGATCCCAATTTTCCTGTTTGGGAATATGACAGCTTCTTTGTCATTCAATTCAAACCAGGATGAATCGCAATGTAAGAAGCTTGATTTTGATACATAAAGTGATGGAGAATCACTAGGAAGTTGAAGAAATCTCATAGGAGTTAGGATGAAGAAGCTATCCCACTTTCAAATCAGGTGATCCCAGTTTTCCTGTTTGGGAATATGACAGCTTCTTTGTCATTCTAATAGAACCAGGATGAATCGCGATGTAAGAAGCTTGATTTTGATACATAAAGTAATGGAGAATCACTAGGAAGTTGAAGAAATCTCATTGGAGTTAGGATGAAGAAGCTATACCACTTTCAAATCAGGTGATCCCAGTTTTCCTGTTTGGGAATATGACAGCTTCTTTGTCATTCTAATCAAACCAGGATGAATCACGATGTAAGAAGCTTGATTTTGATATATAAAGTAATGGAGAATCACTAGGAAGTTGAATAAATCTCATAGGAGTTAGGATGAAGAAGCTATCCCACTTTCAAATCAGGTGATCCCAGTTTTCCTGTTTGGGAATATGACAGCTTCTTTGTCATTCTAATCAAACCAGGATGAATCACGATGTAAGAAGCTTGATTTTGATATATAAAGTAATGGAGAATCACTAGGAAGTTAAAGAAATCTCATAGGAGTTAGGATGAAGAAGCTATCCCACTTTCAAATCAGGTGATCCCAGTTTTCTTGTTTGGGAATATGACAGCTTCTTTGTCATTCTAATCAAACCAGGATGAATCGCGATGTAAGAAGCTTGATTTTGATACATAAAGTAATGGAGAATCACTAGGAAGTTGAAGAAATCTCATAGGAGTTAGGATGAAGAAGCTATCCCACTTTCAAATCAGGTGATCCCAGTTTTCCTGTTTGGGAATATGATAGCTTCTTTGTCATTCTAATCAAACCAGGATGAATCTTGATGTAAGAAGCTTGATTTTGATACATAAAGTAATGGTGTATCACTAGGAAGTTGAATAAATCTCATAGGAGTTAGGATGAAGAAGCTATCCCACTTTCAAATCAGGTGATCCCAGTTTTCCTGTTTGGGAATATGACAGCTTCTTTGTCATTCTAATCAAACCAGGATGAATCTTGATGTAAGAAGCTTGATTTTGATACATAAAGTAATGGTGAATCACTAGGAAGTTGAATAAATCTCATAGGAGTTAGGATGAAGAAGCTATCCCACTTTCAAATCAGGTGATCCCAGTTTTCCTGTTTGGGAATATGACAGCTTCTGTTAAGATGAGGAGAGAAGACTTGAGGGGTTAAGTATGAATGGAGGAGAAGAAGCTTAGGAGGAATGGAGAAGGTTGGGTGAGGCGTCCGTACAAGGCCGTACAAGGCCGTACATGGCCGTACTACCTGGCCGTACGCACTTACCTTAGTTGCGGTAAAGCAATAAGTTACCTGGATGGTCACACCTGATAAGGAGATGGGCTGATCACTTATCTGAAGGATCAGACCGTTACCAAGGAAGAAGGAGCGTGTGACAGCCTGTCTTGGGCTGGAGCGGATCAAGCATAAAGCAAAGATGCTTCACACACGCGGCCTCTCTCATTGGATAGTTCAAACTCCTTCTTATCTTATCCTTTGACTCTACATGCTTTCTCTCCTTTTGTATCTGAAACCCTAGAGTCTCTACCTCACTATATAATGCATCCTAATCTCATTAATGAAAGTTAGACAGTTCTAAACAAATCAATCTCTCTATACTTTTCACAATGATTCTCCATTAGTCTCTTAATCTCTTAAATCTACTCTAATCTCTTCTCTATTCTTATCTAAACTCAGATTATAGTTTACATTACTCAAAAGTGATATGGTATCAGAGCCAGGTTGATTTCAATCTGAGTTCTTGGCGTTTTTCTCTTGAAGATTCAAACTTGAAACTTTGAGAGATCAAGTGAGAGTGGTGTGAGTGTTCTTGGAAGAAGCTGCATCCCGAGAGCTACATCTTCATTCCGGGAGTCTTATCTAGCTGTTTGAGGGTTCTTTGAAGAGTAAAGACAAGGCACGGAAGGGTTTGAGCTGGTGTTGTAGTTCTGAGTCTCAAGATCAAGTCTTTTACAAGTTATTGAAGTGAAGCTACTTAAGATGGAGAGTGGTTCCAAGATGAAGGTTGCTGTGACTTTCAAGGGAAGTAACTACCTAGTATGGTCTAGGATGGTGAAGACTGCTGTGGGAAGTAAGGGTTTATGGAAGCACATCACATCTGGTGAGGCTCCAAAACTCATTACTCAAGGAGGAGACAAGGAGAGTGTCTCGGAAGCTGAAGCTGAGAAGTGGCAACAAGAGGACATGATGGTGATGTCTGCTCTTCATAGCTCATTGGAGCCAGCCATTCTTGATGCTTACAGCTACTGTGAGACAGCCAAGGAGCTGTGGGAAACGTTGAAGAAGGTGTATGGAAACACCTCCAACCTCAGCCGGGTCTTTGAAGTGAAGAAAGCTTTGAATGATCTAACTCAGGAGGACATGGAGTTCACTAAGCATTTGGGGAGGTTCCGGACACTCTGGTCAGAGCTGGAGATGCTGAGGCCTAGCACAACTGATCCGGAGCTGCTGAATGAAAGAAGAGAGCAAGACAAGGTCTTTGGGTTGTTGCTGACATTGAATCCAAGCTACAGTGTGGGTTGATTCAGCATATGTTGAGGGCTGATAAGCTTCCTGACTTGGAGGATGCATGTGCTCAGATACAAAAGGAGCAAGGCTCCATTGTTGGCTTGTTTGGTGGTAAAGGAGACTTGTCCCTAGCCAATGCTGCGCAAACTGATCATGAGGAGATACCACAAGCCAACAGAGCAGCACACGGCAAGTATGAAGATAGGAAGTTCAATGGCAATTGTGATCACTGCAAGAAGCATGGACACAAGAAGAGCCAGTGCTGGATACTACATCCTCATCTGAAGCCAGCGAAGTTCATGAAGGAAAGGGAGGCAAGAGCTCATGCTTCTGAAGGAACAAGTGGAGCCGGATCATCTAGCCGTGGAGCTGAAGGAGAGAGGCGTGAGGGTGATGGCAAGGCACTGGTGACATACTCAGGAGCTCCTAACATACGTGGCAATGATCAGGACTTCATCAGGAGATCCGAGATGGATGCTCTCATCAAAATGCTCAAGGAGAATGGTAACACTCATGGGTACTCCTTTGGTGCATCCATGATAGCTGAGACTATAGAAACATCTCCTTATGTTACTGATATTGCTAGGATGGATAGAGTTAAAAGCAATGAACAGGCTAGACATGAGTACACCTTTGCTAGAAATGCTAGGATGAATCATGAACTAAATGCATTTAGATCACCTTTGAACCTGTGTCATAATGCTAGCAGTGTAACTAAGCCATTAATTGTTGATTCTGGTGCATCTCATCACATGATTAGTGATACAAATCTGATTAAGGATATAGAACCAACTAGTGGACATGTTATGATTGCAAATGGGGACAAGATCCCTATTAGAGGAATAGGAAACTTGAAGTTGTTTGATAAGAACACTAGAGCTTTCTACATGCCTGAATTTACATCTAACTTGCTATCTGTTAAGAAATGCACAACTGATTTGAATTGCAATGTTATATTCAGTCCTAATGATGTAAAGTTTCAGGATATTGAGAGCAGCCACTTGATTGGAAAAGGAATCACTAAAGGAGAGTTGTACTTGCTTGAAGAACTTGATCCTGTTTCCAATTACAATTGCTCGTTTACTACTGCTTCTAGTTTAAATAAAAATGCTTTGTGGCATGCTAGATTAGGACATCCTCATGGTAAAGCTTTGAACTTGATGTTACCAGGTGTTTTATTTGAGAATAAGGATTGTGAAGCTTGCATCTTAGGCAAGCATTGTAAAACTGTATTTCCAAACTCTACTAGTGTTTATGATAAGTGCTTTGATCTTATTCATTCTGATGTGTGGACTGCACCTTGCATATCTAGAGACAATCATAAATACTTTGTCACATTCATTGATGAAAAATCCAAATACACCTGGTTACCTTTAATCCCATCAAAAGATAGAGTGATAGATGCATTTAAGAACTTTCAAGCTTATGTGACTAACCATTATAATGCCAAGATTAAAATTTTTAGATCAGATAATGGAGGGGAGTACACAAGCTCTGCGTTCAAGAGTCATCTAGAGCATCATGGGATCTTGCATCAAACAAGCTGTCCTTATACTCCATAACAGAATGGGGTAGCTGAGAGGAAGAACCGACACTTGATGGAGGTTGCTAGGTCACTGATGTTCCAAGCAAATGTTCCAAAGAGGTTTTGGAGTGATGTTGTGGCTACTGCTTGTTATTTGATCAACAGGATTCCCACAAAGGTGTTGAAGGATCAAGCACCATTTGAAGTTCTAAACAAGCACAAGCCATCAGTGGATTACTTGAGAGTATTTGGATGTTTATGCTTTGTGTTGATACCAGGAGAGTTGAGAAACAAGCTAGATGCAAGGAGCACTAAGGCTATGTTCATTGGCTACTCAACAACACAAAAGGGATACAAGTGTTATGATCCAGCAACTAGAAGAGTCCTAATCTCTAGAGATGTGAAGTTCATAGAAGCAAGAGGATACTATGAAGAAAAGAATCAAGAGGAGCTAAAGGATTTAACATCAGATAAGGCAGGAGCTTTAAGACTGATTTTGGAAGGTCTAGGTATCAAGATGAACCAGGATCCAAATGTGGGGAGTAGGAACCAACATGAGAGTTCTCCGGCCCCTGTTGAAACTAATCAGTCACCTCACCTTGATCGTGAGGGGGGAAGGGAATCTGAAACTCAAGAAGATGGTCAGGATGGAGCCGGCTTGAGTGAAGAAGAAGAAGAGAGTGTTTCAGGCTCTCACAATCAAGGTGATCAAAGCCAAGGAGAAGTAGAAGCTCAGGCTGAAGCACCAGAACCGAGTGTCCAAGAGGAGCAGGTTCAGAACCAACCAGTATTGAGGAGAAGCACAAGGCTGAGAAAGGATCCTTCTAGTTGGGTAAACACGCGAGTGTACTACAATGCCCAAGCTGTGGAGCATCCTTCTCAAGATGTGTGTTCCTTTGCTCAATACCCTGAAGAACATTGTGCCTTTATGGTAAACTTGGATGAGAACTACATACCAAGAAGCTATGAAGAGGCAATGATGGATAAAGAATGGAAGGAATCAGTTGGAGCTGAGGCAGGAGCTATGATCAAGAATGATACATGGTATGAGAGTGAGTTACCAAAAGGGAAGAAGGCTGTGACTAGTAGATGGATCTTCACAATCAAGTATAAGGCTGATGGAAAGATTGAGAGGAAGAAGTCAAGACTGGTTGCAAGAGGCTTTACTCAAACTTATGGAGAAGATTACATTGAGACCTTTGCGCCAGTAGCCAAACTACACACAATCCGGATTGTATTGAGCTTAGCTGTGAACCTTGGATGGGGCTTATGGCAAATGGATGTGAAGAATGCATTTCTACAAGGAGAGCTGGAGGATGAAGTGTATATGCATCCACCTCCAGGCTTGGAACAATTGGTGAAGAGAGGAAATGTGTTGAGACTGAAGAAAGCTATCTATGGGCTGAAGCAATCACCAAGAGCTTGGTACAACAAGCTGAGTGTTGAGATAAGAGCCTTATGGTATGAAGAGGAGACCTTAGGAAGTGTAGAAGCATTAGAGAGGAAGATGGAAGCATCATGTACGGACTGTACGGATAGGGTAAAGGGTACGGACGATCAGGCCGTACCATCATGCGCGGTTAAGGAGTTACTCAGCTCAGGTAAAGAGTAAACTAGCTAGAGTTACTTTACCTTAAGGCTGAGCTTGATCCGAACGTTGAGAGGATAAGGAAGAGCGCGTCTGACAGTCTGGCAAGAGCTGGAAAGGTAAAGGCATATTCAAAGATGCCTTACACATGTGGAGACTCTCATTGGAAGGATTCAAATGCGCCCTTAGCTGTATCTTGACTTCACATGCTTTCTCCTTTATGCAATCGAAACCCTAGTGTCTTAAGCTTCATATATAAGTGTAATCACTCTCATTAATAAGATCAAGAAAGTTATGAGTCTCTCTTAGTCTTTCTCTAGTTCTTCTTTAGACACTTAATCTCATTTTATACTTTAATCCTCTCTAAATCTCTTCTAATCTTTCCTAAATACTCAGATCACTCTAAACATCACTAAAAGTGATACTGAGTACTACTCTGAATGGCCGAGGCTTCAAGAAGTCTGAACTAGACCACACCCTCTTCACTCTCACTACTCCCTCAGGTATGATTGCACTCCTTGTGTATGTTGATGATATCATTATCACAGGAAGTGATAAGGAAGGTATCACAGCAACCAAGGAGTTCCTTAAATCCATGTTTGAGATTAAAGACTTGGGAGAAATGAAATACTTCCTTGGAATTGAGATATGTAGATCCAAGGAAGGTTTGTTTATGTCCCAAAGGAAATATACACTTGATCTTTTGAAAGGTGCAGGTGCTTATGGAGGCAAGACAGCAAGGATGCCTATGGAGGATGGCTACAAAGTCCCACGAGAGGGGGAGATTGAAGACAGCAAACCTTATCAGGATCTTAAACTCTATAGAAAGCTAGTTGGCAAATTGATCTATCTTACCATAACTAGGCCTGACATTTGTTTTGCTGTGAATCAGGTGAGTCAACACATGCAAGTGCCTAAGGAGCATCATTGGCGCATGGTGGAGAGGATCTTGATGTACCTCAACGGCTCACCTGATCAAGGAGTATGGATGGGTTGCAATGGAAGCACTGAAGTGGTTGGATACTGTGATGCGGATTGGGCTGGTGATAGAGCAGACAGGAGATCAACCACAGGCTATTGCACATTCATTGGAGGCAACTTGGTTACTTGGAAGAGTAAGAAGCAGAAGGTGGTGTCTTGTTCAAGTGCAGAAGCTGAGTATAGAGCTATGCTGAAGCTTACCAACGAGCTGGTGTGGATCAAAGGGATCTTGAAGCACTTGGAGATTGATCAAGCCACGCCAATGACAATGCATTGTGATAACCAAGCTGCCATTCACATTACCTCCAACTCGGTGTTTCATGAGAGAACCAAGCACATTGAGGTTGATTGTCACAAGGTGAGGCAGATGATTGTGCTAGGAGTGATCTTGCCATGCTACACTAGAAGTGAAGATCAGTTAGCGGATGTGTTCACCAAGGCTGCAAGGCAAAAGACAATGGAGTCCATTCACATTAGATTGGGACTCATTGATCTTGGGAAGAGAAGGAGCTGATCCCCTAAGTCATGAAGTTTTTACTCTTTTTCCCTCATCAAAGTTTTGTCCCAATAGGTTTTCTTGTTGAGATGAGAGAATAAAGAGTTGATATATTGAGAGAGGAAGAGGGTTGGAGCAGACAGTAACTTTGGAGAGTTACCACAGTAACTTTATTGTTACTGTGGTAACTAAAGAAGTTACCATAGTAACCAGGGTAACTCGGATGGCAAGGAGGAGTTACCTTAGGTTGTCTACACTTGATCTGAGTATGGGAAGGGATAAGAGAGGAGAATTGGACAGGCTGTCACTGGCTGGAAAGGAGAAGAGTGCTTTAGCACTATTAGAAGCATGTGAGCAATCTCAGCCATGGGATTAACAGCCTGGCCTTTGACTACACATGCTTATCTTATCCCCTTAGATTGATTTCGAAAATGCTTCTTCCTTTTGTATATATCTTATGTAAACTCTCTCATAATTAATTAATGGAGTTTTGAGTCTCTCTCTCTAGTCTCTCTCTTGTTCTTAATCTCCAATCTCTTTAATTCTCAGATTAAACTTAATCACTCTTTAAATCACAAAATCTAAGATGGTATCAGAGCCAGGTTCCTTTAAAAGGAGAGAGTGATTTCGTTTTTCTAAATGTCCTTGAGTGTTCTTGAGTGTTCTTGAGTGTTCTTGAGAGTTCTTGAGAGTTTTTCAAGAGCTAGATCCTTTAAAAGTCAAGTTTGTGTCTGTTGGTGTTTCTTTTGGAGAGTCAGCCTCAAGGGAGTCCCTTTAGGTGTTTGAGAAGGTCAGAAGAGGGGTCTAGCTCGTGGTTAAGCTTGGCGTGTGAGATTAGAAGCATTTGGGGGAAGATCTAGGCTAAAGGTTGTTGCTTTAGGCTAAAGGAAATGGAGCTGCTTCAATCTGGTACAACAAGGCATGAAGAGAAGAGAGAGAGAGGGAATGAGTGGGGGTTGTTCTCACAAATGAAAACAACTCTGAAAAGGTGTGGAGTTTGGAGAAACCATGAGAAGGAAGAGTCTTTGAAGGGTAAAGCTGCTGAGAAAGATCAGACAGCAAGAGAAACAAGTGGAGATTGCTTTAGTCTTGAAGAAAGTATACTGCTTGAGAAGATTGAAGATGTTTATGAGAACAAGATCAATCTTAGGAGAGTGTATGAAGTCAAGAAGGTGATCAGTGAAGCTAAACAAGGAAGAGAAGAGTTCAATAACCATGTGAGGAAGCTACAACACTTGTGGGCTGAACTACAAGGGTTGAGATCCCATGTGGATGGGGATGCTACACCAGAGCAAGAGATGGTCTTGAAGCTGTTGGCGAGTATGGAGTCATCATATGGGTGGCTGGTGGAGATGGTTCTAAGAGGGGAACAGCTTCCAGAAATGGAAGAGGTCTGTGTGCTTATAAGAAGGGCGTATGAGATAATAAGAAATGATGAGAGGCTAACCATGAGTAGGAGTGAGAGCTCATGGAAGCCCACTGGGAGTAGGAGTGAGAGCTTCCAGAAGCTGACCATGAGTAGGAGTGAGGGCTCATGGAGGCTAACCGGGAGTAGGAGTGAGGGCTTCCGGAAGAGGAGGAGGTGCAGAATGTTATCCAAAGCTTATATCAACATAGGAAAGGGTAGGAAGAGAGTTGTGGGAGAGTGTTCTTACTCTGCCTACATGGGGGAATCAGTAGAAGACAGTGGGGTGTTAAAAGAGCAGGAGAAAGGGAGTAGAGCTGATGATCGTATCACCAGGAAGGAATGGAGAGTGTTCATGGAACATGTACAAGCCTTAGCAGCAAGCAAGAAGCATGCTATACAATCCGGAGCCTCTAAACCCATTGTGATTGATTCTGGAGCAAGTCATCATATGATCAGTGATAGGAGGCTTATAAGTGAGATCAAGGCTTGCAACAGGGAGTGTGATGATAGCTAATGGTGCCATGATCCCAATAGAAGGAGTGGGAAAGCTCAAACTGTTTGAGAAGGACACGGCTGCCTTCTACATGCCTCAGTTCACTTCAAATCTATTATCTGTGAAGAAAGCTACCATTGATCTTGATTGTCAAGTAGTATTCAGACCTGATGAAGTTGAGTTTCAAGATTTGAAGACTGGGAGAGTCATTGGCAGAGGAGACAGCAAGAATCAGCTATACCACCTCGACTTGGCTAAGACCTCTAATCCCTTTGATTCTATTTGCTTGAGTAGTACTGCTGAGAAGATTGATAGTATTACTTGGCATGCTAGATTAGGACATCCTCATGCTCGTGCCATTGAATTGATAATCCCTAATATGTCATTCAATCACTTGGATTGTGAAGCATGCATATTAGGAAAGCATTGTAGGACTGTTTTCCCAACATCTGAGACTACTTATGAGCATTGCTTTGATCTAGTTCACTCGGATGTGTGGACCGCTCCATGCATGTCTAGAGACAGCCATAAATACTTTGTGACATTCATTGATGAGAAGTCTAAGTATACATGGCTCACATTGCTTCCATCTAAAGATAGGGTGCTAGAAGCGTTTATGAACTTCCAAGCATATGTATCTAATCAATACAATGCTACTGTGAAGGTACTGAGATCAGACAACGGAGGTGAATACATCAGCAATGCCTTCAAGAGTCATCTAGCCAAGCATGGGATTGTGCATCAGACCAGCTGTCCCTACACACCACAGCAGAATGGTGTAGCTGAGAGGAAGAATAGGCACTTGATGGAGGTTGCTAGGTCGATGATGTTTCATGCAAATGTCCCAAAACGTTTTTGGGGAGATGCTGTACAGACTGCTTGCTATCTCATCAACCGGGTCCCAACCAAGATACTGAAGAATCTGTCTCCATTTGAGGTGCTGAATAAGAGCAAGCCTTTTATTGATCACCTACGAGTATTTGGGTGTGTATGCTATGTCATGACTCCAGGAGAACAGAGAAACAAGCTGGAGGCAAAGAGTACTAAGGCTATGTTCATTGGATACTCTATCACTCAGAAGGGATACAAGTGCTATGATCCTGAAGCAAGGAGAGTGATGGTATCTAGAGAAGTGAAGTTTATTGAATCAAAAAGGTATTATGAAGAAAAGGAGTGGGAAAATCTGAAGGATTTGTCTCAAGCTCCATCTGATAGAGCAACAACACTGAGGGTGCTGTTGGAGAAGCTAGGGATAGGGTTATCCCAGGATCAGGAATCTGGAAGAAGAGAGTCTTCCAATCCGACTAGTGAAGCTGAAAGAACAACTCCTCTTGATCATGAGAGGGGGAATGGAACTGAATCTCATGAGCAAGTGCAAAATCAAGAAGATTCAGACCAGCATAATCAAGAGGTTGTTGAGTTGAGTTGCGTATAAGTGTGAAGCAAGTGAGGAACCGGCCTACTCCAGTACGGCAAGAGCATGCGGGTTCACAAGAGACCGACAACTACTACTCGCGCCATAGAACTGAGCACAACCCAACTGAGCGCAGTAGTTCCTCATCTGAACTGAGCAGAGGAAGATCGAGGCGTGAACATGATGGAAGGGGATCACGCAAAGACAAGCTTTCTGGACTTAAGCTTAAGATTCCACCCTTCCATGGCAAGGTTGATCCAGATGCCTATTTGGAATGGGAAAAGAAGATCGAGCTTGTCTTCAATTGCCAACACTACTCCAATGCCCAACGGATCAAGATAGCAGCAACTGAATTCTATGATTATGCATTGAGTTGGTGGGATCAGCTTGTAACTACTAGACGGCTTAACCAAGAGAATCCGGTTGATTCATGGCACGAGATGAAGTCACTCATGCGCAAACGGTTTGTTCCAAGTCATTATCACCGCGATCTACATCAAAAGCTACGCAGACTTACCCAAGGAACACGAACTGTTGAAGAATACTATCAAGACATGGAGTTGCTGATGTTACGCGCTAGTATCTTGGAGGATAGAGAAGCTACTATGGCAAGGTTTCTTGGAGGACTTAACCGTGAGATACAAGACAATGTGGAGATGCAACACTATGTGGAGATAGAAGAAATGTTGCACAAAGCTATTCTAGTGGAGCAGCAGCTCAAGAGGAAGGGTAACTCACGCAGCTATGGATCTTCTAAGTTCCACCACTCTAAGGAGGAGAAAACATCCTATCTAAAGGATAGCAAGCCTCAACAGAAAGAAGAGACTAAGCCGAGCAGCACCTACAGCAAAGACAAAGGCAAAGCTGAAGTTACTAGTTCAAGAACTAGAGATGTTAAGTGCTTCAAATGTCAAGGGCGTGGGCATTATGCTAATGAGTGCACCAACAAAAAGGTTATGATTCTTCTTGAGAATGGAGATTATGAATCAGAGGAAGAGAAGTTTGGTTCTGATCATGAGGAATCTGAAGAAGAAAGTGAAGTAGAACCCGTGAAGGGAAGATTGTTGGTGACAAGAAGGCTCTTGAACGTACAAGCTAAGAATGGAGAGCTTGAGCAGCGAGAGAATCTATTCTACACAAGGTGTATGGTTCAGGGAAAGGTGTGCAGCCTCATTATTGATGGAGGAAGTTGTGTCAATGTAGCAAGTGAGACAATGGTGAAGAAATTGGGTTTGAACATCCAGAAACACCCAAGACCCTACCGATTGCAATGGCTCAATGAGGAGGGCGAGATGAGAGTTTCTACTCAAGTACTGGTTCCTATAGCCATTGGTAGATATGAAGATGAAGTCTTGTGTGATGTGTTGCCAATGGAAGCCAGTCATATACTTCTTGGAAGACCCTGGCAGTATGATAGACGTGTGAATCATGATGGCTTCACCAACAAGCACTCATTTGAATTCAATGGAAAGAAGACTGTGCTGGTGCCTTTGTCTCCTAAAGAGGTTCATGAAGATCAACTCCAGCTTCAGAAAAAGAAAGAGAAAGAGATTGATCTCAAACCTGATAATAACAAGCATCACAGCCTCTATGCCAAACAGGGAGATATCAAAAGAATTCTTTACTCCCAAAATTCTATTATCTTGCTTATGTTTAAAGAGACTCTACTAACAGTTACTGATCACACACCGGATCATCCGAGTGAACTAGTCTCTCTTTTACAGGAATATGCAGATGTGTTTCCAGAAGAGGAGCTGATGGAGAAGGGTCATATCCGAGAGAGCTTGAGTCCTTGTGCAGTTCCAGTGCTTCTTGTGCCTAAGAAAGATGGGAGCTGGCGCATGTGTGTTGATTGTAGAGCAATCAACAACATAACAGTGAAGTATCGCCACCCTATTCCTAGATTAGATGATATGCTTGATGAGTTGCATGGTTCTTGCATATTTTCTAAGATAGATTTGAAAAGTGGATATCATCAGATTAGGATGAAAGAAGGAGATGAGTGGAAAACTGCTTTTAAAACTAAACATGGCTTGTATGAATGGTTAGTTATGCCATTTGGATTAACCAATGCGCCTAGTACATTCATGAGACTGATGAATCATATTCTTAGGTCTTTCATAGGCATCTTTGTTGTTGTGTACTTTGATGATATATTAGTCTACAGCAAATGCTTAGAAGATCATATAGAACATCTTAGGGCTGTTTTGGATGTTTTGAGAAAAGAAAAGCTTTATGCCAATCTAAAGAAGTGCACTTTTTGCACAGATAACTTGGTCTTTCTAGGTTTTGTTGTAAGTGCAGATGGTGTAAAGGTGGATCAGGAAAAGATCAAAGCAATACAAGAGTGGCCGAGTCCAACTACAGTGGGAGAAGTAAGGAGTTTTCATGGACTGGCAGGTTTCTATAGGCGCTTTGTGAAGGATTTCAGCACTCTAGCAGCTCCCCTAACTGAGATAATCAAGAAGGATGTAGGATTCAAGTGGGGAGAAGTTCAAGAAGCCGCATTCCAACTCCTTAAAGAGAAGCTTACTCAATCTCCTCTTCTCATACTTCCTGATTTTTCTAAAACATTTGAAATAGAATGTGATGCCTCAGGAATTGGAATTGGTGCTGTGTTGATGCAGGATAAAAGACCTATTGCTTATTTCAGTGAGAAACTCAGTGGAGCTACTCTCAACTATGCCACTTATGACAAAGAACTCTACGCCTTGGTGAGAGCTCTACAGACTTGGCAGCATTATCTCTGGCCAAAGGAGTTTGTCATTCATACCGACCATGAATCTCTCAAGTATCTCAAAGGACAAAGTAAGCTCAGCAAGAGACATGCTAGATGGGTAGAGTTCATTGAAACCTTTCCTTATGTGATCAAATACAAACAAGGTAAGGAAAATATAGTTGCTGATGCACTATCCAGAAGGTATGTCCTCTTAACTACTCTTGATGCTAAGTTGCTAGGCTTTGAGCAGATTAAAGAAATGTATGAATCTGATCCTGACTTTCAAGAAGCTTATAAATCATGTGCTAAGTATGCTTCTGGACATTATTTTAGGCATGATGGATTCTTATTCTATGACAATCGTTTATGTGTGCCTAATGTTGAGTTGAGTTACGTATAAGTGTGAAGCAAGTGAGGAGTTGAGACTAAGGAGATGAGTTGAAGCTTGGGAAGGTTTGGGCAAGGTCCGTACAAGTCCGTACAGTCCGTACATGACCGTACACATGAAGATGGGTGAAACCTTGACAAGGGTAAAGAAGTTACTTGCGGTAACTTAAGTGAAGGGAAGGAACTTACCTGGATGCATCAGACCGTTTAGGGATAAGGTAGAGCGCGCCTTGACAGGCTGGAACAGCTGGAAAGGCAAGAGCATCTCGGTCCAAGATGCTAGATGCTCCGCGCATGTGGAGAAGCTAATTGGCTAGTCCAAATGAGCTTATCCTCTCCTGATTGACCTCACATGCTTTAGTCTTCTCTTGATTTCGAAAACCCTTGTATGCTCACACTATATATTGTAACTCATGTCCTTAATGAAAGATTAGATAGTTCTAAACAATCCTTCTCCTTACTTATTTCACTATGATTCTCCATTAGTCTCTAAGTTGTCTCTTAATCTCTTATTCTCCTTCTTTAATCCTTTCTAAACTCAGATAATCTTTTACATTCCTAAATGTCATATGGTATTAGAGCCAGGTTGATTACAATCTGAGTTCGTGAGTGTCTCTGTGAGTGTGTTTGAGAGTTTCTTGAGAGTTCCAAAAGCTCAAGGTGTTTGTGTGTGTCTTAGTGGTCCGAGAGAGGTTCATTTGAAGACTCAAGAGTGTATCTGTGTTCTAGAGAGCAGCGTGGGTTCTCAGTACAAGATCTAACCGGTTGTTCAAGCTAGAGACGTCAAGCTGTTCAAGATGGAGAGTGGCATGAAGATGAAGGTCGCGGTGACATTCAAGGGAACCAACTACCTAGTCTGGTCTAGGATGGTGAAGACTGCTGTGGGAAGCAAGGGTCTGTGGAAGCATATCACATCTGGTGAGGCTCCAAAGGTGATTACTCAAGGGGATGAAACGGAGAGTCCCGAGGAGAGTGTTGTAGAGAAGTGGCAACAAGAAGACATGATGGTGATGTCAGTTCTTCATGCCTCTTTGGAGCCGGCTATACTAGATGCTTATAGCTACTGTGAGACAGCCAAGGAGCTGTGGGATACTCTACAGAAAGTGTATGGAAACACTTCTAACCTGAACCGAGTGTTTGAAGTCAAGAAGGCCATCAATGGGTTAACTCAAGATGACACGGAGTTCACTAAGCACTTGGGGAGGTTCAGGTCTCTTTGGTCTGAGTTGGAGATGCTGAGGCCAAGCACGGTTGATCCAGAGCTTCTAAATGAGAGACGCGAGCAGGACAAGGTCTTTGGGTTGCTACTCACGTTGAATGCAAGCTACAGTGGTCTTATCCAGCACATGCTATGGTCTGAGAAGCTGCCTGATCTTGAAGAGGTGTGCGCTAAGATACAGAAGGAGCAGGGCTCAATGGGTTTGTTTGGAGGCAAGGGAGACTTATCTCTTGCAAATGCTGTGCAACCTGACCGGGAAGAGCCTCCACAAGCCAACAAAGCTGGTTACAACAAGTATGAGGATAGGAAGTTCAATGGGAACTGTGATCACTGCAAGAAGCATGGACACAAGAAGAGTCAGTGCTGGATACTCCATCCCCACTTGAAGCCGGCTAAGTTCATGAAGGAGAGAGAGGCAAAAGCTCACATGACTGAAGGATCAAGCGGAGCAGGGCCATCCAACCGTGGAGCTGAAGGGGAGAACCGTGAAGGAGATGGAAAAGCTTTGGTGACCTACACTGGAGCTATCAACCCCCGAGGCAATGATCAAGACTTCATCAGGAGATCCGAGATGGATGCTCTCATCAAAATGCTCAAGGATAATGGTAACATTCATGGGTATTCATTTGGTGCTTCTATGATTGCTAGAACTATAGAAATGACTCCTAAGGTGGCTGAGATTGCTAGGATTGATAGTAAGACTGGAATTGAGCATTGCATTGATAGAAATGCTAGGATGAATGCATATAGATCACAAATTATCTGCCATAGTGCTAGCAATACATCCAAACCATTGATTATAGATTCAGGTGCATCTCATCATATGATTAGTGACACCAACCTGATTAAAGATATAGAACCTACTAATGGATGTGTGATGATTGCAAATGGAGATAAGATACCTATTAAGGGAATAGGAAACTTAAAACTTTTTGATAAGAACACTAGAGCCTTTTATATTCCGGAATTCACATCAAACCTTCTTTCAGTTAAGAAATGCACTACTGATTTGAATTGCAATGTTATATTCAGTCCTAATGATGTGAAGTTTCAGGATATTGAGAGCAGCCAATTGATTGGAAAAGGAGTTACAAAGGGAGACTTATACATGCTTGAGAAGCTTGATCCTGTTTCCAATTATAACTGCTCATTTACTTCTGCTTCTAGTTTAAATAAAAATGCATTGTGGCATGCTAGATTAGGTCATCCCCATGAGAGGGCCTTAAACTTGATGTTACCAGGTGTGGTTTTTGAAAATAATAAGTGTGAGGCTTGCATTTTAGGCAAGCATTGTAAGAATGTGTTTCCAAGAACATCTACTGTCTATGAAAACTGCTTTGATTTGATTCATACTGATGTGTGGACTGCACCTAGTTTTTCTAGAGATAATCATAAGTATTTTGTCACATTCATTGATGAAAAATCTAAATACACCTGGTTAACACTCATTCCATCAAAAGATAGGGTGATAGATGCATTCAAGAACTTTCAAGCTTATGTGACTAACCATTACCATGCTAGGATTAAAATTTTGAGATCAGATAATGGAGGAGAGTACACAAGCTATGCGTTCAAGAGTCATCTAGATCACCATGGAATCCTTCATCAAACAAGCTGTCCCTACACACCACAACAGAATGGTGTAGCTGAGAGGAAGAACAGGCACTTGATGGAAGTGGCTCGGTCACTAATGTTCCAAGCTAATGTACCTAAGAGATTCTGGAGTGATGCTGTATCTACTGCGTGCTATCTAATCAACAGGATGCCTACAAAGGTGTTGAAGGATCAAGCACCATTTGAAGTTCTGAACAAGCGCAAGCCATCCTTGGAATACATGAGAGTGTTTGGATGCTTATGCTATGTTCTAGTACCAGGAGAATTGAGGAACAAGCTAGAAGCAAGAAGCAGAAAGGCAATGTTCATTGGCTACTCAACAACTCAAAAAGGATATAAGTGTTATGATCCAGAAGCTAGAAGGGTGCTTGTATCTAGAGATGTGAAGTTCATTGAAGAAAGAGGATACTATGAGGAGAAGAATCAAGAAGATTTGAAGGATCTCACATCAGATAAGGCTGGAGTCTTAAGAATCATTTTGGAAGGTCTCGGTATCAAGATGAACCAGGACCAATCCACAAGAAGTGGAAGACAAGAAGAGAGCTCAACTGCACCAAGTGGAGCTGCTCAAACACCTCACCTTGATCATGAGGGGGGAAGTGAACCTGAAACTCAAGAAAATGGCCAAGAAGGAGTCGGCTTGAGTGAGGAAGGAGGAGAGTTCAACTCAGGTTCTCATCATCAAGGTGAGCAAGACCAAGGAGAGGAAGAACATCAGAGTGAAGCACAAGAACCGACTACACAAGATGAGCCGGTTCAAGAGCAAGAACAACCAGTATTGAGGAGAAGCACAAGGCTGAGAAAGGATCCTTCCTCTTGGGTAAACACGCGAGTGTACTACAATGCCCAAGCTGTGGAGCATCCTTCTCAAGTCGTGTGTTCATTTGCTCAATACCCTGAAGAACATTGCGCCTTCATGGTTAACTTGGATGAGAATTACATCCCAAGAAGCTATGAAGAAGCAATCATGGATAAAGAATGGAAGGAGTCAGTTGGAGCTGAGGCAGGAGCTATGATCAAGAATGATACATGGTATGAGAGTGAGTTACCAAAAGGGAAGAAGGCTGTGACTAGTAGGTGGATATTCACAATCAAGTATAAGGCAGATGGAAAGATTGAGAGGAAGAAGTCAAGGCTGGTTGCAAGAGGTTTCACTCAAACTTATGGAGAAGATTACATAGAAACCTTTGCACCAGTAGCTAAACTACATACAATCCGGATTGTATTGAGCTTGGCTGTGAACCTTGGATGGGGCTTATGGCAAATGGATGTGAAGAATGCATTCCTACAAGGAGAACTTGAGGATGAAGTGTATATGCATCCACCTCCAGGTCTGGAACACTTAGTGAAGAGAGGGAATGTGTTAAGATTGAAGAAAGCTATCTATGGGCTGAAGCAATCACCAAGAGCTTGGTACAACAAGCTGAGCACTACTCTCAATGGCCGAGGCTTCAAGAAGTCTGAACTAGATCACACCCTCTTCACTCTCACTACTCCCTCAGGTATGATTGCACTCCTTGTGTATGTTGATGATATCATTATCACAGGAAGTGATAAGGAAGGTATCACAGCAACCAAGGAGTTTCTTAAATCCATGTTTGAGATTAAAGACTTGGGAGAAATGAAATACTTTCTTGGAATTGAGATATGTAGATCCAAGGAAGGTTTATTCATGTCCCAAAGGAAATATACACTTGATCTTTTGAAAGGTGCAGGTGCTTATGGAGGCAAGACAGCAAGGATGCCTATGGAGGATGGTTACAAAGTCCCACGAGAGGGGGAGATTGAAGACAGCAAACCTTATCAGGATCCTAAACTCTATAGAAAACTAGTTGGCAAGTTGATTTACCTTACCATAACTAGACCTGACATTTGTTTTGCTGTGAATCAGGTGAGTCAACACATGCAAGTGCCTAAGGAGCATCATTGGCGCATGGTGGAGAGGATCTTGATGTATCTCAACGGCTCACCTTGATCATGAGGGGGGAAGTGAACCTGAAACTCAAGAAAATGGCCAAGAAGGAGTCGGCTTGAGTGAGGAAGGAGGAGAGTTCAACTCAGGTTCTCATCATCAAGGTGAGCAAGACCAAGGAGAGGAAGAACATCAGAATGGAGCACAAGAACCGACTACACAAGATGAGCCGGTTCAAGAGCAAGAACAACCAGTATTGAGGAGAAGCACAAGGCTGAGAAAGGATCCTTCCTCTTGGGTAAACACGCGAGTGTACTACAATGCCCAAGCTGTGGAGCATCCTTCTCAAGTCGTGTGTTCTTTTGCTCAATACCCTGAAGAACATTGCGCCTTCATGGTTAACTTGGATGAGAATTACATCCCAAGAAGCTATGAAGAAGCAATCATGGATAAAGAATGGAAGGAGTCAGTTGGAGCTGAGGCAGGAGCTATGATCAAGAATGATACATGGTATGAGAGTGAGTTACCAAAAGGGAAGAAGGCTGTGACTAGTAGGTGGATATTCACAATCAAGTATAAGGCAGATGGAAAGATTGAGAGGAAGAAGTCAAGGCTGGTTGCAAGAGGTTTCACTCAAACTTATGGAGAAGATTACATAGAAACCTTTGCACCAGTAGCTAAACTACATACAATCCGGATTGTATTGAGCTTGGCTGTGAACCTTGGATGGGGCTTATGGCAAATGGATGTGAAGAATGCATTCCTACAAGGAGAACTTGAGGATGAAGTGTATATGCATCCACCTCCAGGTCTGGAACACTTAGTGAAGAGAGGGAACGTGTTAAGATTGAAGAAAGCTATCTATGGGCTGAAGCAATCACCAAGAGCTTGGTACAACAAGCTGAGCACTACTCTCAATGGCCGAGGCTTCAAGAAGTCTGAACTAGATCACACCCTCTTCACTCTCACTACTCCCTCAGGTATGATTGCACTCCTTGTGTATGTTGATGATATCATTATCACAGGAAGTGATAAGGAAGGTATCATAGCAACCAAGGAGTTTCTTAAATCCATGTTTGAGATTAAAGACTTGGGAGAAATGAAATACTTTCTTGGAATTGAGATATGTAGATCCAAGGAAGGTTTATTCATGTCCCAAAGGAAATATACACTTGATCTTTTGAAAGGTGCAGGTGCTTATGGAGGCAAGACAGCAAGGATGCCTATGGAGGATGGTTACAAAGTCCCACGAGAGGGGGAGATTGAAGACAGCAAACCTTATCAGGATCCTAAACTCTATAGAAAACTAGTTGGCAAGTTGATTTACCTTACCATAACTAGACCTGACATTTGTTTTGCTGTGAATCAGGTGAGTCAACACATGCAAGTGCCTAAGGAGCATCATTGGCGCATGGTGGAGAGGATCTTGATGTATCTCAACGGCTCACCTGATCAAGGAGTATGGATGGGCTGCAATGGGAGCACTGAAGTGGTTGGATACTGTGATGCAGATTGGGCTGGTGATAGAGCAGACAGAAGATCAACCACAGGCTATTGCACATTCATTGGAGGCAACTTGGTTACTTGGAAGAGTAAGAAACAGAAGGTGGTGTCTTGTTCAAGTGCAGAAGCTGAGTATAGAGCTATGCTGAAGCTGACCAACGAGCTGGTGTGGATCAAAGGCATCTTGAAGCATTTGGAGATTGATCAAGCCACTCCAATGACCATGCATTGTGATAACCAAGCTGCCATCCACATTGCATCCAACTCGGTGTTTCATGAAAGAACCAAGCACATTGAAGTTGATTGTCACAAGGTGAGGCAGATGATCATCCTAGGAGTCATCCTGCCATGCTACAGAAGAAGTGAAGATCAGTTAGCGGATGTGTTCACCAAAGCTGCAAGACAAAAGACAATGGAGTCCATTCACATCAGGTTGGGCCTCATTGATCTTGGGAAGAGAAGGAGCTGATCCCCTTGGCTGTGAGGTCTTTACTCTTTTTCCCTTATCAAGGTTTTATCCCAATGGGTTTTCCTTGGTAAGGTTTTTAATGAGGAAGATCTCATAGCTATCCAAGCTTAGGCTTTCACAAAGCTAAGCTTGAGGGGGAGTGTTGAGTTGAGTTACGTATAAGTGTGAAGCAAGTGAGGAGTTGAGACTAAGGAGATGAGTTGAAGCTTGGGAAGGTTTGGGCAAGGTCCGTACAAGTCCGTACAGTCCGTACATGACCGTACACATGAAGATGGGTGAAACCTTGACAAGGGTAAAGAAGTTACTTGCGGTAACTTAAGTGAAGGGAAGGAACTTACCTGGATGCATCAGACCGTTTAGGGATAAGGTAGAGCGCGCCTTGACAGGCTGGAACAGCTGGAAAGGCAAGAGCATCTCGGTCCAAGATGCTAGATGCTCCGCGCATGTGGAGAAGCTAATTGGCTAGTCCAAATGAGCTTATCCTCTCCTGATTGACCTCACATGCTTTAGTCTTCTCTTGATTTCGAAAACCCTTGTATGCTCACACTATATATTGTAACTCATGTCCTTAATGAAAGATTAGATAGTTCTAAACAATCCTTCTCCTTACTTATTTCACTATGATTCTCCATTAGTCTCTAAGTTGTCTCTTAATCTCTTATTCTCCTTCTTTAATCCTTTCTAAACTCAGATAATCTTTTACATTCCTAAATGTCATAAACTGCTCATTTACTTCTGCTTCTAGTTTAAATAAAAATGCATTGTGGCATGCTAGATTAGGTCATCCCCATGAGAGGGCTTTAAACTTGATGTTACCAGGTGTGGTTTTTGAAAATAATAATTGTGAGGCTTGCATTTTAGGCAAGCATTGTAAGAATGTGTTTTCAAGAACATCTACTGTCTATGAAAACTGCTTTGATTTGATTCATACTGATGTGTGGACTGCACCTAGTTTTTCTAGAGATAATCATAAGTATTTTGTCACATTCATTGATGAAAAATCTAAATACACCTGGTTAACACTCATTCCATCAAAAGATAGGGTGATAGATGCATTCAAGAACTTTCAAGCTTATGTGACTAACCATTACCATGCTAGGATTAAAATTTTGAGATCAGATAATGGAGGAGAGTACACAAGCTATGCGTTCAAGAGTCATCTAGATCACCATGGAATCCTTCATCAAACAAGCTGTCCCTACACACCACAACAGAATGGTGTAGCTGAGAGGAAGAACAGGCACTTGATGGAAGTGGCTCGGTCACTAATGTTCCAAGCTAATGTACCTAAGAGATTCTGGAGTGATGCTGTATCTACTGCGTGCTATCTAATCAACAGGATGCCTACAAAGGTGTTGAAGGATCAAGCACCATTTGAAGTTCTGAACAAGCGCAAGCCATCCTTGGAATACATGAGAGTGTTTGGATGCTTATGCTATGTTCTAGTACCAGGAGAATTGAGGAACAAGCTAGAAGCAAGAAGCAGAAAGGCAATGTTCATTGGCTACTCAACAACTCAAAAAGGATATAAGTGTTATGATCCAGAAGCTAGAAGGGTGCTTGTATCTAGAGATGTGAAGTTCATTGAAGAAAGAGGATACTATGAGGAGAAGAATCAAGAAGATTTGAAGGATCTCACATCAGATAAGGCTGGAGTCTTAAGAATCATTTTGGAAGGTCTCGGTATCAAGATGAACCAGGACCAATCCACAAGAAGTGGAAGACAAGAAGAGAGCTCAACTGCACCAAGTGGAGCTGCTCAAACACCTCACCTTGATCATGAGGGGGGAAGTGAACCTGAAACTCAAGAAAATGGCCAAGAAGGAGTCGGCTTGAGTGAGGAAGGAGGAGAGTTCAACTCAGGTTCTCATCATCAAGGTGAGCAAGACCAAGGAGAGGAAGAACATCAGAATGGAGCACAAGAACCGACTACACAAGATGAGCCGGTTCAAGAGCAAGAACAACCAGTATTGAGGAGAAGCACAAGGCTGAGAAAGGATCCTTCCTCTTGGGTAAACACGCGAGTGTACTACAATGCCCAAGCTGTGGAGCATCCTTCTCAAGTCGTGTGTTCTTTTGCTCAATACCCTGAAGAACATTGCGCCTTCATGGTTAACTTGGATGAGAATTACATCCCAAGAAGCTATGAAGAAGCAATCATGGATAAAGAATGGAAGGAGTCAGTTGGAGCTGAGGCAGGAGCTATGATCAAGAATGATACATGGTATGAGAGTGAGTTACCAAAAGGGAAGAAGGCTGTGACTAGTAGGTGGATATTCACAATCAAGTATAAGGCAGATGGAAAGATTGAGAGGAAGAAGTCAAGGCTGGTTGCAAGAGGTTTCACTCAAACTTATGGAGAAGATTACATAGAAACCTTTGCACCAGTAGCTAAACTACATACAATCCGGATTGTATTGAGCTTGGCTGTGAACCTTGGATGGGGCTTATGGCAAATGGATGTGAAGAATGCATTCCTACAAGGAGAACTTGAGGATGAAGTGTATATGCATCCACCTCCAGGTCTGGAACACTTAGTGAAGAGAGGGAACGTGTTAAGATTGAAGAAAGCTATCTATGGGCTGAAGCAATCACCAAGAGCTTGGTACAACAAGCTGAGCACTACTCTCAATGGCCGAGGCTTCAAGAAGTCTGAACTAGATCACACCCTCTTCACTCTCACTAATCCCTCAGGTATGATTGCACTCCTTGTGTATGTTGATGATATCATTATCACAGGAAGTGATAAGGAAGGTATCATAGCAACCAAGGAGTTTCTTAAATCCATGTTTGAGATTAAAGACTTGGGAGAAATGAAATACTTTCTTGGAATTGAGATATGTAGATCCAAGGAAGGTTTATTCATGTCCCAAAGGAAATATACACTTGATCTTTTGAAAGGTGCAGGTGCTTATGGAGGCAAGACAGCAAGGATGCCTATGGAGGATGGTTACAAAGTCCCACGAGAGGGGGAGATTGAAGACAGCAAACCTTATCAGGATCCTAAACTCTATAGAAAACTAGTTGGCAAGTTGATTTACCTTACCATAACTAGACCTGACATTTGTTTTGCTGTGAATCAGGTGAGTCAACACATGCAAGTGCCTAAGGAGCATCATTGGCGCATGGTGGAGAGGATCTTGATGTATCTCAACGGCTCACCTGATCAAGGAGTATGGATGGGCTGCAATGGGAGCACTGAAGTGGTTGGATACTGTGATGCAGATTGGGCTGGTGATAGAGCAGACAGAAGATCAACCACAGGCTATTGCACATTCATTGGAGGCAACTTGGTTACTTGGAAGAGTAAGAAACAGAAGGTGGTGTCTTGTTCAAGTGCAGAAGCTGAGTATAGAGCTATGCTGAAGCTGACCAACGAGCTGGTGTGGATCAAAGGCATCTTGAAGCATTTGGAGATTGATCAAGCCACTCCAATGACCATGCATTGTGATAACCAAGCTGCCATCCACATTGCATCCAACTCGGTGTTTCATGAAAGAACCAAGCACATTGAAGTTGATTGTCACAAGGTGAGGCAGATGATCATCCTAGGAGTCATCCTGCCATGCTACACAAGAAGTGAAGATCAGTTAGCGGATGTGTTCACCAAAGCTGCAAGACAAAAGACAATGGAGTCCATTCACATCAGGTTGGGCCTCATTGATCTTGGGAAGAGAAGGAGCTGATCCCCTTGGCTGTGAGGTCTTTACTCTTTTTCCCTTATCAAGGTTTTATCCCAATGGGTTTTCCTTGGTAAGGTTTTTAATGAGGAAGATCTCATAGCTATCCAAGCTTAGGCTTTCACAAAGCTAAGCTTGAGGGGGAGTGTTGAGTTGAGTTGCGTATAAGTGTGAAGCAAGTGAGGAGTTGAGACTAAGGAGATGAGTTGAAGCTTGGGAAGGTTTGGGCAAGGTCCGTACAAGTCCGTACAGTCCGTACATGACCGTACACATGAAGATGGGTGAAACCTTGACAAGGGTAAAGAAGTTACTTGCGGTAACTTAAGTGAAGGGAAGGAACTTACCTGGATGCATCAGACCGTTTAGGGATAAGGTAGAGCGCGCCTTGACAGGCTGGAACAGCTGGAAAGGCAAGAGCATCTCGGTCCAAGATGCTAGATGCTCCGCGCATGTGGAGAAGCTAATTGGCTAGTCCAAATGAGCTTATCCTCTCCTGATTGACCTCACATGCTTTAGTCTTCTCTTGATTTCGAAAACCCTTGTATGCTCACACTATATATTGTAACTCATGTCCTTAATGAAAGATTAGACAGTTCTAAACAATCCTTCTCCTTACTTATTTCACTATGATTCTCCATTAGTCTCTAAGTTGTCTCTTAATCTCTTATTCTCCTTCTTTAATCCTTTCTAAACTCAGATAATCTTTTACATTCCTAAATGTCATAGAGGTGACACAGGAAGTAGAGAGTACTGGCTCAGATGAGAGTGGTACTCACTCTAGTGGAGATTGGGAAGGAGATGGGTCAAATGAGAGTGGTGCTTAATCAAGTGAAGATGGGCAAGAGCCACAAGAAGAACAAGTTCAGGAGCTAAGGAGGAGCACAAGGGTGAAGAGAGATGCTTCCAACTGGGTAAACACGAGAGTGTACTACAATGCCCAGGCTGTGGAGCATCCTTCTCAAGCTATGTGTTCCTTTGCAGAGTTTCCGGACGAGCATTAATACGTCCCTAGATTGCTTCTCTGGATAGTATGGGATAGATCCTTGCTAGAACGAATCAAAGACTCAAGCTCTACAAGGTTGTGGATCGATTGGTGACACAAGAGGCTGCGGAAAGGCTCCTTGATACTCCTAAGTGACTAGATCGGATATGACACACCGAGATAGACACTCTTAGGTTGTTGGATACTACACACCAACAAGAACACTCAACAACTCGCGGACAAGCAGTAGAGAGAACAAAGAAAAGGTTTATGATAAAAGATAATTGATTATTGATAAGGGGTTCAAAGTACACTTATATAAGAGAAGTTGGAACAGACTCCAAGCTTCTCGAAAACTATCAAGAGAGTAAAGTCACACGCTCTCTTGAAAATAGAAACAAAAGACAAGTTTGAAAACATGAAATGAAAGACATAATATAACATAAGGTTGATCCGGGATAAGGTTGGTTCGAGATCATCAACTAAGAGATTTGAGAAGCAAATCTATGGCCTCGTTAAAAACCTATCTTTGGAAAACCCATTGGGACAAAACCAAAGATAGGGAAAAAGAGCACACATAGTTTGCTTGCTTAGTTGATGATCAGCTTGATGGTGAAGTAGCTTGAATGGTGATAAGTGTGTCTTGGTTGATCAAGCTTCTACCAAGACATTCCTCTTGCTTCCATGACCTCTTAACCAATCCTCCAATAACTTGCGTGAGCTTCCTTGATCTTGATCGAGTCATAGGTCCTTTAGGCAAGACTAGAACATCTCCATCAGTCGGCTTATCCAGATCCTCATCATCTCCATTAGATAGTTGGTCCATGATCACATCATCCCCTCCCTCTTGAAAAGGATTTGACCTCAAATCTGGCTCATCTGCAACAAAAGGGATCAAGTCAGTAACATTGAAGCTATCACTTATGTCGTACTTACCTTGCAGATCAAGTTTGTAGGCATTGTCATTGATCCTCTTGGTGACTTCAAAAGGGCCATCAATCCTTGGCATTAGCTTAGACTTCCTCTCTTTTGGAAACCTTTCTTTCCTCAAGTGAACCCATACTTGATCTCCAACTTCAAAGATCATCTCACGCCTTCCCTTGTTGGCTTGTTTGGCGTATTGCTTAGTTTTCTCTTCTAGATTGCGCTTAGCTTGCTCATGAATCTGCTGAACCATCTCAGCTTTCTTTTTTCCATCCATACTAACCCTTTCACACTCAGGTAAAGGTATTAGATCCAAAGGTGAGATGGGATTGAACCCATAAACAATTTCAAACGGAGAAAACTTAGAAGCAGAATGCATAGCATGATTGTATGCAAATTCACAATGAGGTAAATAATCTTCCCATGATTTCAAGTTCTTTTTAATGAATGCACGCAGGAGAGTACCTAAGGTTCTATTAACTACTTCAGTTTGCCCATCAGTTTGTGGATGACAAGTAGTAGAAAACAATAGCTTAGTTCCTAGTTTAGACCACAATGTTTTCCAAAAGTAGCTAAGGAATTTAGTATCTCTATCTGAAACTATAGTCCTAGGCATCCCATGCAAACGTACCACTTCTTTAAAGAACAAATTAGCTACATGTAATGCATCATCAGTCTTATTGCAAGCTATGAAATGTGCCATTTTAGAGAATCTATCAACAACCACAAAGATAGAATCCTTTCCAGTCCTAGTTCTAGGCAAACCCATAACAAAGTCCATAGATATATCATTCCAAGGATGAGTAGGAATAGGCAAAGGAGTATACAAACCGTGAGGTTGAACCTTAGACTTTGCAAGCTTGCAAGTTGTGCACCTTCCACAGATTCTCTCCACATCTCTTTTCATATGCGGCCAATAGAAGTGATCCTGCAAAACTTTAAGGGTTTTTGCTATACCAAAATGACCCATCAAGCTTCCTCCATGGGATTCCCTGACAAATAGATCTCTTAAAGAGCAATTAGGCACACATAAACGATTGTCATAGAATAAGAATCCATCATGCCTAAAATAATGTCCTGAAGCATACTTAGCACATGATTTATAAGCTTCTTGAAAGTCAGGATCAGATTCATACATTTCTTTAATCTGCTCAAAGCCTAGCAACTTAGCATCAAGAGTAGTTAAGAGGACATACCTTCGGGATAGTGCATCAGCAACTATATTCTCCTTACCTTGTTTGTATTTGATCACATACGGGAAGGTTTCAATGAATTCTACCCATCTAGCATGTCTCTTGCTGAGCTTACTTTGTCCTTTGAGATACTTGAGAGATTCATGGTCGGTGTGAATGACAAACTCCTTTGGCCAGAGATAATGCTGCCAAGTCTGTAGAGCTCTCACCAAGGCGTAGAGTTCTTTGTCATAAGTGGCGTAGTTGAGAGTAGCTCCACTGAGTTTCTCGCTGAAATAAGCAATAGGTCTTTTATCCTGCATCAACACAGCACCAATTCCAATTCCTGAGGCATCACATTCTATTTCAAATGTTTTAGAAAAATCAGGAAGTATGAGAAGAGGAGATTGAGTAAGCTTCTCTTTAAGGAGTTGGAATGCGGCTTCCTGAGCTTCTCCCCACTTGAATCCTACATCCTTCTTGATTATCTCAGTTAGGGGAGCTGCTAGAGTGCTGAAATCCTTCACAAAGCGCCTATAGAAACCTGCCAGTCCATGAAAACTCCTTACTTCTCCCACTGTAGTTGGACTCGGCCACTCTTGTATTGCTTTGATCTTTTCCTGATCCACTTTTACACCATCTGCACTTACAACAAAACCTAGAAAGACCAAGTTATCTGTGCAAAAAGTGCACTTCTTTAGATTGGCATATAGCTTTTCCTTTCTCAAAACATCCAAAACAGCCCTAAGATGTTCTATATGATCTTCTAAGCATTTGCTGTAAACTAAGATATCATCAAAGTACACAACAACAAAGATGCCTATGAAAGACCTAAGAATATGATTCATCAATCTCATGAATGTACTAGGCGCATTGGTTAATCCAAATGGCATAACTAACCATTCATACAAGCCATGTTTAGTTTTAAATGCAGTTTTCCATTCATCTCCTTCTTTCATCCTAATCTGATGATATCCACTTTTCAAGTCTATCTTAGAAAAGATGCAAGAACCATGCAATTCATCAAGCATATCATCTAATCTAGGAATAGGGTGGCGATACTTCACTGTTATGTTGTTGATTGCTCTACAATCAACACACATGCGCCAGCTCCCATCTTTCTTTGGCACAAGGAGCACTGGAACTGCACAAGGACTCAAACTTTCTCGGATATGACCCTTCTCCATCAGCTCCTCTACTTGTTTCTGCAGTTCTTTGGTTTCAAGTGGATTGGTCCTGTATGCTGGACGGTTGGGCAGTGTAGAACCAGGTACAAAGTCTATTTGGTGCTCAATCCCACGCACTGGAGGCAATCCAATGGGGCTATCTTCTGGAAACACATCTGCATACTCCTGTAAAAGAGAAACTAGTTCACTCGGATGATCCGGTGTGTGATCAGTAATGGTTAGAAGAGTCTCTTTAAACATAAGCAAGATAATAGAATTTTGAGAGTAGAGAATTCTTTTGATATCTCCCTGTTTGGCATAGAGGCTGTGATGCTTGTCATGATCAGGTTTGAGATCAATCTCTTTCGCTTTCTTTTTCTGAAGCTGGATTTGATCTTCATGAACCTCTTTAGGAGACAGAGGCACCAGCACAGTCTTCTTTCCGTTGAATTCAAAAGAATGTTTGTTGGTGAAGCCATCATGATTCACACGTCTATCATACTGCCAGGGTCTTCCAAGGAGTATATGACTGGCTTCCATTGGCAACACATCACACAAGACTTCATCTTCATATCTACCAATGGCTATAGGAACCAGTACTTGAGTAGAAACTTTCATCTCGCCCTCCTCATTGAGCCACTGCAATCTGTAGGGTCTTGGGTGTTTCTGAATTTTCAAACCCAATTTCTTCACCATAGTCTCACTGGCTACATTGACACAACTTCCTCCATCAATAATGAGACTGCACACCTTTCCCTGAACCATACACCTTGTGTAGAATAGATTCTCTCGCTGCTCAAACTCTCCATTCTTGGCTTGCACGTTCAAGAGCCTTCTTGTCACCAACAATCTTCCTTTCACGGGTTCTACTTCACTTTCTTCTTCAGACTCCTCATGATCAGAACCAAACTTCTCTTCCTCTGATTCATACTCTCCATTCTCAAGAAGAATCATAACCTTTTTGTTGGTGCACTCATTAGCATAATGCCCACGCCCTTGACATTTGAAGCACTTAACATCTCTAGTTCTTGAACTAGTAATTTCAGCTTTGCCTTTGTCTTTGCTGTATATGCTGCTCGGCTTAGTCTCTTCTTTCTGCTGAGGCTTGCTATCCTTCAGATAGGATGTTTTCTCTTCTTTAGAGTGGTGGAACTTAGATGATCCATAGCTGCGTGAGTTACCCTTCCTCTTGAGCTGCTGCTCCACTAGAATAGCTTTGTGCAACATCTCTTCTATTTCCACATAGTGTTGCATCTCCACATTGTCTTGTATCTCACGGTTAAGCCCTCCAAGAAACCTTGCCATAGTGGCTTCTCTATCCTCCAAGATACTAGCTCTCAACATCAGCAACTCCATGTCTTGATAGTATTCTTCAACAGTTCGTGTTCCTTGGGTAAGTCTTCGCAGCTTTTGATGTAGGTCGCGGTGATAGTGACTTGGAACAAACCGTTTGCGCATGAGTGACTTCATCTCGTGCCATGAATCAACCGGATTCTCTTGGTTAAGCCGTCTAGTAGTTACAAGTTGATCCCACCAACTCAACGCATAATCATAGAATTCAGTTGCTGCAATCTTGATCCTTTGGGCATTGGAGTAGTGTTGACAATTGAAGACAAGCTCGATCTTCTTTTCCCACTCCAAGTAGGCATCTGGATCCACCTTGCCATGGAAGGGTGGAATCTTAAGCTTAAGTCCTGAAAGCTTGTCTTTGCGTGACCCCCTTCCATCATGTTCACGCCTTGATCTTCCTCTGCTCAGTTCAGAAGATGAACTACTGCGCTCCGTTGGGTTGTGCTCAGTTCTATTGCGCGAGTAGTAGTTGTCGGTTTCTTGTGAACCCGCATGCTCTTGCCGTACTGGAGTAGGCCGGTTTCTTCTAGACTCATTGCTATGTCCCTGGCCAGTAGCTTGCCTCAACTCTTGTCTCATCTCCTCACGTAATTCCTTCATGCTAGCCTTGAGCATATCAGCCATAGTAGAGATCATGGTCTGATTCATTTGTTCGGTCATTTGATCTCTCAGCATCTTGTTCTTCCTTACTAGCTCGGCTTCTTCTTCTGATTCTTTCCCCATTGGTACCTAGAATCAATAACAACACTCAACCAGTAAATAGTTCCAATAAACTGATCGTAATCAGTAGATGATCAAGAGATTTTAAACTGAAAATAACTGGCGGTAAAAGAAAACTTGATTATCAAGCAAAGAAGGATTCAAATCGACAACTTGAAAATCACAATAGAAACGCGATCAAGGTAGGTTTGTTAATCAGATTTCGACGACACACAAGTAGATCTAGTTGTTATAGGTGATTTAAAACAGATCACACGATCAATTAGATTCAAACAAAAGATCAAATCTAGAATATGAATCGATAACAATCGGATCTAAAAACGCGAAACCTAGATCTATCAATCTCAAACTTTTAACAATTAGATCGACACAAAATGATTAGATCACACACTCAAACGACCACGGATCACAGATCAATCAATGGATATTGCGAAACAAAGAACAGATCAGTTGAAACAAAACGGATCGATCTAAAAACTGATCAAGAAGATGAACAGGTTAAATCGAAACAAAAGAGAAACGAGTACTTCCCTAACCAGAGATGCTCTGATACCACATAATACGTCCCTAGATTGCTTCTCTGGATAGTATGGGATAGATCCTTGCTAGAACGAATCAAAGACTCAAGCTCTACAAGGTTGTGGATCGATTGGTGACACAAGAGGCTGCGGAAAGGCTCCTTGATACTCCTAAGTGACTAGATCGGATATGACACACCGAGATAGACACTCTTAGGTTGTTGGATACTACACACCAACAAGAACACTCAACAACTCGCGGACAAGCAGTAGAGAGAACAAAGAAAAGGTTTATGATAAAAGATAATTGATTATTGATAAGGGGTTCAAAGTACACTTATATAAGAGAAGTTGGAACAGACTCCAAGCTTCTCGAAAACTATCAAGAGAGTAAAGTCACACGCTCTCTTGAAAATAGAAACAAAAGACAAGTTTGAAAACATGAAATGAAAGACATAATATAACATAAGGTTGATCCGGGATAAGGTTGGTTCGAGATCATCAACTAAGAGATTTGAGAAGCAAATCTATGGCCTCGTTAAAAACCTATCTTTGGAAAACCCATTGGGACAAAACCAAAGATAGGGAAAAAGAGCACACATAGTTTGCTTGCTTAGTTGATGATCAGCTTGATGGTGAAGTAGCTTGAATGGTGATAAGTGTGTCTTGGTTGATCAAGCTTCTACCAAGACATTCCTCTTGCTTCCATGACCTCTTAACCAATCCTCCAATAACTTGCGTGAGCTTCCTTGATCTTGATCGAGTCATAGGTCCTTTAGGCAAGACTAGAACATCTCCATCAGTCGGCTTATCCAGATCCTCATCATCTCCATTAGATAGTTGGTCCATGATCACATCAAGCATACAGCCTTCACAGTAAGCTTGGATGAGAGCTATATTCCAAGGACATATGAAGAAGCTATGGCTTTAAAGGAGTGGAGGGATTCAGTTGCTGATGAGTCCGGAGCCATGATTAAGAATGAAACATGGTATGAGAGTGAGCTGCCTAAAGGGAAGAAGGCAGTGACTAGTAAATGGGTGTTCACAATCAAGTTTCATCCTGATGGAAGAATAGAGAGGCGCAAGTCTAGGTTGGTGGCAAGAGGATTTACTCAGACATATGGTGAGGACTATGTTGAGACCTTTGCTCGTGTGGCTAAACTTCATACTATCAGGATTGTATTATCTTTAGCTGTGAATCTTGAGTGGGATTTGTGGCAAATGGATGTGAAGAATGCATTCCTTCAAGGAGAGTTGGAAGATGAAGTATACATGCATCCACCACCAGGTCTTGAACATCTAGTAAAGAAGGGTAATGTGTTGAGGTTGAGGAAAGCTATCTATGGTCTCAAGCAGTCTCCAAGGGCGTGGTACAACAAGTTGAGTACTACACTGAATGGGAGAGGGTTCAGAAAGTCAGAATTGGATCACACTCTCTTTACCCTAACCACCTCATCTGGTATTGTGGTATTGCTTGTGTATGTGGATGATATCATCATCACAGGCAGTGATAAGGAAGGCATCAAGGCTACAAAGGAGTATCTCAAGGCAAGCTTTGAGATTAAAGACTTGGGGGAAATGAAGTATTTTCTTGGGATTGAGATATGCAGATCAAAGGAAGGATTGTTTATGTCTCAAAGGAAGTATGTGATTGATCTCTTGAAGGGAGCAGATGCCTATGGAGGAAAGACAGCCAAGATGCCAATGGAGGATGGTTACAAGGTTCCACGTGAGGGGGAGATTGAGGATAGCAAGCCATTCCATGATCCTAAGCTGTATAGGAAGCTAGTGGGGAAGTTGATTTATCTTACCATTACTAGACCTGATGTGTGCTTTGCGGTGAACCAAGTCAGTCAACACATGCAAGTTCCTAAGGAGCACCACTGGCGGATGGTGGAAAGGATCTTGATGTATCTGAATGGAACTACTGGTCTTGGAGTATGGATGGGATGTAACAAGAGTACTGAGGTTGTAGGCTACTGTGATGCAGATTGGGCTGGGGACCGAGCAGACAGAAGATCAACCACAGGCTATTGTACATTCATTGGTGGTAACTTGGTCACTTGGAAGAGTAAGAAGCAGAAGGTAGTGTCTTGTTCCAGTGCTGAGGCCGAGTATAGAGCAATGCTGAAGCTTACAAATGAGCTAGTGTGGATAAAAGGGATTTTGAAGCATCTGGAGATTATTCAAGCAACGCCAATGACAATGCATTGTGATAATCAAGCAGCTATCCACATTGCATCTAATTCTGTGTTCCATGAGAGAACAAAGCACATTGAGGTTGATTGTCACAAGGTGAGGCAGATGATGATTCTTGGGGTGATTCTACCTTGTTATACTCGGAGTGAGGATCAGTTAGCAGATGTGTTCACAAAGGCAGCAAGGCAAAAGACAATGGAGTCCATACACATCAGGTTAGGACTCATTGATCTCTCGCCTAAGGGCTAGTCTATACACTCTCCTGATCATGTGATCTCTACTCTTTTTCCTCATTAAGGTTTTGTCCCAATGGGTTTTCTTTAATGAGGTTTTAATGAGGGAGATCTCATGGTCCTTCCAAGCTTGACTTGTTCCACATGGTCAAGCTTGAGGGGGAGTGTTGAGATGAGAGAATAAAGAGTTGATATATTGAGAGAGGAAGAGGGTTGGAGCAGACAGTAACTTTGGAGAGTTACCACAGTAACTTTATTGTTACTGTGGTAACTAAAGAAGTTACCATAGTAACCAGGGTAACTCGGATGGCAAGGAGGAGTTACCTTAGGTTGTCTACACTTGATCTGAGTATGGGAAGGGATAAGAGAGGAGAATTGGACAGGCTGTCACTGGCTGGAAAGGAGAAGAGTGCTTTAGCACTATTAGAAGCATGTGAGCAATCTCAGCCATGGGATTAACAGCCTGGCCTTTACACATGCTTATCTTATCCCCTTAGATTGATTTCGAAAATGCTTCTTCCTTTTGTATATATCTTATGTAAACTCTCTCATAATTAATTAATGGAGTTTTGAGTCTCTCTCTCTAGTCTCTCTCTTGTTCTTAATCTCCAATCTCTTTAATTCTCAGATTAAACTTAATCACTCTTTAAATCACAAAATCTAAGATTTCTTTGGTGAGGTTTTTAATGAGGAAGATCTCATGGCTATCCAAGCTTAGGCTTTCACAAAGCTAAGCTTGAGGGGGAGTGTTAAGATGAGGAGAGAAGACTTGAGGGGTTAAGTATGAATGGAGGAGAAGAAGCTTAGGAGGAATGGAGAAGGTTGGGTGAGGCGTCCGTACAAGGCCGTACAAGGCCGTACATGGCCGTACTACCTGGCCGTACGCACTTACCTTAGTTGCGGTAAAGCAATAAGTTACCTGGATGGTCACACCTGATAAGGAGAAGGGCTGATCACTTATCTGAATGATCAGACCGTTACCAAGGAAGAAGGAGCGTGTGACAGCCTGTCTTGGGCTGGAGCGGATCAAGCATAAAGCAAAGATGCTTCACACACGCGGCCTCTCTCATTGGATAGTTCAAACTCCTTCTTATCTTATCCTTTGACTCTACATGCTTTCTCTCCTTTTGTATCTGAAACCCTAGAGTCTCTACCTCACTATATAATGTATCCTAATCTCATTAATGAAACTTAGACAGTTCTAAACAAATCAATCTCTCTATACTTTTCACAATGATTCTCCATTAGTCTCTTAATCTCTTAAATCTACTCTAATCTCTTCTCTATTCTTATCTAAACTCAGATTATAGTTTACATTACTCAAAAGTGATAGCTTCTTTGTCATTCTAATGAAACCAGGATGAATCGTGATGTAAGAAGCTTGATTTTGATACATAAAGTAATGGTGAATCACTAGGAAGTTGAATAAATCTCATAGGAGTTAGGACGAAGAAGCTATCCCACTTTCAAATCAGGTGATCCCACTTTTCCTGTTTGGGAATATGACAGCTTCTTTGTCATTCTAATCAAACCAGAATGAATCATGATGTAAGAAGCTTGATTTTGATACATAAAGTAATGGAGAATCACTAGGAAGTTGAAGAAATCTCATAGGAGTTAGGATGAAGAAGCTATCCCACTTTCAAATCAGGTGATCCCAGTTTTCCTGTTTGGGAATATGATAGCTTCTTTGTCATTCTAATCAAACCAGAATGAATCTTGATGTAAGAAGCTTGATTTTGATACATAAAGTAATGGTGAATCACTAGGAAGTTGAATAAATCTCATAGGAGTTAGAATGAAGAAGCTATCCCACTTTCAAATCAGGTGATCCCACTTTTCCTGTTTGGGAATATGATAGCTTCTTTGTCATTCTAATCAAACCAGGATGAATCTTGATGTAAGAAGCTTGATTTTGATACATAAAGTAATGGTGAATCACTAGGAAGTTGAATAAAGCTCATAGGAGTTAGGATGAAGAAGCTTTCCCACTTTCAAATCAGGTGATCCCAGTTTTCCTGTTTGGGAATATGATAGCTTCTTTGTCATTCTAATTAAACCAGGATGAATCGTGATGTAAGAAGCTTGATTTTGATACATAAAGTAATGGTGAATCACTAGGAAGTTGAATAAATCTCATAGGAGTTAGGACGAAGAAGCTATCCTGTTAAAATGAGTTGTTCAGTATATGGGGAGATGGCTTAAGGAGTTTAGGATGTGAGAATGTGGAGGCAAAGGGAAGGAAGGTTAGGGATCGACCAGGCCGTACAAGAGGCCGTACCGGCCGTACCGTCCGTACTGTCCGGGTCGATCCATAACTCGACCAAGAGAGAAGTTACCCGAGTGAAAGGGTTAAACGGCCAAAGGGGTTTACCTTAAGGGAAATGACCGTTTGGATGGATAGAGTGACTGAGCCTTATCCACACAGGCTGGAACAGGCTGTAAAGGCAAAAGGAACCTAGTCCAAGATGCCAAAAGCGTGTGACAGCTCTCATTGGATCAGTTTTGAATTAAAGCAACCTTATCCTTGACCTCACATGCTTAGTCTCTCTAAAACCCTTGTATCTGATCCTATATATTGTAAACTCTGTCTTGATTAATAAACAACACGATTCTAATCAAACTCTCTCTCTAGTTCATCATGTTTCTCTTCTACATTTCATAAATCTTCTCATCTCACTTTAATCTTTCTCTAAATCTCTCAATACCTGTTCAACTCTCTAAAATTATATGGTATCAGAGCCAGGTTGGCTTTGGTATTGAGATTTAGAGTGTTCTTCAGCTTCAGTTCAAACTCATTCAGTATTTCTTTTCGGTTCTAACAAAGCAAGATGGAGGGAAACTACAAGGTCATTACGGTTCCTGTTGCGTTGAAGGGTGGTAGTAACTACCTGTTGTGGTCAAGGCTGGTGAAGACAGCCATTGGGAGGCTAGGGCTTTGGAGTCACATCACGGATGATGCAACCAAGCCAGTGGCTAAAGACGGAGAAGGAGGTGAAGGTGGTGGAGATCAAGTTGCTGCGGCCGAGAAGAAGTGGATTCAAGAAGACTTGATGGTGCTTTCAGTGCTACAAGGGTCCCTTGAAGAGCATCTCTTGGAGGCATACAGCTACTGCGAGACTCCAAAACATCTGTGGGAGGTACTCCAAAAGACTTTTGGGAACGTTACCAATCTGAACCGTGTGTATGAGATCAAGAAAGCCATCAACACAGTGGTACAAGATGGGGAGGAGTTCACCAAGCATTTGGGCAAGTATAGATCCTTGTGGTCTGAGCTTGAATCATTGAGACCAAGCACCATTGATCAAGAGCTACTCATGGAGAGGCGAGAGCAGGATCAGGTGTTTGGGTTGCTGTTGACACTGGATCCTCCATTCAGTGATGTGATCATGCACATGTTGAGGATGCCGAGTCTCCCAACTATGGAGGAAGTGTGTGCGCAGATTCAGAAGGAAGAGGGGTCACTTGGTTTGTTTAGAGGGAAAGGAGACATGGCTCTGTCCAACAAGGCTGAAGCAATCCAAGCAAACAAAGCTGCTTACCGTGGAGAGGAAAGGAAGTTCAGTGGAAACTGTGATCATTGCAAGAAGCCGGGACACAAGAGGAGTCAGTGCTGGATCCTACATCCCCACCTGAAGCCGGCCAAGTTCAACAAGGAGAGAGAGGGAAGAGCTCACCTTTCTGCAGAGACAAGTGAAGCCGGCGCATCAGGAGCTGGTTCATCTGGTCTTGCGGGTGAAAGTGAAGGAAGAGCCTTAACCTCTCACCACCAGGGAACCGTGAAGAACATGGATCATGAGGTGATCAAGAAGTCAGACATTGATGCCTTGTTCAAAGCCCTTAAAGAGTCTGGTAACACCCTCGGAAACACTCTTGGTTATTCCTATACTGCTCATGTGTTGCCTAGAACTTGTGATAGCTTGCTAGGTAACTTTGATAGGATGAAAACTGAACCGGATAGATATAAAACCTTTGCTGCTGATAGGATGCCTAGAAATGAATCCACATTGCTTGATCTTATTGGTAAATTGAAACTAGTAAAAGAACCACCTAGGAATCATATTGCTCAAGGAATAAAACCATTGATTATTGATTCAGGTGCTTCACATCATATGATAAGTGATGATAGTCTTATAAAGAATATAGAACCTGCTCATGGACATGTAATGATTGCAAATGGTGACAGAATTCCTATTAGAAGTGTAGGAGACTTGAAACGGTTTGATAAGGATTCTAAAGCTTTGTACATGCCTGAGTTTACTTCTAATCTATTATCTGTTAAGAGGTGTACCAATGATCTTCAATGCAATGTTATTTTCAGTCCTAATGATGTGAAATTTCAGGATATTGAAAGCAGTAAGTTGATTGGGCAAGGAGTAACCAAAGGAGACCTTTATTTACTTGAAAACCTTTCTTTCATTTCTAGTTCTAGTTGCTTGTTGAGTTCTGTTTTAAGAAAAGGTGCATTGTGGCATTCTAGGCTAGGACATCCACATGTTAGAGCCTTAAGCTTAATGTTACCAGGTGTCATGTTTAAAAATATTTAGTGTGAAGCTTGTATTTTGGGAAAACATTGTAAGACTGTGTTCAAGAGATCTACTACTATCTATGATAAATGCTTTGATCTTGTTCATTCTGATGTATGGACTGCTCCATGCTTATCTAGAGATAATTACAAATACTTTGTCACATTCATAGATGAGAAATCCAAATACACCTGGATAACACTAATTAAAACAAAGGATAGGGTTCTTGATGCATTTAGAAACTTTCAATCATATGTTTCTAACGAGTATAATGCCAAGATTAAGATTTTCAGGTCTGATAATGGTGGAGAGTATACTGGCCATGCATTCAGGAACCATCTAGCTCAACATGGGATACTTCATCAAACGAGTTGTCCTTACACACCTCAACAGAATGGAGTGGCTGAGAGGAAGAACAGACATCTTATGGAAGTGGCTAGATCAATGATGTTCCAGATGAGAGTGCCAAAGAGATTCTGGAGTGATGCTGTGATCACGGCTTGCTACCTAATCAATAGGATACCAACCAAGATCCTGGAAGATAAAGCTCCTTATGAAGTTCTCAACAACAGCAAGCCAGTCCTAGATCACCTAAGAGTGTTTGGGTGTGTAAGCTATGTTCTTGTCCCGGGAGAGATGAGAAACAAGCTGGAAGCAAAGAGTATCAAAGCTATGATGATAGGATACTCAACTACACAGAAGGGATACAAGTGCTTTGTTCCAGAGACAAGGAGGGTCCTTGTATCTAGAGATGTCAAGTTCTTTGAAGAGAAGAGCTACTATGAAGATAAAGATTGGAAAGAGCTGGAGGATCTTTCACAACCTTCAGATAGAGCTACAAGCTTGAGACAGATACTAGAAGGTCTTGGAATTGGAATGTCCCAGGAGTCGACAGAGGATCAGTCATCTGAAAGACAAGAAGCTGAAGAACCATCTCACCTTGATCATGAGGGAGGGAATGGAATTGAGCCGGATGAGAATCAAGATTTTGCGGATCATCCTGATCAAGGTGAAGCTGAACCAAGTAATGAAGAGCTTAATGAGTTACCAGAACAAGGAGGAGTGGAAGCAACTGAAGTAGAAGCACCAGAGCAAGCACCAGCTGAGGTACCATTAAGGAGAAGCACACGGCTGAAGAGAGATGCTTCCAACTGGGTAAACACGAGAGTGTACTACAATGCCCAGGCTGTGAAGCATCCTTCTCAAGCTGTGTGTTCATTTGCTTGTTATCCAAAGGAGCATTGCGCATTCATGATGAGCCTAGATGAAAGTAGTGTACCAAGATCATATGAAGAAGCAATGCTACATCAAGATTGGAAGGAATCTGTTGGAGATGAAGCAAATGCCATGATAAAGAATGACACTTGGTTTGAAAGTGAGTTGCCAAAAGGAAAGAAGGCAGTAACCAGCAAGTGGATATTCACCATTAAGTATCTACCTGATGGAACCATTGAGAGAAAGAAGACAAGACTGGTGGCTAGAGGATACACTCAAACATATGGGGAAGACTACATTGATACCTTTGCTCCCGTTGCCAAGCTACATACAATAAGAATTGTATTGTCTCTTGCTGTGAACCTTGAGTGGGAGCTTTGGCAGATGGATGTGAAGAATGCCTTTCTTCAAGGAGAGCTAGAGGATGAAGTGTATATGCATCCACCACCAGGCCTAGAGCATCTTGTGAAACCTGGAAACGTATTGAGACTCAAGAAGGCTATCTATGGATTAAAGCAATCTCCTAGAGCATGGTACAACAAGTTGAGTACTACCTTAAATGGACGTGGGTTCAAGAAGTCTGAACTGGATCACACTCTCTTCACTCTCACTACACCCTCAGGTATCATCTGTCTACTTGTATATGTTGATGACATTATCATAACAGGTAGTGATAAGGCTGGTATAAAAGCCACAAAGGAGTTTTTGAAATCTGTGTTTGAAATCAAAGACTTAGGAGAAATGAAATACTTCCTTGGAATTGAGTTGTGTAGATCTAAGGAAGGATTGTTCAGTTCCCAAAGGATGTATACACTTGATCTTTTGAAAGATGCAGGTATACAAGGAGATAAGACAGCAAAGATGCCTCTTGAAGATGGATACAAGATTCCACGTGAGGGGGAGGCTGAAGATAGCAAGGCCTTTCATGATCCAAAGCTATACAGGAAGCTAGTAGGGAAGCTCATCTACCTCACAATCACACGACCAGACATATGCTTTGCTGTGAACCAAGTAAGCCAGCATATGCAAGTCCCAAAGGAGCATCACTGGCGCATGGTGGAGAGACTTCTCTTGTATCTGAATGGGACGTCAAGCCTTGGAGTGTGGATGGGATGCAACAAGAGCACTGAAGTGGTGGGATACTGTGATGCGGATTGGGCTGGAGATAGAGCAGACAGGAGATCAACCACCGGCTATTGTACATTCATTGGAGGCAACTTGGTGACTTGGAAGAGTAAGAAGCAGAAGGTGGTGTCTTGTTCAAGCGCTGAAGCTGAGTATAGAGCAATGCTGAAGCTTACCAATGAGTTGGTATGGATCAAAGGAATCTTGAAGCACTTGGAGATAGAGCAGGGAACTCCAATGACTATGCATTGTGATAATCAAGCGGCTATACACATTGCAACCAACTCAGTCTTCCATGAGAGAACCAAGCACATTGAAGTTGATTGTCACAAGGTGAGGCAGATGATTGTCTTGGGAGTGATCTTGCCATGCTACACAAGGAGTGAGGATCAACTTGCGGATGTGTTCACCAAGGCCGCAAGACAAAAGACTATGGAGTCCATTCATACCAGATTGGGACTCATAGATCTTTCCCCAAGGAGCTGATCCCCTTTGCCATGAGGTCTTTACTCTTTTTCCCTCATCAAGGTTTTGTCCCAATGGGTTTTCCTTGGTGAGGTTTTTAATGAGGAAGATCTCATGGTTGTTCCAAGCTTAACTAAGTTACTAAGTTAAGCTTGAGGGGGAGTGTTAAAATGAGTTGTTCAGTATATGGGGAGATGGCTTAAGGAGTTGAGGATGTGAGAATGTGGAGGCAAAGGGAAGGAAGGTTAGGGATCGACCAGGCCGTACAAGAGGCCGTACCGGCCGTACTGTCCGGGTCGATCCATAACTCGACCAAGAGAGAAGTTACCCGAGTGAAAGGGTTAAACGGCCAAAGGGGTTTACCTTAAGGGAAATGACCGTTTGGATGGATAGAGTGACTGAGCCTTATCCACACAGGCTGGAACAGGCTGTAAAGGCAAAAGGAACCTAGTCCAAGATGCCAAAAGCGTGTGACAGCTCTCATTGGATCAGTTTTGAATTAAAGCAACCTTATCCTTGACCTCACATGCTTAGTCTCTCTAAAACCCTTGTATCTGATCCTATATATTGTAAACTCTGTCTTGATTAATAAACAACACGATTCTAATCAAACTCTCTCTCTAGTTCATCATCATGTTTCTCTTCTACATTTCATAAATCATCTCATCTCACTTTAATCTTTCTCTAAATCTCTCAATACCTGTTCAACTCTCTAAAATCATATATCCCACTTTCAAAGCAGGTGATCCCACTTTTCCTGTTTGGGAATATGACAGCTTCTTTGTCATTTTAATCAAACCAGAATGAATCGTGATGTAAGAAGATTGATTTTGATACATAAAGTAATGGAGAATCACTAGGAAGTTGAAGAAATCTCATAGGAGTTAAGATGAAGAAGCTATCCCACTTTCAAATCAGGTGATCCCACTTTTCCTGTTTGGGAATATGATAGCTTCTTTGTCATTCTAATCAAACCAGGATGAATCTTGATGTAAGAAGCTTGATTTTGATACATAAAGTAATGGTGAATCACTAGGAAGTTGAATAAATCTCATAGGAGTTAGGATGAAGAAGCTATCCCACTTTCAAATCAGGTGATCCCACTTTTCCTGTTTGGGAATATAACAGCTTCCTTGTCATTCTAATCAAACCAGGATGAATCGCGATGTAAGAAGCTTGATTTTGATACATAAAGTAATGGAGAATCACTAGGAAGTTGAATAAATCTCATTGGAGTTAGGATGAAGAAGCTATCCCACTTTCAAAGCAGGTGATCCTAGTTTTCCTGTTTGGGAATATAACAGCTTCCTTGTCATTCTAATAGAACCAGGATGAATCGCGATGTAAGAAGTTTGATTTTTATACATAAAGTAATGGAGAATCACTAGGAAGTTGAATAAATCTCATAGGAGTTAGGATGAAGAAGCTATCCCACATTCAAATCAGGTGATCCCACTTTTCCTGTTTGGGAATATGACAGCTTCTTTGTCATTCTAATCAAACCAGGATGAATCGCGATGTAAGAAGCTTGATTTTGATATATAAAGTAATGGAGAATCACTAGGAAGTTGAATAAATCTCATAGGAGTTAGGATGAAGAAGCTATCCCACTTTCAAATCAGGTGATCCCAGTTTTCCTGTTTGGGAATATGACAGCTTCCTTGTCATTCTAATAGAACCAGGATGAATCGCGATATAAGAAGCTTGATTTTGATACATAAAGTAATGGAGAATCACTAGGAAGTTGAATAAATCTCATTGGAGTTAGGATGAAGAAGCTATCCCACTTTCAAATCAAGTGATCCCAGTTTTCCTGTTTGGGAATAAGACAGCTTCTTTGTCATTCTAATCAAACCAGGATGAATCATGATGTAAGAAGCTTGATTTTGATATATAATGTAATGGAGAATCACTAGGAAGTTGAATAAATCTCATAGGAGTTAGGATGAAGAAGCTATCCCACTTTCAAATCAGGTGATCCCAGTTTTCCTGTTTGGGAATATGACAACTTCTTTCTCATTCTAATCAAACCAGGATGAATCACGATGTAAGAAGCTTGATTTTGATATATAAAGTAATGGAGAATCACTAGGAAGTTGAAGAAATCTCATAGGAGTTAGGATGAAGAAGCTATCCCACTTTCAAATCAGGTGATCCCAGTTTTCCTGTTTGGGAATATGACAGCTTCTTTGTCATTCTAATCAAACCAGGATGAACCTTGATGTAAGAAGCTTGATTTTGATACATAAAGTAATGGTGAATCACTAGGAAGTTGAATAAATCTCATTGGAGTTAGGATGAAGAAGCTATCCCACTTTCAAAGCAGGTGATCCTAGTTTTCCTGTTTGGGAATATAACAGCTTCCTTGTCATTCTAATAGAACCAGGATGAATCGCGATGTAAGAAGTTTGATTTTGATTCATAAAGTAATGGAGAATCACTAGGAAGTTGAATAAATCTCATAGGAGTTAGGATGAAGAAGCTATCCCACATTCAAATCAGGTGATCCCACTTTTCCTGTTTGGGAATATGACAGCTTCTTTGTCATTCTAATCAAACCAGGATGAATCGCGATGTAAGAAGCTTGATTTTGATATATAAAGTAATGGTGAATCACTAGGAAGTTGAAGAAATCTCATAAGAGTTAGGATGAAGAAGCTATCCCACTTTCAAATCAGGTGATCCCAGTTTTCCTGTTTGGGAATATGATAGCTTCTCTGTCATTCTAATCAAACCAGGATGAATCTAGATGTAAGAAGCTTGATTTTGATACATAAAGTAATGGTGAATCACTAGGAAGTTGAATAAATCTCATAGGAGTTAGGATGAAGAAGCTATCCCACTTTCAAATCAGGTGATCCCACTTTTCCTGTTTGGGAATATAACAGCTTCCTTGTCATTCTAATCAAACCAGGATGAATCGCGATGTAAGAAGCTTGATTTTGATACATAAAGTAATGGAGAATCACTAGGAAGTTGAATAAATCTCATAGGAGTTAGGATGAAGAAGCTATCCCACTTTCAAATCAGGTGATCCTAGTTTTCCTGTTTGGGAATATAACAGCTTCCTTGTCAGTCTAATAGAACCAGGATGAATCGCGAAGTAAGAAGCTTGATTTTGATACATAAAGTAATGGAGAATCACTAGGAAGTTGAATAAATCTCATTGTAGTTAGGATGAAGAAGCTATCCCAAATTCAAATCAGGTGATCCTAGTTTTCCTGTTTGGGAATATAACAGCTTCCTTGTCATTCTAATCAAACCAGGATGAATCGCGATGTAAGAAGCTTGATTTTGATACATAAAGTAATGGAGAATCACTAGGAAGTTGAATAAATCTCATTGGAGTTAGGATGAAGAAGCTATCCCACTTTCAAATCAGGTGATCCCAGTTTTCCTGTTTGGGAATATGACAGCTTCTTTGTCATTCTAATCAAACCAGGATGAATCGCGATGTAAGAAGCTTGATTTTGATATATAAAGTAATGGAGAATCACTAGGAAGTTGAATAAATCTCATAGGAGTTAGGATGAAGAAGCTATCCCACTTTCAAATCAGGTGATCCCAGTTTTCCTGTTTGGGAATATGACAGCTTCTTTGTCATTCTAATCAAACCAGGATGAATCACGATGTAAGAAGCTTGATTTTGATACATAAAGTAATGGAGAATCACTAGGAAGTTGAATAAATCTCATAGGAGTTAGGATGAAGAAGCTATCCCACTTTCAAATCAGGTGATCCCAGTTTTCCTGTTTGGGAATATGACAGCTTCTTTGTCATTCTAATCAAACCAGGATGAATCGCGATGTAAGAAGCTTGATTTTGATACATAAAGTAATGGAGAATCACTAGGAAGTTGAATAAATCTCATAGGAGTTAGGATGAAGAAGCTATCCCACTTTCAAATCAGGTGATCCCAGTTTTCCTGTTTGGGAATATAACAGCTTCCTTGTCATTCTAATAGAACCAGGATGAATCGCGATGTAAGAAGCTTGATTTTGATACATAAAGTAATGGAGAATCACTAGGAAGTTGAATAAATCTCATAGGAGTTAGGATGAAGAAGCTATCCCACTTTCAAATCAGGTGATCCCACTTTTCCTGTTTGGGAATATGACAGCTTCTTTGTCATTCTAATCAAACCAGAATGAATCGCGATGTAAGAAGCTTGATTTTGATACATAAAGTAATGGAGAATCACTAGGAAGTTGAATAAATCTCATAGGAGTTAGGATGAAGAAGCTATCCCACTTTCAAATCAGGTGATCCCAGTTTTCCTGTTTGGGAATATGACAGCTTCTTTGTCATTCTAATCAAACCAGAATGAATCGCGATGTAAGAAGCTTGATTTTGATACATAAAGTAATGGAGAATCACTAGGAAGTTGAATAAATCTCATAGGAGTTAGGATGAAGAAGCTATCCCACTTTCAAATCAGGTGATCCCAGTTTTCCTGTTTGGGAATATGACAGCTTCTTTGTCATTCTAATCAAACCAGGATGAATCGCGATGTAAGAAGCTTGATTTTGATACATAAAGTAATGGAGAATCACTAGGAAGTTGAATAAATCTCATAGGAGTTAGGATGAAGAAGCTATCCCACTTTCAAATCAGGTGATCCCAGTTTTCCTGTTTGGGAATATAACAGCTTCTTGTCATTCTAATCAAACCAGGATGAATCGCGATGTAAGAAGCTTGATTTTGATACATAAAGTAATGGAGAATCACTAGGAAGTTGAATAAATCTCATAGGAGTTAGGATGAAGAAGCTATCCCACTTTCAAATCAGGTGATCCCAGTTTTCCTGTTTGGGAATATGACAGCTTCCTTGTCATTCTAATCAAACCAGGATGAATCGCGATGTAAGAAGCTTGATTTTGATACATAAAGTAATGGAGAATCACTAGGAAGTTGAATAAATCTCATAGGAGTTAGGATGAAGAAGCTATCCCACTTTCAAATCAGGTGATCCCAGTTTTCCTGTTTGGGAATATGACAGCTTCCTTGTCATTCTAATCAAACCAGGATGAATCGCGATGTAAGAAGCTTGATTTTGATACATAAAGTAATGGAGAATCACTAGGAAGTTGAATAAATCTCATAGGAGTTAGGATGAAGAAGCTATCCCACTTTCAAATCAGGTGATCCCAGTTTTCCTGTTTGGGAATATGACAGCTTCTTTGTCATTCTAATCAAACCAGGATGAATCGCGATGTAAGAAGCTTGATTTTGATACATAAAGTAATGGAGAATCACTAGGAAGTTGAATAAATCTCATAGGAGTTAGGATGAAGAAGCTATCCCACTTTCAAATCAGGTGATCCCAGTTTTCCTGTTTGGGAATATGACAGCTTCTTTGTCATTCTAATCAAACCAGGATGAATCGCGATGTAAGAAGCTTGATTTTGATACATAAAGTAATAGAGAATCACTAGGAAGTTGAATAAATCTCATAGGAGTTAGGATGAAGAAGCTATCCCACTTTCAAATCAGGTGATCCCAGTTTTCCTGTTTGGGAATATGACAGCTTACTTGTCATTCTAATCAAACCAGGATGAATCGCGATGTAAGAAGCTTGATTTTGATACATAAAGTAATGGAGAATCACTAGGAAGTTGAATAAATCTCATAGGAGTTTGGATGAAGAAGCTATCCCACTTGTAAATCAGGTGATCCCACTTTTCCTGTTTGGGAATATAACAGCTTCCTTGTCATTCTAATCGAACCAGGATGAATCGCGATGTAAGAAAGTTGATTTTGATACATAAAGTAATAGAGAATCACTAGGAAGTTGAATAAATCTCATAGGAGTTAGGATGAAGAAGCTATCCCACTTTCAAATCAGGTGATCCCAGTTTTCCTGTTTGGGAATATGACAGCTTACTTGTCATTCTAATCAAACCAGGATGAATCGCGATGTAAGAAGCTTGATTTTGATACATAAAGTAATGGAGAATCACTAGGAAGTTGAATAAATCTCATAGGAGTTTGGATGAAGAAGCTATCCCACTTGTAAATCAGGTGATCCCACTTTTCTTGTTTGGGAATATGACAGCTTCTTTGTCATTCTAATCAAACCAGAATGAATCGCGATGTAAGAAGCTTGATTTTGATACATAAAGTAATGGTGAATCACTAGGAAGTTGAATAAATCTCATAGGAGTTAGGATGAAGAAGCTATCCCACTTTCAAATCAGGTGATCCCAGTTTTCCTGTTTGGGAATATGACAGCTTCTTTGTCATTCTAATCAAACCAGGATGAATCGCGATGTAAGAAGCTTGATTTTGATACATAAAGTAATGGAGAATCACTAGGAAGTTGAATAAATCTCATAGGAGTTAGGATGAAGAAGCTATCCCACTTTCAAATCAGGTGATCCCAGTTTTCCTGTTTGGGAATATGACAGCTTCTTTGTCATTCTAATCAAACCAGGATGAATCGCGATGTAAGAAGCTTGATTTTGATACATAAAGTAATGGAGAATCACTAGGAAGTTGAATAAATCTCATAGGAGTTAGGATGAAGAAGCTATCCCACTTTCAAATCAGGTGATCCCAGTTTTCCTGTTTGGGAATATGACAGCTTCTTTGTCATTCTAATCAAACCAGGATGAATCGCGATGTAAGAAGCTTGATTTTGATACATAAAGTAATGGAGAATCACTAGGAAGTTGAATAAATCTCATAGGAGTTAGAATGAAGAAGCTATCCCACTTTTAAATCATGTGATCCCATTTTTCCGGTTTGGGAATATGACAGCTTCCTTGTCATTCTAATCAAACCAGGATGAATCGCGATCTAAGAAGCTTTATTTCGATACATAAAGTAATGTAGAATCACTAGAAAGTTGAATAAATCTCATAGGAGTTAGGATGAAGAAGCAATCCCACTTTCAAATCAGGTGATCCCAGTTTTCATGTGTCGGAATATGACAGCTTCCTTGTCATTCTAATCAAACCAGGATGAATCGCGATGTAAGATGCTTGATTTTGATACATAAAGTAATGGAGAATCACTAGAAAGTTGAATAAATCTCATAGAATTTAGGATGAAGAAGCTATCCCACTTTCAAATCAGGTGATCCCAGTTTTCCTGTTTGGGAATATGACGGCTTCCTTGTCATTCAAACAAACCTGGATCAATCGTGATGTAAGAAGCTTTATTTTGATACATAAAGCAATGGATAATCACTAGGAAGTTGAATAAATCATATAGGATTTAGGACGAAGAAGCTATCCCACTTTCAAATCAGGTGATCCCAATTTACCTGTTTGAGAATATGACAGCTTCTTGTCATTCTAATCAAACCAGGATGAATCGCGATGTAAGAAGCTTGATTTTGATACATAAAGTAATGGAGAATCACTAGGAAGTTGAATAAATCTCATAGGAGTTAGGATGAAGAAGCTATCCCACTTTCAAATCAGGTGATCCCAGTTTTCCTGTTTGGGAATATGACAGCTTCTTTGTCATTCTAATCAAACCAGGATGAATCGCGATGTAAGAAGCTTGATTTTGATACATAAAGTAATGGAGAATCACTAGGAAGTTGAATAAATCTCATAGGAGTTAGGATGAAGAAGCTATCCCACTTTCAAATCAGGTGATCCCAGTTTTCCTGTTTGGGAATATGACAGCTTCTTTGTCATTCTAATCAGACCAGGATGAATCGCGATGTAAGAAGCTTGATTTTGTTATATAAAGTAATGGAGAATCACTAGGAAGTTGAATAAATCTCATAGGAGTTAGGATGAAGAAGCTATCCCACTTTCAAATCGGGTGATCCCAGTTTTCCTGTTTGGGAATATGACAGCTTCTTTGTCATTCTAATCAAACCAGAATGAATCGCGATGTAAGAAGATTGTTTTTGATACATAAAGTAATGTAGAATCACTAGGAAGTTGAATAAATCTCATAGGAGTTAGGATGAAGAAGCTATCCCACTTTCAAATCAGGTGATCCCAGTTTTCCTGTTTGGGAATATGACAGCTTTTTGTCATTCTAATCAAACCAGGATGAATCGCGATATAAGAAGCTTGATTTTGATATATAAAGTAATGGAGAATCACTAGGAAGTTGAATAAATCTCATAGGAGTTAGGATGAAGAAGCTATCCCACTTTCAAATCAGGTGATCCCAGTTTTCCTGTTTGGGAATATGACAGCTTCTTTGTCATTCTAATCAAACCAGGATGAATCGCGATGTAAGAAGCTTGATTTGGATACATAAAGTAGTGGAGAATCACTAGGAAGTTGAATAAATCTCATAGGAGTTAGGATGAAGAAGCTATCCCACTTTCAAATCAGGTGATCCCAGTTTTCCTGTTTGGGAATATACAGCTTCCTTGTCATTCTAATAAACCAGGATGAATCGCGATGTAAGAAGCTTGATTTTGATACATAAAGTAATGGAGAATCACTAGGAAGTTGAATAAATCTCATAGGAGTTAGGATGAAGAAGCTATCCCACTTTCAAATCAGGTGATCCCAGTTTTCCTGTTTGGGAATATGACAGCTTCTTTGTCATTCTAATCAAACCAGGATGAATCGCGATGTAAGAAGCTTGATTTTGATACATAAAGTAATGGAGAATCACTAGGAAGTTGAATAAATCTCATAGGAGTTAGGATGAAGAAGCTATCCCACTTTCAAATCAGGTGATCCCAGTTTTCCTGTTTGGGAATATGACAGCTTCTTTGTCATTCTAATCAAACCAGGATGAATCGCGATGTAAGAAGCTTGATTTTGATATATAAAGTAATGGAGAATCACTAGGAAGTTGAATAAATCTCATAGGAGTTAGGATGAAGAAGCTATCCTACTTTCAAATCAGGTGATCCAGTTTTCCTGTTTGGGAATATGACAGCTTTTTTGTCATTCTAATCAAACCAGGATGAATCGCGATGTAAGAAGCTTAATTTTGATACATAAAGTAATGGAGAATCACTAGGAAGTTGAAGAAATCTCATTGGAGTTAGGATGAAGAAGCTATCCCACTTTCAAATCAGGTGATCCCAGTTTTCCTGTTTGGGAATATGACAGCTTCTTTGTCATTCTAATCAAACCAGGATGAATCACGATGTAAGAAGCTTGATTTTGATAAATAAAGTAATGGAGAATCACTAGAAAGTTGAATAAATCTCATAGGAGTTAGGATGAAGAAGCTATCCCACTTTCAAATCAGGTGATCCCAGTTTTCCTGTTTCGGAATATGTCAGCTTCCTTGTCATTCTAATCAAACCAGGATGAATCGCGATGTAAGAAGCTTTATTTTGATACATAAAGTAATGGAGAATCACGAGGAAGTTGAATAAATCTCATAGGAGTTAGGATGAAGAAGCTATCCCACTTTCAAATCAGGTGATCCCAATTTTCCTGTTTGGGAATATGACAGCTTCCTTGTCTTTCTAATCAAACCAGGATGAATCGCGATGTAAGAAGCTTGATTTTGATACATAAAGTAATGGAGAATCACTAGGAAGTTGAATAAATCTCATAGGAGTTAGGATGAAGAAGCTATCCCACTTTCAAATCAGGTGATCCCAGTTTTCCTGTTTGGGAATATGACAGCTTCTTTGTCATTCTAATCAAACCAGAATGAATCGCGATGTAAGAAGCTTGATTTTGATACATAAAGTAATGGAGAATCACTAGGAAGTTGAATAAATCTCATAGGAGTTAGGATGAAGAAGCTATCCCACTTTCAAATCAGGTGATCCCAGTTTTCCTGTTTGGGAATATGACAGCTTCTTTGTCATTCTAATCAAACCAGAATGAATCGCGATGTAAGAAGCTTGATTTTGATACATAAAGTAATGGAGAATCACTAGGAAGTTGAATAAATCTCATAGGAGTTAGGATGAAGAAGCTATCCCACTTTCAAATCAGGTGATCCCAGTTTTCCTGTTTGGGAATATAACAGCTTCCTTGTCATTCTAATCAAACCAGGATGAATCGCGATGTAAGAAGCTTGATTTTGATACATAAAGTAATGGAGAATCACTAGGAAGTTGAATAAATCTCATAGGAGTTAGGATGAAGAAGCTATCCCACTTTCAAATCAGGTGATCCCAGTTTTCCTGTTTGGGAATATAACAGCTTCCTTGTCATTCTAATAGAACCAGGATGAATCGCGATGTAAGAAGCTTGATTTTGATACATAAAGTAATGGAGAATCACTAGGAAGTTGAATAAATCTCATAGGAGTTAGGATGAAGAAGCTATCCCACTTTCAAATCAGGTGATCCCAGTTTTCCTGTTTGGGAATATGACAGCTTCTTTGTCATTCTAATCAAACCAGGATGAATCGCGATGTAAGAAGCTTGATTTTGATATATAAAGTAATGGAGAATCACTAGGAAGTTGAATAAATCTCATAGGAGTTAGGATGAAGAAGCTATCCCACTTTCAAATCAGGTGATCCCAGTTTTCCTGTTTGGGAATATGACAGCTTCTTGTCATTCTAATCAAACCAGGATGAATCGCGATGTAAGAAGCTTGATTTTGATACATAAAGTAATGGAGAATCACTAGGAAGTTGAATAAATCTCATAGGAGTTAGGATGAAGAAGCTATCCCACTTTCAAATCAGGTGATCCCAGTTTTCCTGTTTGGGAATATGACAGCTTCTTTGTCATTCTAATCAAACCAGGATGAATCGATGTAAGAAGCTTGATTTTGATACATAAAGTAATGGAGAATCACTAGGAAGTTGAATAAATCTCATAGGAGTTAGGATGAAGAAGCTATCCCACTTTCAAATCAGGTGATCCCAGTTTTCCTGTTTGGGAATATACAGCTTCTTGTCATTCTAATCAAACCAGGATGAATCGCGATGTAAGAAGCTTGATTTTGATACATAAAGTAATGGAGAATCACTAGGAAGTTGAATAAATCTCATAGGAGTTAGGATGAAGAAGCTATCCCACTTTCAAATCAGGTGATCCCAGTTTTCCTGTTTGGGAATATGACAGCTTCCTTGTCATTCTAATAAACCAGGATGAATCGCGATGTAAGAAGCTTGATTTTGATACATAAAGTAATGGAGAATCACTAGGAAGTTGAATAAATCTCATAGGAGTTAGGATGAAGAAGCTATCCCACTTTCAAATCAGGTGATCCCAGTTTTCCTGTTTGGGAATATAACAGCTTCCTTGTCATTCTAATCAAACCAGGATGAATCGCGATGTAAGAAGCTTGATTTTGATACATAAAGTAATGGAGAATCACTAGGAAGTTGAATAAATCTCATAGGAGTTAGGATGAAGAAGCTATCCCACTTTCAAATCAGGTGATCCCAGTTTTCCTGTTTGGGAATATAACAGCTTCCTTGTCATTCTAATAGAACCAGGATGAATCGCGATGTAAGAAGCTTGATTTTGATACATAAAGTAATGGAGAATCACTAGGAAGTTGAATAAATCTCATAGGAGTTAGGATGAAGAAGCTATCCCACTTTCAAATCAGGTGATCCCAGTTTTCCTGTTTGGGAATATGACAGCTTCTTTGTCATTCTAATCAAACCAGGATGAATCGCGATGTAAGAAGCTTGATTTTGATACATAAAGTAATGGAGAATCACTAGGAAGTTGAATAAATCTCATAGGAGTTAGGATGAAGAAGCTATCCCACTTTCAAATCAGGTGATCCCAGTTTTCCTGTTTGGGAATATGACAGCTTCTTTGTCATTCTAATCAAACCAGGATGAATCGCGATGTAAGAAGCTTGATTTTGATACATAAAGTAATGGAGAATCACTAGGAAGTTGAATAAATCTCATAGGAGTTAGGATGAAGAAGCTATCCCACTTTCAAATCAGGTGATCCCAGTTTTCCTGTTTGGGAATATGACAGCTTCTTTGTCATTCTAATCGAACCAGGATGAATCGCGATGTAAGAAGCTTGATTTTGATACATAAAGTAATGGAGAATCACTAGGAAGTTGAATAAATCTCATAGGAGTTAGGATGAAGAAGCTATCCCACTTTCAAATCAGGTGATCCCAGTTTTCCTGTTTGGGAATATACCAGCTTCCTTGTCATTCTAATCAAACCAGGATGAATCGTGATGTAAGAAGCTTGATTTGGATACATAAAGTAATGGAGAATCACTAGGAAGTTGAATAAATCTCATAGGAGTTAGGATGAAGAAGCTATCCCACTTTCAAATCAGGTGATCCCAGTTTTCCTGTTTGGGAATATGACAGCTTCTTTGTCATTCTAATCAAACCAGGATGAATCGCGATGTAAGAAGCTTGATTTTGATATATAAAGTAATGGAGAATCACTAGGAAGTTGAATAAATCTCATAGGAGTTAGGATGAAGAAGCTATCCCACTTTCAAATCAGGTGATCCCAGTTTTCCTGTTTGGGAATATGACAGCTTCTTTGTCATTCTAATCAAACCAGGATGAATCGTGATGTAAGAAGCTTGATTTTGATACATAAAGTAATGGAGAATCACTAGGAAGTTGAATAAATCTCATAGGAGTTAGGATGAAGAAGCTATCCCACTTTCAAATCAGGTGATCCCAGTTTTCCTGTTTGGGAATATGACAGCTTCTTTGTCATTCTAATCAAACCAGGATGAATCGCGATGTAAGAAGCTTGATTTTGATACATAAAGTAATGGAGAATCACTAGGAAGTTGAATAAATCTCATAGGAGTTAGGATGAAGAAGCTATCCCACTTTCAAATCAGGTGATCCCAGTTTTCCTGTTTGGGAATATAACAGCTTCCTTGTCATTCTAATCAAACCAGGATGAATCGCGATGTAAGAAGCTTGATTTTGATACATAAAGTAATGGAGAATCACTAGGAAGTTGAATAAATCTCATAGGAGTTAGGATGAAGAAGCTATCCCACTTTCAAATCAGGTGATCCCAGTTTTCCTGTTTGGGAATATAACAGCTTCCTTGTCATTCTAATAAACCAGGATGAATCGCGATGTAAGAAGCTTGATTTTGATACATAAAGTAATGGAGAATCACTAGGAAGTTGAATAAATCTCATAGGAGTTAGGATGAAGAAGCTATCCCACTTTCAAATCAGGTGATCCCAGTTTTCCTGTTTGGGAATATAACAGCTTCCTTGTCATTCTAATCAAACCAGGATGAATCGCGATGTAAGAAGCTTGATTTTGATACATAAAGTAATGGAGAATCACTAGGAAGTTGAATAAATCTCATAGGAGTTAGGATGAAGAAGCTATCCCACTTTCAAATCAGGTGATCCCAGTTTTCCTGTTTGGGAATATAACAGCTTCCTTGTCATTCTAATAGAACCAGGATGAATCGCGATGTAAGAAGCTTGATTTTGATACATAAAGTAATGGAGAATCACTAGGAAGTTGAATAAATCTCATAGGAGTTAGGATGAAGAAGCTATCCCACTTTCAAATCAGGTGATCCCAGTTTTCCTGTTTGGGAATATGACAGCTTCTTTGTCATTCTAATCAAACCAGGATGAATCGCGATGTAAGAAGCTTGATTTTGATACATAAAGTAATGGTGAATCACTAGGAAGTTGAATAAATCTCATAGGAGTTAGGATGAAGAAGCTATCCCACTTTCAAATCAGGTGATCCCAGTTTTCCTGTTTGGGAATATGACAGCTTCTTTGTCATTCTAATCAAACAAGGATGAATCGTGATGTAAGAAGCTTGATTTTGATACATAAAATAATGGAGAATCACTAGGAAGTTGAATAAATCTCATAGGAGTTAGGATGAAGAAGCTATCCCACTTTCAAATCAGGTGATCCCACTTTTCCTGTTTGGGAATATGACAGCTTCTTCGTCATTCTAATCATACCAGAATGAATCGTGATGTAAGAAGCTTGATTTTGATACATAAAGTAATGGTGAATCACTAGGAAGTTGAAGAAATCTCATAGGAGTTAGGATGAAGAAGCTATCCCACTTTCAAATCAGGTGATCCCAGTTTTCCTGTTTGGGAATATAACAGCTTCCTTGTCATTCTAATCAAACCAGGATGAATCGCGATGTAAGAAGCTTGATTTTGATACATAAAGTAATGGAGAATCACTAGGAAGTTGAATAAATCTCATTGGAGTTAGGATGAAGAAGCTATCCCACTTTCAGATCAGGTGATCCCACTTTTCCTGTTTGGGAATATGACAGCTTCTTTGTCATTCTAATCAAACCAGGATGAATCGCGATGTAAGAAGCTTGATTTTAATATATAAAGTAATAGAGAATCACTAGGAAGTTGAATAAATCTCATAGGAGTTAGGATGAAGAAGCTATCCCACTTTCAAATAAGGTGATCCCACTTTTCCTGTTTGGGAATATGACAGCTTCTTCGTCATTCTAATCATACCAGAATGAATCGTGATGTAAGAAGCTTGATTTTGATACATAAAGTAATGGTGAATCACTAGGAAGTTGAAGAAATCTCATTGGAGTTAGGATGAAGAAGCTATCCCACTTTCAAATCAGGTGATCCCAGTTTTCCTGTTTGGGAATATAACAGCTTCTCTGTCATTCTAATCAAACCAGGATGAATCTAGATGTAAGAAGCTTGATTTTGATACATAAAGTAATGGTGAATCACTAGGAAGTTGAATAAATCTCATAGGAGTTAGGATGAAGAAGCTATCCCACTTTCAAATCAGGTGATCCCACTTTTCCTGTTTGGGAATATAACAGCTTCCTTGTCATTCTAATCAAACCAGGATGAATCGCGATGTAAGAAGCTTGATTTTGATACATAAACTAATGTAGAATCACTAGGAAGTTGAATAAATCTCATAGGAGTTAGGATGAAGAAGCTATCCCACTTTCAAATCAGGTGATCCTAGTTTTCCTGTTTGGGAATATAACAGCTTCCTTGTCAGTCTAATAGAACCAGGTGTTGAACTGAAGAGAAGATGGAGCTTGTACAAGAATAGGGCAAGCTCTAGAAGATGTCTAGAAGAGTTCAATCAAGCTTCAGAAGTGTTCTGAAGGAGTTATCTTGTGAAGTTAAGTCTAGGAAAGACTTAGACTGATCATGTGGAGGCTTTGGAGGAGTTAAAGAGAAGATGGAAGTATGGTGCAAAGATAGGGCGTTCGGTACGGACATGGTACGGCCTAGGGTGATCCAAGAAGGTGTAAGGGTTAACCATAGAAGGAAGTTGGATGAAGGCATAGGACGAGTGTACGGACCTCAAGGCCGTACAGCGTCCGTACATCCCATCCGGTACAGCCATCACTCGGATCAGTCTTGATCAAGTTGTGCAATGTGTGGGCGCGGCAGGTTTGAATTAACAAGACCGTTGAAGGCTTATGGAGGGAAGGAATATGCTGAGCATCTTGTATAGATAAGGAGCAAGCTGTAAAGTGAAAGCAAAAGCAAAAGGTAAAGGCAAAAGGAGAAGCATGTATCTGGTCACATAAGGAGCAAGATACATTGGCGCCTTCAGTCTCCTTTTGCCTCAGTTTGAATCAACCAATTACAAGACAAGCTGCCAAGACCAAAGACCAGCCTTATCTCATCCAGGCCGTCCATCATTCAAGTTAATATCAGCCCTAGGATATAGGTTTATGATATTGCAAAGTGTAGAGACATATATAAGCCAAGGATTGGCGATTGTAATAGACTAAGTGAGTTAGGGGGTTTCCCCTCTCCTTCTCTAATCTGAAACACTAATCTTCAGTCTCTTATTCTCTCAGTCTCTCTAGTCTCTTAAGTCTCTTAATCTCTCTGTTCTTAAGTCTCTTATACACTCTCACAAATCTCTCTTCCTAAATCACCTAGAACAAGCTCTAATCATTCTTCATTGAAGCTTATACACACACACATACTACCAGAGTAGAGATCTCTTTAAAAATCATATGGTATCAGAGCCAGGTTCATCAGAACCTGAGCTGTAGCTTCCGCACAACACAAGCTCTACCCTCAGCTCAAATCCAATCCTTGAAGACATTCCCATCCGAGTTCAGTTTCTCCATGAGAAGAAGACTGAAGGGCGTGTCTCTCATCCTTTCTCCTGTCTATACTGATGGAGAGACTCATTGGAAGAAGAAGTGTATGGAGAGGACTCACGAACCTCATCCAAGGCGCCTCCTCCAAGAGCTTTCTTCACCCGGTTCATCATGAAAGCTGTCAAGGTGATGGCGCCTAGAAGACTTGGAGAAAGGAGGAGTCTTTGAGCTGGAGAAACAAGAAGGTGGTCATGAACTGAAGGAGTAGAAGGTGGGTGACTATCCAGACTCTCAGATTCAACAAAAGCCATGGCCAGTCCCCTTGGAGGTTTAAGGAACCAACCTGGTTCCTTGTGTAAGCGATTTTAAAACCCTCTTGATAATGAGCTTGTGTTGTTGACTGGTTGTAATGTGTGATGTGATTGAAAACCTGAGGACTGTTAAAGATTGATAAATTAAAATGTTTAGAATCTGTCCCAGGATACTTTAAGAGCTTTGTTTGGTGACTGAATGTGATTAATATGCTTAGCTTCGTTTCATAGTGATGCTTAGAGTGATTAACTGAATCTGCTTGCATACATGGATTGAAACTGAATTTAAAGCTGTTGCATATTGTCTTGTGGCTATCTTACATTGAAGCATTAGATTCATGTCTAAAGTGCTGAGTAAAGAAGCTTTTAAAAGTGCCTAAGTAACTTGTCTTGAATCTGTTAGGATCTTGCTTGTTCTTAGAGAGCTAGCTTGCAAAGAATAGAACTTGATAATGCCTTGTGTCTATCTGTTGCATTGCTTGTGAGATTGGGAATCAAACCTGATGATTAATCAAGGATTGATCCCAATACTCTTGTGTCTTATCCTTGCTGGAGTTTGAGTGGTGTTTCAGGTTCACAAGAAGTGTTCTCTGCTCACCACCTATCCAAGAAAAGAGGAAGACTTGAACCATTGTGTGGAGCAATGGGAAGATACTTGTGTGTAGAAGCTGGTTTAAGAAGCGCAGGCCACGAGGTTGTTGAGCTCCTGGTTCAAGACATACAAGCGGAAGACCAACCATTGTGTGGAGCAATGGGAAGGTTCTTGTGTGTAGAAGCCGGTTTAAGAAGCGCAGGCCACGAGGTTGTTGAGCTCCTGGTTCAAGGCACACAAGAAGAAGAAGGTCACCACCTATGCCATGAGGAAGGCCGGTGATCTGAGAGTACTTGAAGCTTAAAGCAAAAGGATGGATCAGTGATTTAAGCGCAGCTGTTAGGGTGATGTGCTCCTGGTCTTGAAGTTCATCCTTATCATACAATAGAATGGTAAAATGAAGCCTGTTGCCAACATTCTGTGGGAAGTCCACAGCCTGCTCCAAAGAGGGTAGAGAGTGTTGAGAAGGCTTCTTGATGAGAGCACTTGGCGGTTATTCAAGAAGAGGAGCATACCGGTTTGTGAAGCAAGATGGAGGATGGTGAAGCAATCTCCAAGGCGGCCAGAGCAGAGCAGCCTTGGTACTACAGACTGAGGCATCCGATCATGAAGCTTTAGAACAAGGTGGAAACTCTAGAAGAAGAAGCAGCCAAGGCTCAGCTATTACAAGATGAAGAGTGATGAGCAAGAGAAGATGTGATCTACCTTGCATCACAAGAAGGGGCCGAGATCCAGAGTCTTTGTGTCCCTTACATTGTTGGTAAGGCACAAAGACTCACTGGCCAATCCCTAGGCCTTGGAGGCTTTACTCTTTTTCCCTCATCAAGGTTTTGTCCCAAAGGGTTTTCCTTGGTGAGGTTTTTAATGAGGAAGTTCTTCAAGGTTCCAAGCTTGACTTAGGATCAGCTAAAGTCAAGCTTGAGGGGGAGTGTTGACTTGAAGAAAAGAAATGGAGTGGTGAAGGGTTGAGTTGAGATTGAGTCTTGAGCAAGAATAGGGCAAGACCTCCGGAGATTATCTATGAAGACTTTAGGAGTGTTTGAAGGTGTCCAGAAGTGCTCATATGGCTGTGCAAAGATAGGGCCAAGTCCAGGAGGGACTTAGAAGAGTGTTTGGGAGCAAATGGGCAAGTGTGCATACTTAGGGCGAGGCAGTACGGATGGTACGGACCTGTACGGATCCGTACGGACCGAGACAACCCGAGGAAACACAACTTGGCCATTTGAGATGTTTTGAGGTGGTGCAAAGTCCGGGACAAGATGTGCAAGCTTAGGGCATGATCAGAACATGTCCGGGAGACTTTGTGCATACTTAGGGCTGATAAAAAGAAGTCTGGTCGTGAAGCATCAAAAGGGAATCAAGAAGATCCTTTGTGGAGGCAAGCGGCCAATGAGAGCAAAGATGGAGCTGATTGGTTACTTTGGAGGATGGACAGGCTGGCTTTGGCTGTAAAGCCAAAGGGAGCCACGACCATGAACATGGTCTGAATGAAGGCTTGATACATGGGAGCCTATAAGGAGCCAATGGGAGAACAGCCTTCCCTTTGACCAGTTTGAATAAACCAATCAGACATCAATTAGCTCTCCTCCAATCAAGACATCTCACACAGATTGCAATCTCAACTCTCCATCCTGGCCATCCATTTATATTCAGTCATTTCTATCCATTAGATTTAGGTTTATGAGACCACAAAGTTGTAAACCTTATAAAAAGAGGTGTTTGGCGATTTTGTAAACCCTTAAGGGAGTTTGGGGGATTTCCCCTCTCCACTTCATAATGAAATGTGTTCTTGAATCAGATTCTCTTTAATCTCTCCCTTTCTTATACTCTTAATCTCTCAAAGTCTCTTGTTTCTGATTTAAGTAAACACATAAACACTCTTATAAACTCTCTCTCTAAAATCACCTAAAACAAACTCTAATCTTCTCAGCTTGCTCCATTGGAGCTTATACACACACACAACCTGAGATCTCTGAAAATCTCATATGGTATCAGAGCCAGGTTCATGTGAACTTGGTTCTTTCTTCCGCTGAAGCTCCAAGCTCTCCCCATGTCGTTTGAAGCAAGAAGAAGCTGTCTGTTCTATCCGGCTGTTCAACACCTCAAGAGGCAGGCGTGTTCATCCTGGAGTCCAGAAGCTGTCTGCTGCTGTTCCTCATCATCCCATGTCGCCCTTGAAGAAAGAAGATCCAAGGAAACAAAGGCAATGGAGCGGATTAGCTACCCTCTCTAACAAAGCCAGTTCCGGGTTCTTGCTATTCAAAGTCCAAGAAGAAGTTTCTCAAGAAGAAAGCTTGCTGCTTGTACTGGTGTGGCGTGTACAACATGGAGAAAGGTGGGAGCTAAGACATGGTGGTTCAAAAGGAAAGGTCCATGGAAGATGGAGGCGTTGGAGTGCACACTAACAACTCAGAATCTGTCCAATGGAATCAAGGATCTATACAAGGTCCTTGGCTGTAAGAAAGTTCTTTCCTTTTGTATAAAGCTGGGAGTATATTCGACATGTTGTTTTGTGATTGCAAACTTGTGGATGTTTAAATATTTGCTAATAATGAAAATGGTTTAGAATCTGTCCCAAGATTTACTAGCGAGTTGTTTGAATGGTGATTGAGAGTTGAAAAGCTTGCCTCGGTTCTATAATGATTGTATAGGATGCTAGATGAGTTGAATAAATCTCATAGGAGTTAGGATGAAGAAGCTATCCCACTTTCAAATCAGGTGATCCCAGTTTTCCTGTTTGGGAATATGACAGCTTCCTTGTCATTCTAATCAACCAGGATGAATCGCGATGTAAGAAGCTTGATTTTGATACATAAAGTAATGGAGAATCACTAGGAAGTTGAATAAATCTCATAGGAGTTAGGATGAAGAAGCTATCCCACTTTCAAATCAGGTGATCCCAGTTTTCCTGTTTGGGAATATGACAGCTTCCTTGTCATTCTAATAAACCAGGATGAATCGCGATGTAAGAAGCTTGATTTTGATACATAAAGTAATGGAGAATCACTAGGAAGTTGAATAAATCTCATAGGAGTTAGGATGAAGAAGCTATCCCACTTTCAAATCAGGTGATCCCAGTTTTCCTGTTTGGGAATATGACAGCTTCTTTGTCATTCTAATCAAACCAGGATGAATCGCGATGTAAGAAGCTTGATTTTGATACATAAAGTAATGGAGAATCACTAGGAAGTTGAATAAATCTCATAGGAGTTAGGATGAAGAAGCTATCCCACTTTCAAATCAGGTGATCCCAGTTTTCCTGTTTGGGAATATGACAGCTTCTTTGTCATTCTAATCAAACCAGGATGAATCGCGATGTAAGAAGCTTGATTTTGATACATAAAGTAATGGAGAATCACTAGGAAGTTGAATAAATCTCATAGGAGTTAGGATGAAGAAGCTATCCCACTTTCAAATCAGGTGATCCCAGTTTTCCTGTTTGGGAATATGACAGCTTCTTTGTCATTCTAATCAAACCAGGATGAATCGCGATGTAAGAAGCTTGATTTTGATACATAAAGTAATGGAGAATCACTAGGAAGTTGAATAAATCTCATAGGAGTTAGGATGAAGAAGCTATCCCACTTTCAAATCAGGTGATCCCAGTTTTCCTGTTTGGGAATATGACAGCTTCTTTGTCATTCTAATCAAACCAGGATGAATCGCGATGTAAGAAGCTTGATTTTGATACATAAAGTAATGGAGAATCACTAGGAAGTTGAATAAATCTCATAGGAGTTAGGATGAAGAAGCTATCCCACTTTCAAATCAGGTGATCCCAGTTTTCCTGTTTGGGAATATGACAGCTTCTTTGTCATTCTAATCAAACCAGGATTAATCGCGATGTAAGAAGCTTGATTTTGATACATAAAGTAATGAAGAATCACTAGGAAGTTGAATAAATCTCATAGGAGTTAGGATGAAGAAGATATCTCACTTTCAAATCAGGTGATCCCAGTTTTCCTGTTTTGGAATATGACAGCTTCCTTGTCATTCTCATCAACCAGGATGAATCGCGATGTAAGAAGCTTGATTATGATATATAAAGTAATGGAGAATCACTAGGAAGTTGAATAAATCTCATAGGAGTTAGGAAGAAGAAGCTATCCCACTTTCAAATCAGGTGATCCCAGTTTTCCTGTTTGGGAATATGACAGCTTCTTTGTCATTCTAATCAAACCAGAATGAATCGCGATGTAAGAAGCTTGAGTTTGACACATAAAGTAATGGAGAATCACTTTAAAGTTGAATAAATCTCATAGGAGTTAGGATGAAGAAGCTATCCCACTTTCAAATCAGGTGATCCCAGTTTTCCTGTTTGGGAATATGACAGCTTCTTTGTCATTCTAATCAAACCAGGATGAATCGCGATGTAAGAAGCTTGATTTTGATACATAAAGTAATGGAGAATCACTTGAAAGTTGAATAAATCTCATAGGAGTTAGGATGAAGAAGATATCCCACTTTCAAATCAGGTGATCCCAGTTTTCCTGTTTGGGAATATGACAGCTTCTTTATCATTCTAATCAAACCAGGATGAATCGCGATGTAAGAAGCTTGATTTTGATACATAAATTAATGGAGAATCACTAGGAACTTGAATAAATCGCATTGGAGTTAGGATGAAGAAGCTATCCACTTTCAAATCAGGTGATCTCAGTTTTCATGTTTGGGAATATGACAGCTTCATTGTCATTCTACTCAAACCAGGATGAATCGCGATGTAAGAAGCTTGATTTTGATACATAAAGTAATGGAGAATCACTTGAAAGTTGAATAAATCTCATAGGAGTTAGGATGAAGAAGCTATCCCACTTTCAAATCAGGTGATCCCAGTTTTCCTGTTTGTGAATATGACAGCTTCTTTATCATTCTAATCAAACCAGGATGAATCGCGATGTAAGAAGCTTGATTTTGATACATAAATTAATGGAGAATCACTAGGAACTTGAATAAATCTCATTGGAGTTAGGATGAAGAAGCGATCCCACTTTCAAATCAGGTGATCCCAGTTTTCCTGTTTGGGAATATGACAGCTTCTTTGTCATTCTAATCAAACCAGGATGAATCGCGATGTAAGAAGCTTGATTTTGATACATAAAGTAATGGAGAATCACTAGGAAGTTGAATAAATCTCATAGGAGTTAGGATGAAGAAGCTATCCCACTTTCAAATCAGGTGATCCCAGTTTTCCTGTTTGGGAATATGACAGCTTCTTTGTCATTCTAATCAAACCAGGATGAATCGCGATGTAAGAAGCTTGATTTTGATACATAAAGTAATGGAGAATCACTAGGAAGTTGAATAAATCTCATAGGAGTTAGGATGAAGAAGCTATCCCACTTTCAAATCAGGTGATCCCATTTTTCCTGTTTGGGAATATGACAGCTTCCTTGTCATTCTAATCAAACCAGGATGAATCGCGATGTAAGAAGCTTGATTTTGATACATAAAGTAATGGAGAATCACTAGGAAGTTGAATAAATCTCATAGGAGTTAGGATGAAGAAGCTATCCCACTTTCAAATCAGGTGATCCCAGTTTTCCTGTTTGGGAATATGACAGCTTCTTTGTCATTCTAATCAACCAGGATGAATCGCGATGTAAGAAGCTTGATTTTGATACATAAAGTAATGGAGAATCACTAGGAAGTTGAATAAATCTCATAGGAGTTAGGATGAAGAAGCTATCCCACTTTCAAATCAGGTGATCCCAGTTTTCCTGTTTGGGAATATGACAGCTTCTTTGTCATTCTAATCAAACCAGGATGAATCGCGATGTAAGAAGCTTGATTTTGATACATAAAGTAATGGAGAATCACTAGGAAGTTGAATAAATCTCATAGGAGTTAGGATGAAGAAGCTATCCCACTTTCAAATCAGGTGATCCCAGTTTTCATGTTTGGGAATAAGACCGCTTCCTTGTCATTCTAATCAAACCAGGATGAATCGCGTTGTAAGAAGCTTGATTTTGATACATAAAGTAATGGAGAATCACTTGAAAGTTGAATAAATCTCATAGGAGTTAGGATGAAGAAGCTATCCCACTTTCAAATCAGGTGATCCCAGTTTTCCTTTTTGAGAATATGACAGGTTCCTTGTCATTCTAATCAAACCAGGATGAATCGCGATGTAAGAAGTTTGATTTTGATACATAAAGTAATGTAGAATCACTAGGAAGTTGAATAAATCTCATAGGAGTTAGGATGAAGAAGCTATCCCAGTTTCAAATCAGGTGATCCCAGTTTTCCTGTTTGGGAATATGATAGCTTCCTTGTCATTCTAATCAAACCAGGATGAATCGCGATGCAAGAAGCTTGATTTTGATATATAAAGTAATGGAGAATCACAAGGAAGTTGAATAAATCTCATAGGAGTTAGGATGAAGAAGATATCCCACTTTCAAATCAGGTGATCCCATTTTTCCTGTTTGGGAATATGACAGCTTCCTTGTCATTCTAATCAAACCAGGATGAATCACGATGTAAGAAGCTTGATTTTGATACATAAAGTAATGGAGAATCACTAGGAAGTTGAATAAATCTCATTGGAGTTAGGATGAAGAAGCTATCCCACTTTCAAATCAGGTGATCCCAGTTTTCCTGTTTGGGAATATGACAGCTTCCTTGTCATTCTAATCAAACCAGGATGAATCGCGATGTAAGAAGCTTGATTTTGATACATAAAGTAATGGAGAATCACTAGGAAGTTGAATAAATCTCATAGGAGTTAGGATGAAGAAGCTATCCCACTTTCAAATCAGGTGATCCCAGTTTTCCTGTTTGGGAATATGACAGCTTCTTTGTCATTCTAATCAAACCAGGATGAATCGCGATGTAAGAAGCTTGATTTTGATACATAAAGTAATGGAGAATCACTAGGAAGTTGAATAAATCTCATAGGAGTTAGGATGAAGAAGCTATCCCACTTTCAAATCAGGTGATCCCAGTTTTCCTGTTTGGGAATATGACAGCTTCTTTGTCATTCTAATCAAACCAGGATGAATCGCGATGTAAGAAGCTTGATTTTGATACATAAAGTAATGGAGAATCACTAGGAAGTTGAATAAATCTCATAGGAGTTAGGATGAAGAAGCTATCCCACTTTCAAATCAGGTGATCCCAGTTTTCCTGTTTGGGAATATGACAGCTTCTTTGTCATTCTAATCAAACCAGGATGAATCGCGATGTAAGAAGCTTGATTTTGATACATAAAGTAATGGAGAATCACTAGGAAGTTGAATAAATCTCATAGGAGTTAGGATGAAGAAGCTATCCCACTTTCAAATCAGGTGATCCCAGTTTTCCTGTTTGGGAATATGACAGCTTCCTTGTCATTCTAATCAAACCAGGATGAATCGCGATGTAAGAAGCTTGATTTTGATACATAAAGTAATGGAGAATCACTAGGAAGTTGAATAAATCTCATAGGAGTTAGGATGAAGAAGCTATCCCACTTTCAAATCAGGTGATCCCAGTTTTCCTGTTTGGGAATATGACAGCTTCTTTGTCATTCTAATCAAACCAGGATGAATCGCGATGTAAGAAGCTTGATTTTGATACATAAAGTAATGGAGAATCACTAGGAAGTTGAATAAATCTCATAGGAGTTAGGATGAAGAAGCTATCCCACTTTCAAATCAGGTGATCCCAGTTTTCCTGTTTGGGAATATGACAGCTTCCTTGTCATTCTAATCAAACCAGGATGAATCGCGATGTAAGAAGCTTGATTTTGATACATAAAGTAATGGAGAATCACTAGGAAGTTGAATAAATCTCATAGGAGTTAGGATGAAGAAGCTATCCCACTTTCAAATTAGGTGATCCCAGTTTTCCTTTTTGGGAATATGACAGCTTCTTTATCATTCTAATCAAACCAGCATGAATCGAGATGTAAGAAGCTTGATTTTGATACATAAAGCAATAGATAATCACTAGGAAGTTGAATAAATCACATAGGAGTTAGGATGAAGAAGCTATCCCACTTTCAAATCAGGTGATCCCAGTTTTCCTGTTTGGGAATATGACAGCTTCTTTGTCATTCTAATCAAACCAGGATGAATCGCGATGTAAGAAGCTTGATTTTGATACATAAAGTAATGGAGAATCACTAGGAAGTTGAATAAATCTCATAGGAGTTAGGATGAAGAAGCTATCCCACTTTCAAATCAGGTGATCCCAGTTTTCCTGTTTGGGAATATGACAGCTTTTTGTCATTCTAATCAACCAGGATGAATCGCGATGTAAGAAGCTTGATTTTGATAAATGGAGAATCACTAGGAAGTTGAATAAATCTCATAGGAGTTAGGATGAAGAAGCTATCCCACTTTCAAATCAGGTGATCCCAGTTTTCCTGTTTGGGAATATGACAGCTTCCTTGTCATTCTAATAAACCAGGATGAATCGCGATGTAAGAGCTTGATTTTGATACATAAAGTAATGGAGAATCACTAGGAAGTTGAATAAATCTCATAGGAGTTAGGATGAAGAAGCTATCCCACTTTCAAATCAGGTGATCCCAGTTTTCCTGTTTGGGAATATGACAGCTTCTTTGTCATTCTAATCAAACCAGGATGAATCGCGATGTAAGAAGCTTGATTTTGATACATAAAGTAATGGAGAATCACTAGGAAGTTGAATAAATCTCATAGGAGTTAGGATGAAGAAGCTATCCCACTTTCAAATCAGGTGATCCCGTTTTCCTGTTTGGGAATATAACAGCTTCTTTGTCATTCTAATAAACCAGGATGAATCGCGATGTAAGAAGCTTGATTTTGATACATAAAGTAATGGAGAATCACTAGGAAGTTGAATAAATCTCATAGGAGTTAGGATGAAGAAGCTATCCCACTTTCAAATCAGGTGATCCCAGTTTTCCTGTTTGGGAATATGACAGCTTCTTTGTCATTCTAATCAAACCAGGATGAATCGCGATGTAAGAAGCTTGATTTTGATACATAAAGTAATGGAGAATCACTAGGAAGTTGAATAAATCTCATAGGAGTTAGGATGAAGAAGCTATCCCACTTTCAAATCAGGTGATCCCAGTTTTCCTGTTTGGGAATATGACAGCTTCTTTGTCATTCTAATCAAACCAGGATGAATCGCGATGTAAGAAGCTTGATTTTGATACATAAAGTAATGGAGAATCACTAGGAAGTTGAATAAATCTCATAGGAGTTAGGATGAAGAAGCTATCCCACTTTCAAATCAGGTGATCCCAGTTTTCCTGTTTGGGAATATGACAGCTTCTTTGTCATTCTAATCAAACCAGGATGAATCGCGATGTAAGAAGCTTGATTTTGATACATAAAGTAATGGAGAATCACTAGGAAGTTGAATAAATCTCATAGGAGTTAGGATGAAGAAGCTATCCCACTTTCAAATCAGGTGATCCCAGTTTTCCTGTTTGGGAATATGACAGCTTCTTTGTCATTCTAATCAAACCAGGATGAATCGCGATGTAAGAAGCTTGATTTTGATACATAAAGTAATGGAGAATCACTAGGAAGTTGAATAAATCTCATAGGAGTTAGGATGAAGAAGCTATCCCACTTTCAAATCAGGTGATCCCAGTTTTCCTGTTTGGGAATATGACAGCTTCTTTGTCATTCTAATCAAACCAGGATGAATCGCGATGTAAGAAGCTTGATTTTGATACATAAAGTAATGGAGAATCACTAGGAAGTTGAATAAAATCTCATAGGAGTTAGGATGAAGAAGCTATCCCACTTTCAAATCAGGTGATCCCAGTTTTCCTGTTTGGGAATATGACAGCTTCTTTGTCATTCTAATCAAACCAGGATGAATCGCGATGTAAGAAGCTTGATTTTGATACATAAAGTAATGGAGAATCACTAGGAAGTTGAATAAATCTCATAGGAGTTAGGATGAAGAAGCTATCCCACTTTCAAATCAGGTGATCCCAGTTTTCCTGTTTGGGAATATGACAGCTTCTTTGTCATTCTAATCAAACCAGGATGAATCGCGATGTAAGAAGCTTGATTTTGATACATAAAGTAATGGAGAATCACTAGGAAGTTGAATAAATCTCATAGGAGTTAGGATGAAGAAGCTATCCCACTTTCAAATCAGGTGATCCCAGTTTTCCTGTTTGGGAATATGACAGCTTCTTTGTCATTCTAATCAAACCAGGATGAATCGCGATGTAAGAAGCTTGATTTTGATACATAAAGTAATGGAGAATCACTAGGAAGTTGAATAAATCTCATAGGAGTTAGGATGAAGAAGCTATCCCACTTTCAAATCAGGTGATCCCAGTTTTCCTGTTTGGGAATATGACAGCTTCTTTGTCATTCTAATCAAACCAGGATGAATCGCGATGTAAGAAGCTTGATTTTGATACATAAAGTAATGGAGAATCACTAGGAAGTTGAATAAATCTCATAGGAGTTAGGATGAAGAAGCTATCCCACTTTCAAATCAGGTGATCCCAGTTTTCCTGTTTGGGAATATGACAGCTTCCTTGTCATTCTAATCAAACCAGGATGAATCGCGATGTAAGAAGCTTGATTTTGATACATAAAGTAATGGAGAATCACTAGGAAGTTGAATAAATCTCATAGGAGTTAGGATGAAGAAGCTATCCCACTTTCAAATCAGGTGATCCCAGTTTTCCTGTTTGGGAATATGACAGCTTCCTTGTCATTCTAATCAAACCAGGATGAATCGCGATGTAAGAAGCTTGATTTTGATACATAAAGTAATGGAGAATCACTAGGAAGTTGAATAAATCTCATAGGAGTTAGGATGAAGAAGCTATCCCACTTTCAAATCAGGTGATCCCAGTTTTCCTGTTTGGGAATATGACAGCTTCTTTGTCATTCTAATCAAACCAGGATGAATCGCGATGTAAGAAGCTTGATTTTGATACATAAAGTAATGGAGAATCACTAGGAAGTTGAATAAATCTCATAGGAGTTAGGATGAAGAAGCTATCCCACTTTCAAATCAGGTGATCCCAGTTTTCCTGTTTGGGAATATGACAGCTTCTTTGTCATTCTAATCAAACCAGGATGAATCGCGATGTAAGAAGCTTGATTTTGATACATAAAGTAATGGAGAATCACTAGGAAGTTGAATAAATCTCATAGGAGTTAGGATGAAGAAGCTATCCCACTTTCAAATCAGGTGATCCCAGTTTTCCTGTTTGGGAATATGACAGCTTCTTTGTCATTCTAATCAAACCAGGATGAATCGCGATGTAAGAAGCTTGATTTTGATACATAAAGTAATGGAGAATCACTAGGAAGTTGAATAAATCTCATAGGAGTTAGGATGAAGAAGCTATCCCACTTTCAAATCAGGTGATCCCAGTTTTCCTGTTTGGGAATATGACAGCTTCTTTGTCATTCTAATCAAACCAGGATGAATCGCGATGTAAGAAGCTTGATTTTGATACATAAAGTAATGGAGAATCACTAGGAAGTTGAATAAATCTCATAGGAGTTAGGATGAAGAAGCTATCCCACTTTCAAATCAGGTGATCCCAGTTTTCCTGTTTGGGAATATGACAGCTTCTTTGTCATTCTAATCAAACCAGGATGAATCGCGATGTAAGAAGCTTGATTTTGATACATAAAGTAATGGAGAATCACTAGGAAGTTGAATAAATCTCATAGGAGTTAGGATGAAGAAGCTATCCCACTTTCAAATCAGGTGATCCCAGTTTTCCTGTTTGGGAATATGACAGCTTCTTGTCATTCTAATCAAACCAGGATGAATCGCGATGTAAGAAGCTTGATTTTGATACATAAAGTAATGGAGAATCACTAGGAAGTTGAATAAATCTCATAGGAGTTAGGATGAAGAAGCTATCCCACTTTCAAATCAGGTGATCCCAGTTTTCCTGTTTGGGAATATGACAGCTTCTTTGTCATTCTAATCAAACCAGGATGAATCGCGATGTAAGAAGCTTGATTTTGATACATAAAGTAATGGAGAATCACTAGGAAGTTGAATAAATCTCATAGGAGTTAGGATGAAGAAGCTATCCCACTTTCAAATCAGGTGATCCCAGTTTTCCTGTTTGGGAATATGACAGCTTCTTTGTCATTCTAATCAAACCAGGATGAATCGCGATGTAAGAAGCTTGATTTTGATACATAAAGTAATGGAGAATCACTAGGAAGTTGAATAAATCTCATAGGAGTTAGGATGAAGAAGCTATCCCACTTTCAAATCAGGTGATCCCAGTTTTCCTGTTTGGGAATATGACAGCTTCTTTGTCATTCTAATCAAACCAGGATGAATCGCGATGTAAGAAGCTTGATTTTGATACATAAAGTAATGGAGAATCACTAGGAAGTTGAATAAATCTCATAGGAGTTAGGATGAAGAAGCTATCCCACTTTCAAATCAGGTGATCCCAGTTTTCCTGTTTGGGAATATGACAGCTTCTTTGTCATTCTAATCAAACCAGGATGAATCGCGATGTAAGAAGCTTGATTTTGATACATAAAGTAATGGAGAATCACTAGGAAGTTGAATAAATCTCATAGGAGTTAGGATGAAGAAGCTATCCCACTTTCAAATCAGGTGATCCCAGTTTTCCTGTTTGGGAATATGACAGCTTCTTTGTCATTCTAATCAAACCAGGATGAATCGCGATGTAAGAAGCTTGATTTTGATACATAAAGTAATGGAGAATCACTAGGAAGTTGAATAAATCTCATAGGAGTTAGGATGAAGAAGCTATCCCACTTTCAAATCAGGTGATCCCAGTTTTCCTGTTTGGGAATATGACAGCTTCTTTGTCATTCTAATCAAACCAGGATGAATCGCGATGTAAGAAGCTTGATTTTGATACATAAAGTAATGGAGAATCACTAGGAAGTTGAATAAATCTCATAGGAGTTAGGATGAAGAAGCTATCCCACTTTCAAATCAGGTGATCCCAGTTTTCCTGTTTGGGAATATGACAGCTTCTTTGTCATTCTAATCAAACCAGGATGAATCGCGATGTAAGAAGCTTGATTTTGATACATAAAGTAATGGAGAATCACTAGGAAGTTGAATAAATCTCATAGGAGTTAGGATGAAGAAGCTATCCCACTTTCAAATCAGGTGATCCCAGTTTTCCTGTTTGGGAATATGACAGCTTCTTGTCATTCTAATCAAACCAGGATGAATCGCGATGTAAGAAGCTTGATTTTGATACATAAAGTAATGGAGAATCACTAGGAAGTTGAATAAATCTCATAGGAGTTAGGATGAAGAAGCTATCCCACTTTCAAATCAGGTGATCCCAGTTTTCCTGTTTGGGAATATGACAGCTTCTTTGTCATTCTAATCAAACCAGGATGAATCGCGATGTAAGAAGCTTGATTTTGATACATAAAGTAATGGAGAATCACTAGGAAGTTGAATAAATCTCATAGGAGTTAGGATGAAGAAGCTATCCCACTTTCAAATCAGGTGATCCCAGTTTTCCTGTTTGGGAATATGACAGCTTCTTTGTCATTCTAATCAAACCAGGATGAATCGCGATGTAAGAAGCTTGATTTTGATACATAAAGTAATGGAGAATCACTAGGAAGTTGAATAAATCTCATAGGAGTTAGGATGAAGAAGCTATCCCACTTTCAAATCAGGTGATCCCAGTTTTCCTGTTTGGGAATATGACAGCTTCCTTTGTCATTCTAATCAAACCAGGATGAATCGCGATGTAAGAAGCTTGATTTTGATACATAAAGTAATGGAGAATCACTAGGAAGTTGAATAAATCTCATAGGAGTTAGGATGAAGAAGCTATCCCACTTTCAAATCAGGTGATCCCAGTTTTCCTGTTTGGGAATATGACAGCTTCTTTGTCATTCTAATCAAACCAGGATGAATCGCGATGTAAGAAGCTTGATTTTGATACATAAAGTAATGGAGAATCACTAGGAAGTTGAATAAATCTCATAGGAGTTAGGATGAAGAAGCTATCCCACTTTCAAATCAGGTGATCCCAGTTTTCCTGTTTGGGAATATGACAGCTTCTTTGTCATTCTAATCAAACCAGGATGAATCGCGATGTAAGAAGCTTGATTTTGATACATAAAGTAATGGAGAATCACTAGGAAGTTGAATAAATCTCATAGGAGTTAGGATGAAGAAGCTATCCCACTTTCAAATCAGGTGATCCCAGTTTTCCTGTTTGGGAATATGACAGCTTCTTTGTCATTCTAATCAAACCAGGATGAATCGCGATGTAAGAAGCTTGATTTTGATACATAAAGTAATGGAGAATCACTAGGAAGTTGAATAAATCTCATAGGAGTTAGGATGAAGAAGCTATCCCACTTTCAAATCAGGTGATCCCAGTTTTCCTGTTTGGGAATATGACAGCTTCTTTGTCATTCTAATCAAACCAGGATGAATCGCGATGTAAGAAGCTTGATTTTGATACATAAAGTAATGGAGAATCACTAGGAAGTTGAATAAATCTCATAGGAGTTAGGATGAAGAAGCTATCCCACTTTCAAATCAGGTGATCCCAGTTTTCCTGTTTGGGAATATGACAGCTTCTTTGTCATTCTAATCAAACCAGGATGAATCGCGATGTAAGAAGCTTGATTTTGATACATAAAGTAATGGAGAATCACTAGGAAGTTGAATAAATCTCATAGGAGTTAGGATGAAGAAGCTATCCCACTTTCAAATCAGGTGATCCCAGTTTTCCTGTTTGGGAATATGACAGCTTCTTTGTCATTCTAATCAAACCAGGATGAATCGCGATGTAAGAAGCTTGATTTTGATACATAAAGTAATGGAGAATCACTAGGAAGTTGAATAAATCTCATAGGAGTTAGGATGAAGAAGCTATCCCACTTTCAAATCAGGTGATCCCAGTTTTCCTGTTTGGGAATATGACAGCTTCTTTGTCATTCTAATCAAACCAGGATGAATCGCGATGTAAGAAGCTTGATTTTGATACATAAAGTAATGGAGAATCACTAGGAAGTTGAATAAATCTCATAGGAGTTAGGATGAAGAAGCTATCCCACTTTCAAATCAGGTGATCCCAGTTTTCCTGTTTGGGAATATGACAGCTTCTTTGTCATTCTAATCAAACCAGGATGAATCGCGATGTAAGAAGCTTGATTTTGATACATAAAGTAATGGAGAATCACTAGGAAGTTGAATAAATCTCATAGGAGTTAGGATGAAGAAGCTATCCCACTTTCAAATCAGGTGATCCCAGTTTTCCTGTTTGGGAATATGACAGCTTCTTTGTCATTCTAATCAAACCAGGATGAATCGCGATGTAAGAAGCTTGATTTTGATACATAAAGTAATGGAGAATCACTAGGAAGTTGAATAAATCTCATAGGAGTTAGGATGAAGAAGCTATCCCACTTTCAAATCAGGTGATCCCAGTTTTCCTGTTTGGGAATATGACAGCTTCTTTGTCATTCTAATCAAACCAGGATGAATCGCGATGTAAGAAGCTTGATTTTGATACATAAAGTAATGGAGAATCACTAGGAAGTTGAATAAATCTCATAGGAGTTAGGATGAAGAAGCTATCCCACTTTCAAATCAGGTGATCCCAGTTTTCCTGTTTGGGAATATGACAGCTTCTTTGTCATTCTAATCAAACCAGGATGAATCGCGATGTAAGAAGCTTGATTTTGATACATAAAGTAATGGAGAATCACTAGGAAGTTGAATAAATCTCATAGGAGTTAGGATGAAGAAGCTATCCCACTTTCAAATCAGGTGATCCCAGTTTTCCTGTTTGGGAATATGACAGCTTCTTTGTCATTCTAATCAAACCAGGATGAATCGCGATGTAAGAAGCTTGATTTTGATACATAAAGTAATGGAGAATCACTAGGAAGTTGAATAAATCTCATAGGAGTTAGGATGAAGAAGCTATCCCACTTTCAAATCAGGTGATCCCAGTTTTCCTGTTTGGGAATATGACAGCTTCTTTGTCATTCTAATCAAACCAGGATGAATCGCGATGTAAGAAGCTTGATTTTGATACATAAAGTAATGGAGAATCACTAGGAAGTTGAATAAATCTCATAGGAGTTAGGATGAAGAAGCTATCCCACTTTCAAATCAGGTGATCCCAGTTTTCCTGTTTGGGAATATGACAGCTTCTTTGTCATTCTAATCAAACCAGGATGAATCGCGATGTAAGAAGCTTGATTTTGATACATAAAGTAATGGAGAATCACTAGGAAGTTGAATAAATCTCATAGGAGTTAGGATGAAGAAGCTATCCCACTTTCAAATCAGGTGATCCCAGTTTTCCTGTTTGGGAATATGACAGCTTCTTTGTCATTCTAATCAAACCAGGATGAATCGCGATGTAAGAAGCTTGATTTTGATACATAAAGTAATGGAGAATCACTAGGAAGTTGAATAAATCTCATAGGAGTTAGGATGAAGAAGCTATCCCACTTTCAAATCAGGTGATCCCAGTTTTCCTGTTTGGGAATATGACAGCTTCTTTGTCATTCTAATCAAACCAGGATGAATCGCGATGTAAGAAGCTTGATTTTGATACATAAAGTAATGGAGAATCACTAGGAAGTTGAATAAATCTCATAGGAGTTAGGATGAAGAAGCTATCCCACTTTCAAATCAGGTGATCCCAGTTTTCCTGTTTGGGAATATGACAGCTTCTTTGTCATTCTAATCAAACCAGGATGAATCGCGATGTAAGAAGCTTGATTTTGATACATAAAGTAATGGAGAATCACTAGGAAGTTGAATAAATCTCATAGGAGTTAGGATGAAGAAGCTATCCCACTTTCAAATCAGGTGATCCCAGTTTTCCTGTTTGGGAATATGACAGCTTCTTTGTCATTCTAATCAAACCAGGATGAATCGCGATGTAAGAAGCTTGATTTTGATACATAAAGTAATGGAGAATCACTAGGAAGTTGAATAAATCTCATAGGAGTTAGGATGAAGAAGCTATCCCACTTTCAAATCAGGTGATCCCAGTTTTCCTGTTTGGGAATATGACAGCTTCTTTGTCATTCTAATCAAACCAGGATGAATCGCGATGTAAGAAGCTTGATTTTGATACATAAAGTAATGGAGAATCACTAGGAAGTTGAATAAATCTCATAGGAGTTAGGATGAAGAAGCTATCCCACTTTCAAATCAGGTGATCCCAGTTTTCCTGTTTGGGAATATGACAGCTTCTTTGTCATTCTAATCAAACCAGGATGAATCGCGATGTAAGAAGCTTGATTTTGATACATAAAGTAATGGAGAATCACTAGGAAGTTGAATAAATCTCATAGGAGTTAGGATGAAGAAGCTATCCCACTTTCAAATCAGGTGATCCCAGTTTTCCTGTTTGGGAATATGACAGCTTCTTTGTCATTCTAATCAAACCAGGATGAATCGCGATGTAAGAAGCTTGATTTTGATACATAAAGTAATGGAGAATCACTAGGAAGTTGAATAAATCTCATAGGAGTTAGGATGAAGAAGCTATCCCACTTTCAAATCAGGTGATCCCAGTTTTCCTGTTTGGGAATATGACAGCTTCTTTGTCATTCTAATCAAACCAGGATGAATCGCGATGTAAGAAGCTTGATTTTGATACATAAAGTAATGGAGAATCACTAGGAAGTTGAATAAATCTCATAGGAGTTAGGATGAAGAAGCTATCCCACTTTCAAATCAGGTGATCCCAGTTTTCCTGTTTGGGAATATGACAGCTTCTTTGTCATTCTAATCAAACCAGGATGAATCGCGATGTAAGAAGCTTGATTTTGATACATAAAGTAATGGAGAATCACTAGGAAGTTGAATAAATCTCATAGGAGTTAGGATGAAGAAGCTATCCCACTTTCAAATCAGGTGATCCCAGTTTTCCTGTTTGGGAATATGACAGCTTCCTTGTCATTCTAATCAAACCAGGATGAATCGCGATGTAAGAAGCTTGATTTTGATACATAAAGTAATGGAGAATCACTAGGAAGTTGAATAAATCTCATAGGAGTTAGGATGAAGAAGCTATCCCACTTTCAAATCAGGTGATCCCAGTTTTCCTGTTTGGGAATATGACAGCTTCTTTGTCATTCTAATCAAACCAGGATGAATCGCGATGTAAGAAGCTTGATTTTGATACATAAAGTAATGGAGAATCACTAGGAAGTTGAATAAATCTCATAGGAGTTAGGATGAAGAAGCTATCCCACTTTCAAATCAGGTGATCCCAGTTTTCCTGTTTGGGAATATGACAGCTTCTTTGTCATTCTAATCAAACCAGGATGAATCGCGATGTAAGAAGCTTGATTTTGATACATAAAGTAATGGAGAATCACTAGGAAGTTGAATAAATCTCATAGGAGTTAGGATGAAGAAGCTATCCCACTTTCAAATCAGGTGATCCCAGTTTTCCTGTTTGGGAATATGACAGCTTCTTTGTCATTCTAATCAAACCAGGATGAATCGCGATGTAAGAAGCTTGATTTTGATACATAAAGTAATGGAGAATCACTAGGAAGTTGAATAAATCTCATAGGAGTTAGGATGAAGAAGCTATCCCACTTTCAAATCAGGTGATCCCAGTTTTCCTGTTTGGGAATATGACAGCTTCTTTGTCATTCTAATCAAACCAGGATGAATCGCGATGTAAGAAGCTTGATTTTGATACATAAAGTAATGGAGAATCACTAGGAAGTTGAATAAATCTCATAGGAGTTAGGATGAAGAAGCTATCCCACTTTCAAATCAGGTGATCCCAGTTTTCCTGTTTGGGAATATGACAGCTTCTTTGTCATTCTAATCAAACCAGGATGAATCGCGATGTAAGAAGCTTGATTTTGATACATAAAGTAATGGAGAATCACTAGGAAGTTGAATAAATCTCATAGGAGTTAGGATGAAGAAGCTATCCCACTTTCAAATCAGGTGATCCCAGTTTTCCTGTTTGGGAATATGACAGCTTCTTTGTCATTCTAATCAAACCAGGATGAATCGCGATGTAAGAAGCTTGATTTTGATACATAAAGTAATGGAGAATCACTAGGAAGTTGAATAAATCTCATAGGAGTTAGGATGAAGAAGCTATCCCACTTTCAAATCAGGTGATCCCAGTTTTCCTGTTTGGGAATATAACAGCTTCCTTGTCATTCTAATCAAACCAGGATGAATCGCGATGTAAGAAGCTTGATTTTGATACATAAAGTAATGGAGAATCACTAGGAAGTTGAATAAATCTCATAGGAGTTAGGATGAAGAAGCTATCCCACTTTCAAATCAGGTGATCCCAGTTTTCCTGTTTGGGAATATGACAGCTTCTTTGTCATTCTAATCAAACCAGGATGAATCGTGATGTAAGAAGCTTGATTTTGATACATAAAGTAATGGAGAATCACTAGGAAGTTGAATAAATCTCATAGGAGTTAGGATGAAGAAGCTATCCCACTTTCAAATCAGGTGATCCCAGTTTTCCTGTTTGGGAATATGACAGCTTCTTGTCATTCTAATCAAACCAGGATGAATCGCGATGTAAGAAGCTTGATTTTGATACATAAAGTAATGGAGAATCACTAGGAAGTTGAATAAATCTCATAGGAGTTAGGATGAAGAAGCTATCCCACTTTCAAATCAGGTGATCCCAGTTTTCCTGTTTGGGAATATGACAGCTTCTTTGTCATTCTAATCAAACCAGGATGAATCGCGATGTAAGAAGCTTGATTTTGATACATAAAGTAATGGAGAATCACTAGGAAGTTGAATAAATCTCATAGGAGTTAGGATGAAGAAGCTATCCCACTTTCAAATCAGGTGATCCCAGTTTTCCTGTTTGGGAATATGACAGCTTCTTTGTCATTCTAATCAAACCAGGATGAATCGCGATGTAAGAAGCTTGATTTTGATACATAAAGTAATGGAGAATCACTAGGAAGTTGAATAAATCTCATAGGAGTTAGGATGAAGAAGCTATCCCACTTTCAAATCAGGTGATCCCAGTTTTCCTGTTTGGGAATATGACAGCTTCCTTGTCATTCTAATCAAACCAGGATGAATCGCGATGTAAGAAGCTTGATTTTGATACATAAAGTAATGGAGAATCACTAGGAAGTTGAATAAATCTCATAGGAGTTAGGATGAAGAAGCTATCCCACTTTCAAATCAGGTGATCCCAATTTTCCTGTTTGGGAATATGACAGCTTCCTTGTCATTCTAATCAAACCAGGATGAATCACGATGTAAGAAGCTTGATTTTGATACATAAAGTAATGGAGAATCACTAAGAAGTTGAATAAATCTCATAGGAGTTAGGATGAAGAAGTTATCCCACTTTCAAATCAGGTCATCCCAGTTTTCCTGTTTGGGAATATGACAGCTTCTTTATCATTCTAATCAAACCAGGATGAATAGCGATGTAAGAAGCTTTATTTTGATACATAAAGTAATGGAGAATCACTAGGAAGTTGAATAAATCTCATAGGAGTTAGGATGAAGAAGCTATCCCACTTTCAAATCAGGTGATCTCAGTTTTCCTGTGTCGGAATATGACAGCTTCCTTGTCATTCTAGATAAGCCAGGATGAATCGCGATGTAAGAAGCTTGATTTTGATACATAAAGTAATGGAGAATCACTAGGAAGTTGAATAAATCTCATAGGAGTTAGGATGAAGAAGCTATCCCACTTTCAAATCAGGTGATCCCAGTTTTCCTGTTTGGGAATATGACAGCTTCTTTGTCATTCTAATCAAACCAGGATGAATCGCGATGTAAGAAGCTTGATTTTGATACATAAAGTAATGGAGAATCACTAGGAAGTTGAATAAATCTCATAGGAGTTAGGATGAAGAAGCTATCCCACTTTCAAATCAGGTGATCCCACTTTTCCTGTTTGGGAATATGACAGCTTCTTTGTCATTCTAATCAAACCAGGATGAATCGCGATGTAAGAAGCTTGATTTTGATACATAAAGTAATGGAGAATCACTAGGAAGTTGAATAAATCTCATAGGAGTTAGGATGAAGAAGCTATCCCACTTTCAAATCAGGTGATCCCAGTTTTCCTGTTTGGGAATATGACAGCTTCTTTGTCATTCTAATCAAACCAGGATGAATCGCGATGTAAGAAGCTTGATTTTGATATATAAAGTAATGGAGAATCACTAGGAAGTTGAATAAATCTCATAGGAGTTAGGATGAAGAAGCTATCCCACTTTCAAATCAGGTGATCCCAGTTTTCCTGTTTGGGAATATGACAGCTTCTTTGTCATTCTAATCAAACCAGGATGAATCGCGATGTAAGAAGCTTGATTTTGATACATAAAGTAATGGAGAATCACTAGGAAGTTGAATAAATCTCATAGGAGTTAGGATGAAGAAGCTATCCCACTTTCAAATCAGGTGATCCCAGTTTTCCTGTTTGGGAATATAACAGCTTCCTTGTCATTCTAATAGAACCAGGATGAATCGCGATGTAAGAAGCTTGATTTTGATACATAAAGTAATGGAGAATCACTAGGAAGTTGAATAAATCTCATAGGAGTTAGGATGAAGAAGCTATCCCACTTTCAAATCAGGTGATCCCAGTTTTCCTGTTTGGGAATATGACAGCTTTTTGTCATTCTAATCAAACCAGGATGAATCGATGTAAGAAGCTTGATTTTGATACATAAAGTAATGGAGAATCACTAGGAAGTTGAATAAATCTCATAGGAGTTAGGATGAAGAAGCTATCCCACTTTCAAATCAGGTGATCCCAGTTTTCCTGTTTGGGAATATGACAGCTTCTTTGTCATTCTAATCAAACCAGGATGAATCGCGATGTAAGAAGCTTGATTTTGATACATAAAGTAATGGAGAATCACTAGGAAGTTGAATAAATCTCATGGGAGTTAGGATGAAGAAGCTATCCCACCTTCAAATCAGGTGATCCCACTTTTCCTGTTTGGGAATATAACAGCTTCCTTGTCATTCTAATAGAACCAGGATGAATCGCGATGTAAGAAGCTTGATTTTGATACATAAAGTAATGGAGAATCAATAGGAAGTTGAATAAATCTCATTGGAGTTAGGATGAAGAAGCGATCCCACTTTCAAATCAGGTGATCCCAGTTTTCCTGTTTGGGAATATGACAGCTTCTTTGTCATTCTAATCAAACCAGGATGAATCACGATGTAAGAAGCTTGATTATGATATATAAAGTAATGGAGAATCACTAGGAAGTTGAATAAATCTCATAGGAGTTAGGATGAAGAAGCTATCCCACTTTCAAATCAGGTGATTCCAGTTTTCCTGTTTGGGAATATGACAGCTTCTTTGTCATTCTTGTTGAGAAGGCTTCTTGACGAGAGCACTTGGCGGTTATTCAAGAAGAGGAGCATACCGGTTGGTGAAGCAAGATGGAGGATGGTGAAGCAATCTCCAAGGCGGCCAGAGCAGAGCAGCCTTGGTACTACAGACTGAGGCATCCGATCATGAAGCTTTAGAACAAGGTGGAAACTCTAGAAGAAGAAGCAGCCAAGGCTCAGCTATTACAAGATGAAGAGTGATGAGCAAGAGAAGATGTGATCTACCTTGCATCACAAGAAGGGGCCGAGATCCAGAGTCTTTGTGTCCCTTACATTGTTGGTAAGGCACAAAGACTCACTGGCCAATCCCTAGGCCTTGGAGGCTTTACTCTTTTTCCCTCATCAAGGTTTTGTCCCAAAGGGTTTTCCTTGGTGAGGTTTTTAATGAGGAAGTTCTTCAAGGTTCCAAGCTTGACTTAGGATCAGCTAAAGTCAAGCTTGAGGGGGAGTGTTGACTTGAAGAAAAGAAATGGAGTGGTGAAGGGTTGAGTTGAGATTGAGTCTTGAGCAAGAATAGGGCAAGACCTCCGGAGATTATCTACGAAGACTTTAGGAGTGTATGAAGGTGTCCAGAAGTGCTCATATGGCTGTGCAAAGATAGGGCCAAGTCCAGGAGGGACTTAGAAGAGTGTTTGGGAGCAAATGGGCAAGTGTGCATACTTAGGGCGAGGCAGTACGGATGGTACGGACCTGTACGGATCCGTACGGACCGAGACAACCCGAGGAAACACAACTTGGCCATTTGAGATGTTTTGAGATGGTGCAAAGTCCGGGACAAGATGTGCAAACTTAGGGCGTGATCAGAACATGTCCGGGAGTCTGTGTGCATACTTAGGGCTGATAAAAAGAAGTCTGGTCGTGAAGCATCAAAAGGGAATCAAGAAGATCCTTTGTGGAGGCAAGCGGCCAATGAGAGCAAAGATGGAGCTGATTGGTTACTTTGGAGGATGGACAGGCTGGCTTTGGCTGTAAAGCCAAAGGGAGCCACGACCATGAACATGGTCTGAATGAAGGCTTGATACATGGGAGCCTATAAGGAGCCAATGGGAGAACAGCCTTCCCTTTGACCAGTTTGAATCAACCAATCAGATATCATATAGCTCTCATCCAATCAAGACATTTCACACAGATTGCAATCTCAACTCTTCATCCTAGCCATCCATTTATATTCAGTCATTTCTATCCACTAGATTTAGGTTTATGAGACTACAAAGTTGTAAACCTTATAAAAGGAGGTGTGTGGCGATTTTGTAAACCCTTAAGGGAGTTTGGGGGATTTCCCCTCTCCACTTCATAATGAAATGTGTTCTTGAATCAGATTCCCTTTAATCTCTCCCTTTCTTATACTCTTAAATCTCTCAAAGTCTCTTGTTTCTGATTTAAGTAAACACATAAACACTCTTATAAACTCTCTCTCTAAAATCACCTAAAACAAACTCTAATCTTCTCAGCTTGCTCCATTGGAGCTTATACACACACACAACCTGAGATCTCTGAAAATCTCATTTGGTATCAGAGCCAGGTTCATCTGAATCTGGTTGAAGCTTCCGCAAACCTCAGAGCTCACTACCATGTCCATTTCAACCAAGAAGAAGCTGTCTGTTCTATCCGGCTGTTCAACACCTCAAGAGGCAGGCGTGTTCATCCTGGAGTCCAGAAGCTGTCTGCTGCTGTTCCTCAACATCCCATGTCGCCCTTGAAGAAAGAAGATCCAAGGAAACAAAGGCAATGGAGCGGATTAGCTACCCTCTCTAACAAAGCCAGTTCCTGGTTCTTGCTATTCAAAGTCCAAGAAGAAGTTTCTCAAGAAGAAAGCTTGCTGCTTGTACTGGTGTGGCGTGTACAACATGGAGAAAGGTGGGAGCTAAGACATGGTGGTTCAAAAGGAAAGGTCCATGGAAGATGGAGGCGTTGGAGTGCACACTAACAACTCAGAATCTGTCCAATGGAATCAAGGATCTATACAAAGGTCCTTGGCTGTAAGAAAGTTCTTTCCTTTTGTATAAAGCTTGAGTATATTGACAGGTTGTGTTGTGATTGAAAACTTGTGGATGTTTAAAGATTGCTAGATATGAAATGTTTAGAATCTGTCCCAAGATACTAGAGAGTTGTGAATGGTGATTGAGAGTTGAGAAGCTTGCCTCGGTTCTATAATGATTGTATAGGATACTAGATGTGTCTGATCCTGTTTACTTTCATTGATTGAAACCGAGTAGTATAATAAAGCTTAGAGTGTTGTTGCTGCCTTAGGTTGATGCACTTGGATTCAAGTCTAAGATGCAGTTAAGGCAGAAGTTAAAATTGCCTAAGTGTCTTGTAATGAATCTGTAGGATCATACTAGAACTTAGAGAGCTAAGCTTGTAAAGATTTGAAACTTGGGTGTCTTGTTTGATCTTGCATTGCTTTAGTGAGACATTGGTGTTCAAGCTTGATGTGGAATCAAGGACTGACCCAATGCACCTATGTCTAATCTTCTCTGGAAGTTGAGTGGTGTTTCAGGTGCACAAGGAGTGTTCTTAGTTCTTCACCAATCCAAGAGAAAGAGGAAGGCATTGCCCATTGTCATGAGCAATGGAGAGCGGTTACTGAAGTGGTTATGAGCCACTGGTTAGTGAAGACTCACGGCTGCTCACTTCCAAGCTTGGACCCTCATTCTATCCAAGCTTGAGGAGGGGAGTTAAGTGAGCAGAAGAAGAAAGTTCCACAAGAGCATTCCCTGAAGCTGGCGAGTTGAAGAAGTGCTGCAAGGGTCTGATGGTGTGATCATGAAGCTGCTCTCCCAAGCTTGACTTGTTCCACATGGTCAATCTTGAGGGGGAGTGTTGAGAAGACTTCAAATGATCACAAAGGTGCCGGTTCAAGAAGGTGGACGGCAGTGAGCAAATGTAGAGAATCAAGAAGCTCTCCTTCCAAGCTTGACTTGTTCCACATGGTCAAGCTTGAGGGGGAGTGTTGAGAAGGCTTCTTGACGAGAGCACTTGGCGGTTATTCAAGAAGAGGAGCATACCGGTTGGTGAAGCAAGATGGAGGATGGTGAAGCAATCTCCAAGGCGGCCAGAGCAGAGCAGCCTTGGTACTACAGACTGAGGCATCCGATCATGAAGCTTTAGAACAAGGTGGAAACTCTAGAAGAAGAAGCAGCCAAGGCTCAGCTATTACAAGATGAAGAGTGATGAGCAAGAGAAGATGTGATCTACCTTGCATCACAAGAAGGGGCCGAGATCCAGAGTCTTTGTGTCCCTTACATTGTTGGTAAGGCACAAAGACTCACTGGCCAATCCCTAGGCCTTGGAGGCTTTACTCTTTTTCCCTCATCAAGGTTTTGTCCCAAAGGGTTTTCCTTGGTGAGGTTTTTAATGAGGAAGTTCTTCAAGGTTCCAAGCTTGACTTAGGATCAGCTAAAGTCAAGCTTGAGGGGGAGTGTTGACTTGAAGAAAAGAAATGGAGTGGTGAAGGGTTGAGTTGAGATTGAGTCTTCAGCAAGAATAGGGCAAGACCTCCGGAGATTATCTATGAAGACTTTAGGAGTGTATGAAGGTGTCCAGAAGTGCTCATATGGCTGTGCAAAGATAGGGCCAAGTCCAGGAGGGCCTTAGAAGAGTGTTTGGGAGCAAATGGGCAAGTGTGCATACTTAGGGCGAGGCAGTACGGATGGTACGGACCTGTACGGATCCGTACGGACCGAGACAACCCGAGGAAACACAACTTGGCCATTTGAGATGTTTTGAGATGGTGCAAAGTCCGGGACAAGATGTGCAAACTTAGGGCGTGATCAGAACATGTCCGGGAGTCTGTGTGCATACTTAGGGCTGATAAAAAGAAGTCTGGTCGTGAAGCATCAAAAGGGAATCAAGAAGATCCTTTGTGGAGGCAAGCGGCCAATGAGAGCAAAGATGGAGCTGATTGGTTACTTTGGAGGATGGACAGGCTGGCTTTGGCTGTAAAGCCAAAGGGAGCCACGACCATGAACATGGTCTGAATGAAGGCTTGATACATGGGAGCCTATAAGGAGCCAATGGGAGAACAGTCTTCCCTTTGACCAGTTTGAATCAACCAATCAGATATCATATAGCTCTCATCCAATCAAGACATTTCACACAGATTGCAATCTCAACTCTTCATCCTAGCCATCCATTTATATTCAGTCATTTCTATCCATTAGATTTAGGTTTATGAGACTACAAAGTTGTAAACCTTATAAAAGGAGGTGTGTGGCGATTTTGTAAACCCTTAAGGGAGTTTGGGGGATTTCCCCTCTCCACTTCATAATGAAATGTGTTCTTGAATCAGATTCCCTTTAATCTCTCCCTTTCTTATACTCTTAAATCTCTCAAAGTCTCTTGTTTCTGATTTAAGTAAACACATAAACACTCTTATAAACTCTCTCTCTAAAATCACCTAAAACAAACTCTAATCTTCTCAGCTTGCTCCATTGGAGCTTATACACACACACAACCTGAGATCTCTGAAAATCTCATAATTCTAATCAAACCAGGATGAATCACGATGTAAGAAGCTTGATTTTGATATATAAAGTAATGGAGAATCACTAGAAAGTTGAATAAATCTCATAGGAGTTAGGATGAAGAAGCTATCCCACTTTCAAATCAGGTGATCCCACTTTTCCAATTTGGGAATATGATAGCTTCTTTGTCATTCTAATCAAACCAGGATGAATCTTGATGTAAGAAGCTTGATTTTGATACATAAAGTAATGGTGAATCACTAGGAAGTTGAATAAATCTCATAGGAGTTAGGATGAAGAAGCTATCCCACTTTCAAATCAGGTGATCCCACTTTTCCTGTTTGGGAATATGACAGCTTCTTCGTCATTCTAATCAAACCAGGATGAATCGTGATGTAAGAAGCTTGATTTTGATACATAAAGTAATGGTGAATCACTAGGAAGTTGAAGAAATCTCATAGGAGTTAGGATGAAGAAGCTATCCCACTTTCAAATCAGGTGATCCCAGTTTTCCTGTTTGGGAATATGATAGCATCTTTGTCATTCTAATCAAACCAGGATGAATCTTGATGTAAGAAGCTTGATTTTGATACAAAAAGTAATGGTGAATCACTAGGAAGTTGAATAAATCTCATAGGAGTTAGGATGAAGAAGCTATCCCACTTTCAAATCAGGTGATCCCACTTTTCCTGTTTGGGAATATAACAGCTTCCTTGTCATTCTAATCAAACCAGGATGAATCGCGATGTAAGAAGCTTGATTTTGATACATAAAGTAATGGAGAATCACTAGGAAGTTGAATAAATCTCATTGGAGTTAGGATGAAGAAGCTATCCCACTTTCAAATCAGGTGATCCTAGTTTTCCTGTTTGGGAATATAACAGCTTCCTTGTCATTCTAATAGAACCAGGATGAATCGCGATGTAAGAAGCTTGATTTTGATACATAAAGTAATGGAGAATCACTAGGAAGTTGAATAAATCTCATAGGAGTTAGGATGAAGAAGCTATCCCACTTTCAAATCAGGTGATCCCAGTTTTCCTGTTTGGGAATGTGATAGCTTCTTTGTCATTCTAATCAAACCAGGATGAATCTTGATGTAAGAAGCTTGATTTTGATTCATAAAGTAATGGTGTATCACTAGGAAGTTGAATAAATCTCATAGGTGTTGAGTTGAGCTGAGTATATGTATGAAGAGCTAAGGAGTTGAAGAGGAAAGGAGATGAGGAAGCTTAAGGGAGTTTAGGGAGAGCATGGTACGGACGTCCGTACAAGGCCGTACAAGCCGTACAGTCCGTACCATCCAAGCCTCAACCAAAGTTACCTTGCACAAGTGAAACGGTAACTAGGGAAGAGTTACTCAAGTGGAGAAGGATCAGACCGTTTAGGGATAAGGTAGAGCGCGCCTTGACAGGCTGGAACAGCTGGAAAGGCAAGAGCATCTCGGTCCAAGATGCTAGATACTCCGCGCATGTGGAGAAGCTAATTGGCTAGTCCAAACGAGCTTATCCTCTCCTGATTGACCTCACATGCTTTAGTCCTCTCCTTGATTTCGAAAACCCTTGTATGCTCACACTATATATTGTAACTCATCAACACTAATAAAGATTATGCAGTTTGAGTCTCTCTAATCTCTTAGACACTATGGTTCTCTCTTAGACTCTAAACGATTCTCAAGTTACTTAGTCTTTCATAATCTCTTCTAAACTTCACCTAAAACTCTCACTTACATTCTAGTTACTCTAAAGATCTCTTAATCTCATATGGTATCAGAGCCAGGTTCATTAGAATCTGGGGTTTGATCTTTAGAGAGTTACAAGGCTTTGAAGCTACACGCGAGTAGCTTTGAAGGTATTGGAGCTGCGCTACGTTCTGTGTTTGTGCGTGACTCAAGACTCAAGGTTGGTGTGTGTACGTGATTCAAGACTCAAGATTTCATCAGATTCAAGCTGTTCAAGTCAAGCTGAGTAAAGATGGAGCATGGGTTGAGCATGAGGATGAAGGTGGCGGTTACTTTCAAGGGTAGCAACTACCTTGTGTGGTCTCGGATGGTGAAGACTGCGGTGGGAAGTAAGGGTTTGTGGGGGCACATCACAACAGGGGAGGCTCCGAAACTCATTACTCAGGGAGGAGATCAAGAAGAGGTCTCCAATGAAGCGGCTGTGGAGAAATGGCAACAAGAAGACATGCTGGTGATGACGGTTCTACACGCATCCTTGGACCCAGCTATCTTGGATGCTTACAGCTACTGTGAATCAGCCAAAGAGCTGTGGGACACGCTGAAGAAGGTGTATGGGAACACTTCCAACCTCAGCCGTGTGTTTGAAGTGAAGCTAGCGATCAACCGTCTTGCACAAGAGGACATGGAGTTCACTAAGCACTTGGGGAGGTTCAGGTCCTTATGGTCAGAGCTGGAGATGCTGAGGCCGAGCACAACTGATCCAGATCAGCTGAATGAGAGGCGCGAGCAAGACAAGGTCTTTGGGTTGCTTCTCACACTGAACCCGGCCTACACTCAACTCATTCAGCACATGTTGAGGTCAGACAAGCTTCCGGACCTTGAGGAGGTGTGTGCGCAAATCCAAAGGGAGCAGGGATCTATGGGGTTGTTTGGAGGAAAGGGGGAGCTCTCTCTTGCCAATCAAGTATTAGATTTTGTGATTTAAAGAGTGATTAAGTTTAATCTGAGAATTAAAGAGATTAGAGATTAAGAACAAGAGAGAGACTAGAGAGAGAGACTCAAAACTCCATTAATTAATACTGATGAGGGTTTACAAGTATATAAAGAGAGAGCAACAAGGAATTTCGAAATGTATAAGCATGTGTAGTCAAAGGACAGGCTGGAACTCCTTTTGAATCACTTGGCTGTGCTTTCTCACATGCTTGCACTAGTAGAAAAGCATCCTCTCCTTTCCAGCATCATACAGGCTGTCAAAGGCTCCCTTATCCTTCCTTATCCTCTTTGGTCGAGTTTACTCTCTTCCCTTCACTAAGTTACCTTCTCATGCCATCAGATAACTTCCCAAGTTGTTACTGTGGTTAAACTAAAGTTACCACAGTAAAACTCCAAAGTTACTGTCTACTCCAACTCTCTTCCTCTCTCAATATATCAACTCTTTATTCTCTCATCTCAACACTCCCCCTCAAGCTTGACCATGTGGAACAAGTCAAGCTTGGAAGGACCATGAGATCTCCCTCATTAAAACCTCATTAAGGAAAACCCATTGGGACAAAACCTTAATGAGGAAAAAGAGTAGAGATCACATGATCAGGAGAGTGTATAGACTAGCCCTTAGGCGAGAGATCAATGAGTCCTAACCTGATGTGTATGGACTCCATTGTCTTTTGCCTTGCTGCCTTTGTGAACACATCTGCTAACTGATCCTCACTCCGAGTATAACAAGGTAGAATCACCCCAAGAATCATCATCTGCCTCACCTTGTGACAATCAACCTCAATGTGCTTTGTTCTCTCATGGAACACAGAGTTAGATGCAATGTGGATAGCTGCTTGATTATCACAATGCATTGTCATTGGCGTTGCTTGAATAATCTCCAGATGCTTCAAAATCCCTTTTATCCACACTAGCTCATTTGTAAGCTTCAGCATTGCTCTATACTCGGCCTCAGCACTGGAACAAGACACTACCTTCTGCTTCTTACTCTTCCAAGTGACCAAGTTACCACCAATGAATGTACAATAGCCTGTGGTTGATCTTCTATCTGCTCTATCACCAGCCCAATCCGCATCACAGTAGCCTACAACCTCAGTACTCTTGTTACATCCCATCCATACTCCAAGACCAGTAGTTCCATTCAGATACATCAAGATCCTTTCCACCATCCGCCAGTGGTGCTCCTTAGGAACTTGCATGTGTTGACTGACTTGATTCACCGCAAAGCATACATCAGGTCTAGTAATGGTAAGATAAATCAACTTCCCCACTAGCTTCCTATACAGCTTAGGATCATGGAATGGCTTGCTATCCTCAATCTCCCCCTCACGTGGAACCTTGTACCCATCCTCCATTGGCATCTTGGCTGTCTTTCCTCCATAGGCATCTGCTCCCTTCAATAGATCAATCACATACTTCCTTTGAGACATGAACAATCCTTCCTTTGATCTGCATATCTCAATCCCAAGAAAATACTTCATTTCCCCCAAGTCTTTAATCTCAAAGCTTGCCTTGAGATACTCCTTTGTAGCCTTGATGCCTTCCTTATCACTGCCTGTGATGATGATATCATCCACATACACAAGTAATACCACAATACCAGATGAGGTGGTTAGGGTAAAGAGAGTGTGATCCAATTCTGACTTTCTGAACCCTCTCCCATTCAGTGTAGTACTCAACTTGTTGTACCACGCCCTTGGAGACTGCTTGAGACCATAGATAGCTTTCCTCAACCTCAACACATTACCCTTCTTTACTAGATGTTCAAGACCTGGTGGTGGATGCATGTATACTTCATCTTCCAACTCTCCTTGAAGGAATGCATTCTTCACATCCATTTGCCACAAATCCCACTCAAGATTCACAGCTAAAGATAATACAATCCTGATAGTATGAAGTTTAGCCACAGGAGCAAAGGTCTCAACATAGTCCTCACCATATGTCTGAGTAAATCCTCTTGCCACCAACCTAGACTTGCGCCTCTCTATTCTTCCATCAGGATGAAACTTGATTGTGAACACCCATTTACTAGTCACTGCCTTCTTCCCTTTAGGCAGCTCACTCTCATACCATGTTTCATTCTTAATCATGGCTCCGGACTCATCAGCAACTGAATCTCTCCACTCCTTTAAAGCCATAGCTTCTTCATATGTCCTTGGAATATAGCTCTCATCCAAGCTTACTGTGAAGGCTATATGCTCGTCTGGAAACTCTGCAAAGGAACACATAGCTTGAGAAGGATGCTCCACAGCCTGGGCATTGTAGTACACTCTCGTGTTTACCCAGTTGGAAGCATCTCTCTTCACCCTTGTGCTCCTCCTCAGCTCCTGAACTTGTTCTTCTTGTGGCTCTTGCCCATCTTCACTTGATTGAGCACCACTCTCATTTGACCCATCAGGATCCACTTCCCAATCTCCACTAGACTGAGTACCACTCTCATCTGAGCCATTAGACTCTCTTTGCCCATCTCCACTAGACTGAGCACCACTCTCTACTTCCTGTGTCACCTCTTGATTATGCTGGCCTGAATCTTGATTATGCACTTGCTCATGAGATTCAGTTCCATTCCCCCTCTCATGATCAAGAGGAGTTGTTCTTTCAGCTTCACTAGTCGGATTGGAAGACTCTCTTCTTCCAGATTCCTGATCCTGGGATAACCCTATCCCTAGCTTCTCCAACAGCACCCTCAGTGTTGTTGCTCTATCAGATGGAGCTTGAGACAAATCCTTCAGATTTTCCCACTCCTTTTCTTCATAATACCCTTTTGATTCAATAAACTTCACTTCTCTAGATACCATCACTCTCCTTGCTTCAGGATCATAGCACTTGTATCCCTTCTGAGTGATAGAGTATCCAATGAACATAGCCTTAGTGCTCTTTGCCTCCAGCTTGTTTCTCTGTTCTCCTGGACTCATGACATAGCATACACACCCAAATACCCGTAGGTGATCAATAAAAGGCTTGCTCTTATTCAGCACCTCAAATGGAGACAGATTCTTCAGTATCTTGGTTGGGATCCGGTTGATGAGATAGCAAGCAGTCTGTACAGCATCTCCCCAAAAACGTTTTGGGACATTTGCATGAAACATCATCGACCTAGCAACCTCCATCAAGTGCCTATTCTTCCTCTCAGCTACACCATTCTGCTGTGGTGTGTAGGGACAACTGGTCTGATGCACAATCCCATGCTTGGCTAGATGACTCTTGAAGGCATTGCTGATGTATTCACCTCCATTGTCTGATCTCAGTACCTTCACAGTAGCATTGTATTGATTAGATACATATGCTTGGAAGTTCATAAACGCTTCTAGCACCTTATCTTTAGATGGAAGCAATGTGAGCCATGTATACTTAGACTTCTCATCAATGAATGTTACAAAGTATTTATGGCTGTCTCTAGACATGCATGGAGCGGTCCACACATCCGAGTGAACTAGATCAAAGCAATGCTCATAAGTAGTCTTAGATGTTGGGAAAACAGTCCTACAATGCTTTCCTAATATGCATGCTTCACAATCCAAGTGATTGAATGACATATTAGGGATTATCAATTCAATGGCACGAGCATGAGGATGTCCTAATCTAGCATGCCAAGTAATACTATCAATCTTCTCAGCAGTACTACTCAAGCAAATAGAATCAAAGGGATTAGAGGTCTTAGCCAAGTCGAGGTGGTATAGCTGATTCTTGCTGTCTCCTCTGCCAATGACTCTCCCAGTCTTCAAATCTTGAAACTCAACTTCATCAGGTCTGAATACTACTTGACAATCAAGATCAATGGTAGCTTTCTTCACAGATAATAGATTTGAAGTGAACTGAGGCATGTAGAAGGCAGCCGTGTCCTTCTCAAACAGTCTGAGCTTTCCCACTCCTTCTATTGGGATCATAGCACCATTAGCTATCCTAACACTCCCTGTTGCAGCCTTGATCTCACTTATAAGCCTCCTATCACTGATCATATGATGACTTGCTCCAGAATCAATCACCATGGGTTTAGAAGCTCCGGATTGTATAGCATGCTTCTTGCTTGCTGCTAAGGCTTGTACATGTTCCATGAACACTCTCCATTCCTTCCTGGTGATGCGATCATCAGCTCCACTCCCTTTCTCCTGCTCTCTTAACACCCCACTGTCTTCTACTGATTCCCCCATGTAGGCTGAGTAAGAACACTCTCCCACAACTCTCTTCCTACCCTTTCCTATGTTGACATAAGCTTTGGATAGCATTCTGCACCTCCTCCTCTTCCGGAAGCCCTCACTCCTACTCCCGGTTAGCCTCCATGAGCCCTCACTCCTACTCATGGTTAGCTTCTGGAAGCTCTCACTCCTACTCCCATTTGGCTTCCATGAGCTCTCACTCCTACTCATGGTTAGCCTCTCATCATCTCTCATTATCTCATACGCCCTTCTTATAAGCACACAGATCTCTTCCATTTCCGGAAGCTGTTCCCCTCTTAGAACCATCTCCACCAGCCACCCATATGATGACTCCATGCTCGCCAAGAGCTTCAAGACCATCTCTTGCTCTGGTGTAGCATCCCCATCCACATGGGATCTCAACCCTTGTAGTTCAACCCACAAGTGTTGTAGCTTCCTCACATGGTTATTGAACTCTTCTCTTCCTTGCTTAGCTTCACTGATCACCTTCTTGACTTCACACACTCTCCTAAGATTGATCTTGTTCTCATAAACATCTTCAATCTTCTCAAGCAGTATACTTTCTTCAAGACTAAAGCAATCTCCACTTGTTTCTCTTGCTGTCTGATCTTTCTCAGCAGCTTTACCCTTCAAAGACTCTTCCTTCTCATGGTTTCTCCAAACTCCACACCTTTTCAGAGTTGTTTTCATTTGTGAGAACCACCCCCACTCTTCCCTCTCTCTTTCTTCTCTTCACGCCTTGTTGTACCAGATTGAAGCAGCTCCATTTCCTTTAGCCTAAAGCAACAACCTTTAGCCTAAAGCAACAACCTTTAGCCTAGATCTTCCCCCAAATGCTTCTAATCTCACACGCCAAGCTTAACCACAAACTAGACCCCTCTTCTGACCTTGTCAAACACCTAAAGGGACTCCCTTGAGGCTGACTCTCCAAAAGAAACACCAACAGACACCAACTTGACTTTTAAAGGATCTAGCTCTTGACAAACTCTCAAGAACTCTCAAGAACACTCAAGAACACTCAAGGACATTTAGAAAACGAAATCACTCTCTCCTTTTAAAGGAACCTGGCTCTGATACCATATTAGATTTTGTGATTTAAAGAGTGATTAAGTTTAATCTGAGAATTAAAGAGATTAGAGATTAAGAACAAGAGAGAGACTAGAGAGAGAGACTCAAAACTCCATTAATTAATACTGATGAGGGTTTACAAGTATATAAAGAGAGAGCAACAAGGAATTTCGAAATGTATAAGCATGTGTAGTCAAAGGACAGGCTGGAACTCCTTTTGAATCACTTGGCTGTGCTTTCTCACATGCTTGCACTAGTAGAAAAGCATCCTCTCCTTTCCAGCATCATACAGGCTGTCAAAGGCTCCCTTATCCTTCCTTATCCTCTTTGGTCGAGTTTACTCTCTTCCCTTCACTAAGTTACCTTCTCATGCCATCAGATAACTTCCCAAGTTGTTACTGTGGTTAAACTAAAGTTACCACAGTAAAACTCCAAAGTTACTGTCTACTCCAACTCTCTTCCTCTCTCAATATATCAACTCTTTATTCTCTCATCTCAACATCAAGCAGCTCATGAGGACTCAACCGAGGCTCCACAAGCAAACAAGGCATCTCACGGGAAGTATGAGGACAGGAAGTTCAATGGCAACTGTGATCATTGCAAGAAGCATGGTCATAAGAAGAGCCAATGCTGGATATTTCACCCACACCTCAAGCCGGCCAAGTTCATGAAGGAGCGTGAGGGAAGGGCAAATGTGACTGAAGGTTCAAGTGGAGCTGGCACCAGCAAGATGAGTGAAGTGGATGGGCTTGGAGGCAATGATGGGAATGGGAAGTCTCTTGTGGCTTACACTGGCGCCTCAAGCTCACGCAGCAATGATGACTACATCAAGAGATCAGACCTTGATGCACTCTTCAAAATGCTAAAGGAAAACGGTAACACTTATGGTTATTCCTTTGGAGCTTCTATGATTGCATATAAGGATGATCACTTGATTAGAGAACTAGTAGAACGGTTAGAAACTAGGAATGAGTATGGAAATGCCCACATTGCTAGAACTGATAGGATGCATCCATTACTTAGTAATCTATGTCATAATGCTAAACGAGTAGGTAAACCATTGATTGTTGATTCTGGTGCATCACATCATATGATAAGTGATGAGAACTTGATTAAGGATATAGAACCTACACATGGGCATGTGATGATAGCAAATGGGGATAAGATACCTATTAGAGGAATAGGAAAGCTTAAGTTGTTTAACAAAGAATCTAGAGCTTTTTACATGCCTGAATTCACATCAAACCTATTATCTGTGAAGAAATGTACTAATGATTTACAATGCAATGTTATCTTTAGTCCTAATGATGTGAAGTTTCAGGATATTGAGAGCAGCAGATTGATTGGGAAAGGGGTGACTAAGGGAGATCTCTATATGCTTGAAGAACTCACTTCTGTTCCTGATTATAGTTGCTCATTTACTTCTGCTTCTTTGTTGAATAAAAATGCATTGTGGCATGCTAGAGTAGGACACCCTCATGTTAAAGCTTTGAACTTAATGGTACCAGGTGTTGTGTTTGAGAACAAAGATTGTGAAGCTTGTATTTTAGGCAAGCATTGTAGAACTGTGTTTCAAAAGTCTACTACTATCTATGATAACTGCTTTGATTTAATTCATTCTGATGTGTGGACTGCCCCTTGCTTATCTAGAGATAGTTATAAGTACTTTGTCACATTCATTGATGAAAAATCCAAATACACCTGGTTAACCTTAATTCAGACCAAAGATAGGGTACTTGATGCATTTAGGAACTTTCAAACTTATGTAACTAACCATTATCATGCTAAGATTAAAATTTTGAGATCAGATAATGGAGGAGAGTACACAAGTCATGCATTCAAGGAACACTTATCACAACATGGGATCCTACATCAAACAAGCTGTCCGTATACTCCACAGCAAAATGGAGTGGCTGATGAGAGTTTTAGAAGATTAAGGAGAGATTAAGAGAGAAGAGTAAGAGATGGAGAGAGTTTCCGTGAGAGTGTGACAAAGAGAATAGAAGGAGAATAAGTTTCCTTGCTTGATTTGTTACACATGACAGGGTATTTAAAGACATACAAGAATGCATAAACAATGAGAAGATAGTACAAGGGAAAGAATAAACAAAGAGGAGGCAGATCCGCGGATGGCTCGTTCAGCAAGAGGGATAGTGACAGCTCCCAACGGTCAGCTCCCTCTCTCTTCTCTTAGACACACCCGTGACTCCTCCACTCACTTCTCTTCAACGGATACATGTCGACATTCCCACTCACTAGGAGATCTTTTAATCACTTGACCGAGTTGGTTAACTCATGACTTGCTTCCTTTCCTTGCAAGTCACTCTTAGGTTGTACGGACAGCCTTGTTCTCCAAGTTCCTATCTTCTTGCTTTATTCTTCATGTCAACACTCCCCCTCAAGCTTGACAGTAGTGAGTGTCAAGCTTGGAAATCCATGAAGCATTCCCTCATTAAAACCTTTACTTGGAAAAACCACTTGGGATAAAAACCAAGCAAAGGAAAAAGAGTAGAATACTCCATGGTGAGGGGATCATTGACATGGAAGGTTTATGAGTCCAAGTCTTGGAAGAATGGACTCACAAACTTTGCTGCTGGCTGCCTTGGTGAAGATGTCAGCCAGCTGATCCTCACTTCTTGTATAGCATGGGAGGATCACTTGCTGTTCTACTGCTTGTCTCACCTTGTGACAGTCCACTTCTATGTGTTTTGTCCTCTCATGGAAGACTGAGTTGGATGCAATGTGTATTGCAGCTTGATTGTCACAATGCATGGTCATGGGAGTGGTGATCTCAATTCCCAAGTCGCCTAGAAGCCCCTTTATCCAGATAAGCTCACTGGTTAGCTTCCTCATTGATCTGTACTCTGCTTCTGCACTTGAGCAAGACACCACCTTCTGCTTCTTGCTCTTCCAAGTGACCAGATTCCCTCCAATGAATGTACAATAGCCGGTGGTTGACCTTCTGTCTACTCTGTCCCCAGCCCAATCTGCATCACAGTATCCTATCACCTCAGTGTTCTTGTTGCAAGCCATCCATACACCCTGACCTGGCGCCTCTCTCAAGTATCTTAGGATCCTCTCCACCATGTTCCAGTGATGAACCTTGGGAGTTTGCATGTGCTGGCTTACTTGATTAACTGCAAAGCACACATCTGGCCGAGTGATGGTTAGATAGATCAGCTTCCCAACCATCCTTCTATACTGCTTGACGTCTTCAAATGGAGTATCTTCATACTCCCCCTCTCGCAATACCTTGTAACCTTCTTCAAGTGGTGTCTTGGCTTGTCTTCCTCCAAGATCTCCTGCCTCCTTTAAGATGTCCAGGGTATACTTTCTTTGGGACATGAACAATCCTTCCTTTGATCTGCACATCTCAATGCCGAGGAAGTACTTCAGTTCTCCTAGGTCTTTGATATCAAATGCGGCTTTAAGAAAGGTCTTGGTTGAACTGATCCCCTCCTTGTCACAACCAGTGATGATGATATCATCCACATAGACTAGAATCACAACAATCCCTTGCTTGCTGGTGAGAGTGAAGAGTGTGTGATCCGCTTGAGACTTCACAAAGCCTTTCCCATTCAGTGTAGTGCTCAGCTTGTGATACCAAGCTCTTGGTGATTGCTTCAAACCATATATGGCTTTTCTGAGTCTGAGTACATTCCCTGGTTTCACCATCTCTTCCATTCCCGGCGGTGGTCTCATATATACCTCATCTTCTAGTTCACCTTGCAAGAAGGCATTCTTCACATCCATTTGCCAAAGATCCCACTCTTGATTTACTGCCAATGAAAGGATAATCCGGATTGTGTGGAGCTTGGCCACTGGTGCAAAGGTGTCTAGATAGTCTTCTCCATAAACTTGTGTGTATCCTCTTGCTACCAATCTGGTCTTCTTTCTTTCTGGCTTCCCATTTGCAAGATACTTGATGGTGTGTATGAGTCTGCTGGTCACGGCTTTCTTTCCTTTTGGAAGCTCTGTCTCATACCAGGTGTTGTTCCTCTCCATGGCTCCCATTTCATCATTCACTGATTCCCTCCATTCATCATCTTCCATAGCTTCTGCATATGTTCTTGGTATCCATTCCTGATCCAATGAACCCACAAAGGCTTGATGTTCTTCTGGATAGTGAGCTAGGGAGCACACGCCACTGGGTGGGTGAGCTACTGCCTCTGCATTGAAGTAGACTCTGGTGTTGTTCCAGTTTGAAGCCGGCTTCTTGATCCTAGTACTTCTCCTAAGTACTGGCTGATCATTTTCATTCTGAGTGCCTTCTCCACCTTCCAAGTTCTGATTCTGATCCTCTACTTCCTCCTCTTGGTCATGGTGCTCTTCTTGATCATGAACTTCCTCAGATACAGGTGGTTCACCCTGATTTCCCCCCTCAGGATCAAGGGGAGCAGCTTCTTGGATCTCAACTTCATCTGTAGTTGTCTCGGTTTGCTTTCAGACCGGCTTGATCCTCCCACATTATCTGATCCTGCTTGTCCCGGCTCTTCCATAGGTAAGCTGACCCCAAGTCTCCTCATGACTTGTCTGAGATTGGCTGCTCTATCTGATGCGGATTGAGACAAGTTCTCCAGCTCATTCCAATCCTTGTTGTTGTAGTACCCTCTGGTTTCTACAAACTTCACATCTCTAGATACCAAGACTCTCCTAGTCTCTGGTTCATAGCACTTATAGCCCTTCTGGTTTGGTGAATACCCAATGAACATAGCTCTTGTGCTCTTAGCCTCCAGTTTGTTCCTCAGTTCTCCTGGTTTCAAAACAAAACACAGGCACCCAAACACACGCATATGATCAATAGATGGTTTAGCTTTGTTCAATACCTCAAATGGAGAGGAGTCTTTTAGAACTCTGGTAGGAATGCGGTTGATCAGGTAGCATGCAGTTAGGACCGCATCACCCCAAAAACTCTTTGGGACACTAGTATGGAACATCATGCTCCTAGTGACCTCCATGAGATGCCTGTTCTTCCTCTCGGCCACACCATTTTGTTGGGGAGTGTATGGACAGCTGGTTTGATGGATCACACCTCGTTTGGCTAGATGGGCTTTGAATGCATTGCTGGTGTACTCTCCTCCATTATCTGATCTCAAAATCTTAACTTTGGCATTATAATGGTTAGAGACATATGTTTCAAAGTTTATAAATGCATCTAAGACCCTATCCTTTGATTGTAAGAGAGTGATCCATGTGTACTTGGATTTCTCATCAATAAAGGTCACAAAATACTTGTGATGTTCTCTAGAAAGACATGGAGCTGTCCATACATCCGAGTGAATTAAATCAAAGCAGTGTTCATAGATTGTACTAGACTTGGGAAATACAGTTTTGCAATGTTTTCCTAAGATACAAGCTTCACAATCTTGTTGGAATGAAATACTAGGCAACATGATGTTCAAGGCACGAGAATGAGGATGTCCTAATCTAGCATGCCACATTACATCTTTAGGGAAATTAAAACTTGAATTGAAAGCAACAGATAGATCGGATGCAAGCTTAGTGTCTTCTAGCAAGTACAGGTTTCCCTTGCTTACACCTTTGCCAAGCAACCTACATGAGTCAATATCCTGAAAGTAGACATCATCAGGCGTAAATATAACATTGCAATTCAAGTCATTGGTCACCCTTTTCACAGATAATAGATTAGAAGTGAAACTAGGCATGTAGAAGGCTTTGGATTCTTTCTCAAATAATTTAAGTTCCCCTATGCCTTTAATTGGAACCTTGTTACCATCAGCTATCATAACATTTCCTACTGCAGGAGTGATATTTTTAATCAAGTTTAAATCACTAATCATGTGATGAGAGGCTCCTGAGTCTATGACTAAGGGTTTAACTCTATCAGATTCATGAGCAACTTGAAATGCCGTGAATAAACTCCTAGGCAATTGATATGATGCACTAAGAGAGGAACCAAGAGTTTTACCAGACTCCTTGAGAGCTTTGATGAGTGCCTCAATGTCAGATTTCTTGATGGACTCATCCTGGTTTCCCTTGCCCTCATGAGTGCGGTAGGCCGTGGAAGCTTCTCCTACATCACCTGAGTAGTTTGCTCGACCATCAGTCTTGAACTTAGCCGGTTTGAGGTGTGGGTGAAGTATCCAGCACTTGTCCTTGCCGTGACCCTTCCTCTTGCAATGATCACACACCCACACTTTCTTTTCCTCCGGCTTGTAGTACCCTTTGTTGGCTACTCCGGCAGGTTTGCTCTCGGCTCCTTCAGCTTGATTGGCCATCACTAGCTCCCCCTTTCTCTTAAAGAGACCCACTGAGCCGTGCTCCTTCTGAATCTCAGCACACACTTCATCTAGAGATGGAAGCTCCTTGTTCCTCAGTATGTGCCTAATAAGGTCATCATACCCTGGGTTGAGAGTGAGCAGCAAGGCAAAGACCTTATCTTGCTCCCTTCTTTCATGTAGAACATCCGGATCAATTGTTGCGGGTCTGAGCATCTCTAGTTCAGCCCATAGAGACCGGAACTTCCCAAAATGAGCATCAAAGTCTGTGTCCTCTTGACTTAGAGAGTTGATTGCTCCTTTTACTTCATACACCTTGCTGATGTTGGATTTGTTGGCATACACCTTCTTGAGAGTATCCCACAGCTCCTTGGAAGTTTCACAGAATGCATAAGCCTCTTGGAGAGAAGGGGCGAGGCTATTCTGGATGATAGACAACACCATGAGGTCCTCCTGACCTTTCTTCTTATCCCCAGCATCCGCAACCACCACTTCTTTGCCATCCTCTCCTAGAACAGTCTTCTTGGTGGGGCGGCCTTCTTCAACAATCTCCCAAAGGCCTCTGCCTCCGAGAGCTGTTTTGGCAAGTCTTGCCCATGTCAGGTAGTTAGGACCCTTGAGAGTAACTGGTATCATCACCATCTTTGGGTTCTCGGAGGTATCCATCAAGAGAGAAAGAGGAACGAAAGTTTTGGATGAACTTTGCTATTTTTGGCAAATTCTGGAAATGAGATTGAAGAACACCTCAAGAACAGGATGAACTTTGCCAAAAATAGAAATAAAACACAGAGAGTTCGCGGAAGAAAAAGAGATTTAGGTCTCAAGAGCACAGCTGCTCTGATACCATGAGAGTTTTAGAAGATTAAGGAGAGATTAAGAGAGAAGAGTAAGAGATGGAGAGAGTTTCCGTGAGAGTGTGACAAAGAGAATAGAAGGAGAATAAGTTTCCTTGCTTGATTTGTTACACATGACAGGGTATTTAAAGACATACAAGAATGCATAAACAATGAGAAGATAGTACAAGGGAAAGAATAAACAAAGAGGAGGCAGATCCGCGGATGGCTCGTTCAGCAAGAGGGATAGTGACAGCTCCCAACGGTCAGCTCCCTCTCTCTTCTCTTAGACACACCCGTGACTCCTCCACTCACTTCTCTTCAACGGATACATGTCGACATTCCCACTCACTAGGAGATCTTTTAATCACTTGACCGAGTTGGTTAACTCATGACTTGCTTCCTTTCCTTGCAAGTCACTCTTAGGTTGTACGGACAGCCTTGTTCTCCAAGTTCCTATCTTCTTGCTTTATTCTTCATGTCAACAGCTGAGAGGAAGAATAGGCACCTCATGGAAGTGGCAAGGTCTCTGATGTTTCAGAGTAATGTTCCAAAGAGATTCTGGAGTGATGCGGTTGCCACTGCTTGTTACTTGATCAACAGAACTCCAACCAAGGTTCTGAATGAGAAGGCTCCATTTGAAGTTCTGAACAGGTACAAACCAGTGCTTGATTACTTGCGAGTCTTTGGATGTCTATGCTTTGTGCTCAAACCAGGAGAGATGATCAACAAGCTAGAAGCAAGAAGTACTAAGGCTGTGTTCATAGGATACTCAGCTACACAGAAAGGATACAAATGCTATGACCCTATAGCAAGGAGAGTTCTTGTATCTAGAGATGTGAAGTTCTTGGAAGATAGAGGATACTATGAAGAAAAGAACCAAGAAGACTTGAAGGACTTAACATCAGACAAGGCCACCACCTTGCGGATCATCCTTGAAGGTCTTGGAATCAGTACATCCCAGGATCCAAGAGATCACGCAACAACACCTCCTGAAGTTGGTTCACCATCCCACCTTGATCATGAGGGAGGAGAGACACATGAGGAGGAGCCTACGCAAGAGACTAACCAAGATGAAGGAGAAGAGAGCATAGGCTCCGATGGTCATGGGCATGAACATGGTGTGATACAAACACCTTCTCAAGATGAAGTGGCAGAAGAACAACAGGAAGAAGAACCGGTTGTGCAGCCACTAAGAAGGAGTACAAGGATAAGGAAGGATCCTTCCAGTTGGGTAAACACGAGAGTGTACTACAATGCCCAAGCTGTGGAGCATCCTTCTCAAGCCGTGTGCTCCTTTGCTCAATATCCAGAAGCACATTGCGCTTTCATGGTAAACTTGGATGAGAATCACATCCCAAGAAGCTATGAAGAGGCAATGAAGGATAAAGAATGGAAAGAGTCAGTAGGAGATGAAGCAGGAGCTATGATCAAGAATGATACATGGTATGAAAGTGAGTTACCAAAAGGGAAGAAGGCTGTGACTAGTAGATGGATCTTCACAATCAAGTACAAAGCGGATGGAAAGATTGAGAGGAAGAAGTCAAGACTGGTTGCAAGAGGCTTTACTCAAACCTATGGAGAGGATTATGTTGAGACATTTGCACCAGTAGCTAAGTTGCATACAATCCGAATTGTATTAAGCTTGGCTGTGAACCTTGGATGGGGCTTATGGCAAATGGATGTGAAGAATGCATTCCTACAAGGGGAACTTGAGGATGAAGTATATATGCATCCCCCACCAGGCTTGGAACACTTAGTGAAGAAGGGAAATGTGTTGAGACTGAAGAAGGCTATCTATGGGTTGAAGCAATCACCAAGAGCTTGGTACAACAAGCTGAGCACAACTCTAAATGGCCGAGGCTTCAAGAAGTCTGAACTAGATCACACTCTCTTCACACTCACAACTCCCTCAGGTATGATTGCACTCCTTGTGTATGTTGATGATATCATTATCACAGGGAGTGATAAGGAAGGTATCATTGCAACCAAGGAGTTTCTTAAGTCCATGTTTGAGATTAAAGACTTGGGAGAGATGAAATACTTTCTTGGGATTGAGATATGTAGATCCAAGGAAGGTTTATTCATGTCCCAAAGGAAGTATACACTTGATCTCTTGAAAGGTGCAGGGGCTTATGGGGGCAAGACAGCAAGGATGCCTATGGAGGATGGCTACAAAGTTCCACGAGAGGGGGAGATTGAAGACAGCAAACCTTATCAGGATCCTAAACTCTATAGAAAACTAGTTGGCAAATTGATTTATCTTACTATAACTAGACCTGACATTTGTTTTGCTGTGAATCAGGTGAGTCAACACATGCAAGTGCCTAAGGAACATCACTGGCACATGGTGGAGAGGATCTTGATGTATCTCAACGGCTCACCTGATCAAGGAGTATGGATGGGCTGCAATGGAAGCACTGAAGTGGTGGGATACTGTGATGCGGATTGGGCTGGTGATAGAGCAGACCGGAGATCAACCACAGGCTATTGCACATTCATTGGAGGCAACTTGGTGACTTGGAAGAGTAAGAAGCAGAAGGTGGTATCTTGCTCAAGTGCAGAAGCTGAGTATAGAGCCATGCTGAAGCTCACCAACGAGTTAGTATGGATCAAAGGCATCTTGAAGCATTTGGAGATTGATCAAGCCACGCCAATGACCATGCATTGTGACAACCAAGCCGCCATTCACATTGCCTCCAACTCGGTGTTCCATGAGAGAACCAAGCACATTGAAGTTGATTGTCACAAGGTGAGGCAGATGATCACCTTAGGAGTCATCTTGCCATGCTACACAAGGAGTGAAGATCAGTTAGCGGATGTGTTTACCAAGGCTGCAAGACAGAAGACAATGGAGTCCATTCACATCAGGTTGGGCCTCATTGATCTTGGGAAGAGAAGGAGCTAGTCCCCTTAGCTGCAAGGTCTTTACTCTTTTTCCCTCATCAAAGTTTTATCCCATTGGGTTTTCTTTGGTGAGGTTTTTAATGAGGAAGATCTTGTGGCTGTCCAAGCTTAGGCTTTCACAAAGCTAAGCTTGAGGGGGAGTGTTGAGTTGAGCTGAGTATATGTATGAAGAGCTAAGGAGTTGAAGAGGAAAGGAGATGAGGAAGCTTAAGGGAGTTTAGGGAGAGCATGGTACGGACGTCCGTACAAGGCCGTACAAGCCGTACAGTCCGTACCATCCAAGCCTCAACCAAAGTTACCTTTCACAAGTGAAACGGTAACTAGGGAAGAGTTACTCAAGTGGAGAAGGATCAGACCGTTTAGGGATAAGGTAGAGCGCGCCTTGACAGGCTGGAACAGCTGGAAAGGCAAGAGCATCTCGGTCCAAGATGCTAGATACTCCGCGCATGTGGAGAAGCTAATTGGCTAGTCCAAACGAGCTTATCCTCTCCTGATTGACCTCACATGCTTTAGTCCTCTCCTTGATTTCGAAAACCCTTGTATGCTCACACTATATATTGTAACTCATCAACACTAATAAAGATTATGCAGTTTGAGTCTCTCTAATCTCTTAGACACTATGGTTCTCTCTTAGACTCTAAACGATTCTCAAGTTACTTAGTCTTTCATAATCTCTTCTAAACTTCACCTAAAACTCTCACTTACATTCTAGTTACTCTAAAGATCTCTTAATCTCATAATAGGAGTTAGGATGAAGAAGCTATCCCACTTTCAAATCAGGTGATCCCAGTTTTCCTGTTTGGGAATATGACAGCTTCTTTGTCATTCTAATCAAACCAGGATGAATCGTGATGTAAGAAGCTTGATTTTGATACATAAAGTAATGGTGAATCACTAGGAAGTTGAATAAATCTCATAGGAGTTAGGATGAAGAAGCTATCCCACTTTCAAATCAGGTGATCCCACTTTTCCTGTTTGGGAATATGACAGCTTCTTCGTCATTCTAATCATACCAGAATGAATCGTGATGTAAGAAGCTTGATTTTGATACATAAAGTAATGGTGAATCACTAGGAAGTTGAAGAAATCTCATAGGAGTTAGGATGAAGAAGCTATCCCACTTTCAAATCAGGTGATCCCAGTTTTCCTGTATGGGAATATGATAGCTTCTTTGTCATTCTAATCAAACCAGGACGAATCTTGATGTAAGAAGCTTGATTTTGATACATAAAGTAATGGTGAATCACTAGGAAGTTGAATAAATCTCATAGGAGTTAGGATGAAGAAGCTATCCCACTTTCAAATCAGGTGATCCCACTTTTCCTGTTTGGGAATATAACAGCTTCCTTGTCATTCTAATCAAACCAGGATGAATCGCGATGTAAGAAGCTTGATTTTGATACATAAAGTAATGGAGAATCACTAGGAAGTTGAATAAATCTCATTGGAGTTAGGATGAAGAAGCTATCCCACTTTCAAATCAGGTGATCCTAGTTTTCCTGTTTGGGAATATAACAGCTTCCTTGTCATTCTAATAAACCAGGATGAATCGCGATGTAAGAAGCTTGATTTTGATACATAAAGTAATGGAGAATCACTAGGAAGTTGAATAAATCTCATAGGAGTTAGGATGAAGAAGCTATCCCACTTTCAAATCAGGTGATCCCAGTTTTCCTGTTTGGGAATGTGATAGCTTCTTTGTCATTCTAATCAAACCAGGATGAATCTTGATGTAAGAAGCTTGATTTTGATACATAAAGTAATGGTGTATCACTAGGAAGTTGAATAAATCTCATAGGAGTTAGGATGAAGAAGCTATCCCACTTTCAAATCAGGTGATCCCAGTTTTCCTGTTTGGGAATATGACAGCTTCTTTGTCATTCTAATCAAACCAGGATGAATCGTGATGTAAGAGCTTGATTTTGATACATAAAGTAATGGTGAATCACTAGGAAGTTGAATAAATCTCATAGGAGTTAGGATGAAGAAGCTTTCCCACTTTCAAATCAGGTGATCCCAGTTTTCCTGTTTGGGAATGTGATAGCTTCTTTGTCATTCTAATCATACCAGAATGAATCGTGATGTAAGAAGCTTGATTTTGATACATAAAGTAATGGAGAATCACTAGGAAGTTGAATAAATCTCATAGGAGTTAGGATGAAGAAGCTATCCCACTTTCAAATCAGGTGATCCCACTTTTCCTGTTTGGGAATATGACAGCTTCTTTGTCATTCTAATCAAACCAGGATGAATCGTGATGTAAGAAGCTTGATTTTGATACATAAAGTAATGGTGAATCACTAGGAAGTTGAATAAATCTCATAGGAGTTAGGATGAAGAAGCTTTCCCACTTTCAAATCAGGTGATCCCAGTTTTCCTGTTTGGGAATATGACAGCTTCGTTGTCATTCTAATCAAACCAGGATGAATCACGATGTAAGAAGCTTGATTTTGATATATAATGTAATGGAGAATCACTAGGAAGTTGAATAAATCTCATAGGAGTTAGGATGAAGAAGCTATCCCACTTTCAAATCAGGTGATCCCACTTTTCCTGTTTGGGAATATGACAGCTTCTTTGTCATTCTAATCAAACCAGGATGAATCGCGATGTAAGAAGCTTGATTTTGATACATAAAGTAATGGAGAATCACTAGGAAGTTGAATAAATCTCATAGGAGTTAGGATGAAGAAGCTATCCTACTTTCAAATCAGGTGATCCAGTTTTCCTGTCTGGGAATATGACAGCTTTTTTGTCATTCTAATCAAACCAGGATGAATCGCGATGTAAGAAGCTTGATTCTGATATATAAAGTAATGGAGAATCACTAGGAAGTTGAAACAATCTCATAGGAGTTAGGATGAAGAAGCTATCCCACTTTCAAATCAGGTGATCCCAGTTTTCCTGTTTGGGAATATGATAGCTTCTTTGTCATTCTAATCAAACCAGCATGAATCTTGATGTAAGAAGCTTGATTTTGATACATAAAGTAATGGTGAATCACTAGGAAGTTGAATAAATCTCATAGGAGTTAGGATGAAGAAGCTATCCCACTTTCAAATCAGGTGATCCCACTTTTCCTGTTTGGGATTATAACAGCTTCCTTGTCATTCTAATCAAACCAGGATGAATCGCGATGTAAGAAGCTTGATTTTGATACATAAAGTAATGGAGAATCACTAGGAAGTTGAATAAATCTCATTGGAGTTAGGATGAAGAAGCTATCCCACTTTCAAATCAGGTGATCCTAGTTTTCCTGTTTGGGAATATAACAGCTTCCTTGTCATTCTAATTGAACCAGGATGAATCGCGATGTAAGAAGCTTGATTTTGATACATAAAGTAATGGAGAATCACTAGGAAGTTGAATAAATCTCATAGGAGTTAGGATGAAGAAGCTATCCCACTTTCAAATCAGGTGATCCCAGTTTTCCTGTTTGGGAATGTGATAGCTTCTTTGTCATTCTAATCAAACCAGGATGACTCTTGATGTAAGAAGCTTGATTTTGATACATAAAGTAATGGTGTATCACTAGGAAGTTGAATAAATCTCATAGGAGTTAGGATGAAGAAGCTATCCCACTTTCAAATCAGGTGATCCCAGTTTTCCTGTTTGGGAATATGACAGCTTCTTTGTCATTCTAATCAAACCAGGATGAATCGTGATGTAAGAAGCTTGATTTTGATACATAAAGTAATGGTGAATCACTAGGAAGTTGAATAAATCTCATAGGAGTTAGGATGAAGAAGCTATCCCACTTTCAAATCAGGTGATCCCACTTTTCCTGTTTGGGAATATGACAGCTTCTTCGTCATTCTAATCATACCAGAATGAATCGTGATGTAAGAAGCTTGATTTTGATACATAAAGTAATGGTGAATCACTAGGAAGTTGAAGAAATCTCATAGGAGTTAGGATGAAGAAGCTATCCCACTTTCAAATCAGGTGATCCCAGTTTTCCTGTTTGGGAATATGATAGCTTCTTTGTCATTCTAATCAAACCAGGATGAATCTTGATGTAAGAAGCTTGATTTTGATACATAAAGTAATGGTGAATCACTAGGAAGTTGAATAAATCTCATAGGAGTTAGGATGAAGAAGCTATCCCACTTTCAAATCAGGTGATCCCACTTTTCCTGTTTGGGAATATAACAGCTTCCTTGTCATTCTAATCAAACCAGGATGAATCGCGATGTAAGAAGCTTGATTTTGATACATAAAGTAATGGAGAATCACTAGGAAGTTGAATAAATCTCATAGGAGTTAGGATGAAGAAGCTATCCCACTTTCAAATCAGGTGATCCCAGTTTTCCTGTTTGGGAATGTGATAGCTTCTTTGTCATTCTAATCAAACCAGGATGAATCTTGATGTAAGAAGCTTGATTTTGATACATAAAGTAATGGAGAATCACTAGGAAGTTGAATAAATCTCATAGGAGTTAGGATGAAGAAGCTATCCCACTTTCAAATCAGGTGATCCCAGTTTTCCTGTTTGGGAATGTGATAGCTTCTTTGTCATTCTAATCAAACCAGGATGAATCTTGATGTAAGAAGCTTGATTTTGATACATAAAGTAATGGTGTATCACTAGGAAGTTGAATAAATCTCATAGGAGTTAGGATGAAGAAGCTATCCCACTTTCAAATCAGGTGATCCCAGTTTTCCTGTTTGGGAATATGACAGCTTCTTTGTCATTCTAATCAAACCAGGATGAATCGTGATGTAAGAAGCTTGATTTTGATACATAAAGTAATGGTGAATCACTAGGAAGTTGAATAAATCTCATAGGAGTTAGGATGAAGAAGCTTTCCCACTTTCAAATCAGGTGATCCCAGTTTTCCTGTTTGGGAATGTGATAGCTTCTTTGTCATTCTAATCAAACCAGGATGAATCTTGATGTAAGAAGCTTGATTTTGATACATAAAGTAATGGTGTATCACTAGGAAGTTGAATAAATCTCATAGGAGTTAGGATGAAGAAGCTATCCCACTTTCAAATCAGGTGATCCCAGTTTTCCTGTTTGGGAATGTGATCGCTTCTTTGTCATTCTAATCAAACCAGGATGAATCTTGATGTAAGAAGCTTGATTTTGATACATAAAGTAATGGTGTATCACTAGGAAGTTGAATAAATCTCATAGGAGTTAGGATGAAGAAGCTATCCTACTTTCAAATCAGGTGATCCAGTTTTCCTGTCTGGGAATATGACAGCTTTTTTGTCATTCTAATCAAACCAGGATGAATCGCGATGTAAGAAGCTTGATTCTGATATATAAAGTAATGGAGAATCACTAGGAAGTTGAATAAATCTCATAGGAGTTAGGATGAAGAAGCTATCCCACTTTCAAATCAGGTGATCCCACTTTTCCTGTTTGGGAATATGACAGCTTCTTTGTCATTCTAATCAAACCAGAATGAATCGGGATGTAAGAAGCTTGATTTTGATACATAAAGTAATGGAGAATCACTAGGAAGTTGAAGAAATCTCATAGGAGTTAGGATGAAGAAGCTATCCCACTTTCAAATCAGGTGATCCCAGTTTTCCAGTTTGGGAATATGACAGCTTCTTTGTCATTCTAATCAAACCAGGATGAATCACGATGTAAGAAGCCTGATTTTGATATATAAAGTAATGGAGAATCACTAGGAAGTTGAATAAATCTCATAGGAGTTAGGATGAAGAAGCTATCCCACTTTCAAATCAGGTGATCCCACTTTTCCTGTTTGGGAATATGACAGCTTCTTCGTCATTCTAATCATACCAGAATGAATCGTGATGTAAGAAGCTTGATTTTGATACATAAAGTAATGGAGAATCACTAGGAAGTTGAATAAATCTCATAGGAGTTAGGACGAAGAAGCTATCCCACTTTCAAATCAGGTGATCCCAGTTTTCCTGTTTGGGAATATGATAGCTTTATCACTTTTGAGTGATGTAAACTATAATCTGAGTTTAGATAAGAATAGAGAAGAGATTAGAGAGATTTAAGAGATTAAGAGACTAAATGAGAATCATTGTAAAAAGTATAGAGAGATTGATTTGTTTAGAACTATCTGATCTTTATTAATGATGAGAGACTACAATATATAGTGAGGCTACAAGAGACACAAGGGTTTTCGAAATCACACTATTACAATGGATAGGATTCTACTTTAATTCAAACTGTCCAATTAGCTTATCCTTTGATGTAAAGCACCTTTAGCTTTATCCAGCAAGTGACAGCCTGTATTAAGCTCTTCCTTATCCATCTTTAACGTAAACCAGTGTGGTAGAAGATCAGTGTTACTTCCCTAAGTTACCGTGGCATGGTAACTTCCCTTTGGTGAGTTTGATCGACCCTAATGGTACGGCCAGTACGGCCAGTACGGCCTGTACGGCCTGTACGGCTTAGGTCGACCCAAACTCATTCCTCTCCAACTCCTTACTCTTTCCCAACCTCATCTATTACTCTCAACACTTCTCATCATCCAATGCCTTCATATTAACACTCCCCCTCAAGCTTAGCTTTGTGAAAGCCTAAGCTTGGATGGCTATGAGATCTTCCTCATTAAAAACCTCACCAAGGAAAACCCATTGGGACAAAACCTTGATGAGGGAAAAAGAGTAAAGACCTCACAGCCAAGAGGATCAGCTCCTTCTCTTCCCAAGATCAATGAGGCCCAACCTGATGTGAATGGACTCCATTGTCTTCTGTCTTGCCGCCTTGGTGAACACATTGTTAAGTTATGGAGATGATTAAGTGAGATGATCAAGGGTTTACATAAGAAGAAAGATCAAGAGAAGAGATGGAGTAGTTGTGTACGGACATGTACGGATAGGGAGTGACCGTACAGTCTAGGTATCTTGGGAAGGAAGGCAATCATTTATCTGACTTAGAGTGGACAAAGACTCGACCAGAGAGAGAGGCTTTAGGCCAGGACCGTTGGAGGATCAGATAGAGCCGCGGTCTAGCTGTTGCTAGCTGTAAAGGCAAAAGGAGCATCTCAAAGATCCTTTTGGCATCAAGCGTGTAACAGCTCTCATCCGTTCATTCAAATGAGGCGCGCCCCTTCCAGTTTGACTACACATGCTTAGTCTTTAGGTTTTGCTTTCACTATTACAAAACCCTTGTATGCTGATCCATATAAATATGTAATCACTCCATAATAATAAATCAGACAGTTCTATCCTATTAATCTCTCTACACATTTCGATCATGATTATCCATTAGTCACTAATCCTTTCTCTACTCAACCTAAATCATACTACTCTCTCATATACAACTCAGATTCTCTAAATCTCATATGGTATCAGAGCCAGGTTCGAAAGAATCTGAGTTCTTGTTTTGAAACGTTGAGAAACAAGTTTGAAGCTTTGCAACCATCCGTGGAAGACCAAAGCTCAAAGGTGTTCATCCTTGCGTGTGTGTGGGTTCTAGACAAGTTCAGATCAGTTCTTACAAGATTCGTTGGTTCAAGGTCTCATCTAACTCAAGCTTTCGAAGTCAAGTGGTGTTAAGATGGAGAACATGAAGATGAAAGTGGCGATTACCTTTAAGGGGAACAACTACCTGGTTTGGTCTCGCCTAGTGAAGACAACCGTTGGAAGTAAGGGCTTGTGGAGTCATGTTATACCTGGTGAAGCTCCGAAGCTCATTACTCAAGGAGAGGGCCAAGAAGAGGTCTCAAGTGAAGCTGTAGAGAAGTGGCAGCAAGAGGACATGGTGGTGATGTCTGTTCTTCATGGGTCGTTGGAGCCGGCGATACTGGAGGCATACAGCTACTGTGAGACAGCCAAGGAGCTGTGGGACACTTTGAAGAAAGTGTATGGGAACACTTCAAACCTGAGCCGGGTCTTTGAAGTGAAGCAAGCCATCAACAACCTAGCTCAAGAAGACATGGAGTTCACCAAGCATTTGGGGAGGTTCCGGTCTTTGTGGTCCGAGCTAGAGATGTTGAGGCCAAGCACAACCGATCCAGACCAGTTGAATGAGAGGCGCGAGCAAGACAAGGTGTTTGGGTTACTACTCACGCTGAGTCCTGCCTATTCCGGCCTCATCCAGCACATGTTAAGGTCTGATAAGCTTCCTGATCTTGAGGATGTATGCTCACAGATTCAGAAAGAGCAAGGCTCCATTGGATTGTTTGGAGGCAAAGGAGGGCTCTCATTGGCGAACCAAGCTGCTCAAGCGGATCAGAATGAAGCTCCTCAAGCAAACAAGGCGGTTCATGGCAAGTATGAGGACAAGAGGTTCAATGGGAACTGTGACCACTGCAAGAAGCATGGGCACAAGAAGAGTCAGTGCTGGATCCTTCATCCTCACCTGAAGCCGGCTAAGTTCTTGAAAGATAAGGAGGCAAGGGCACACATGACCGAGAGCTCCTCAGGTGCTGGGTCATCAAGCAGGACAAATGAAGGAGAGGTGCGTGATGTGGGTGATGGGAAGTCACTTGTGGCTTACACAGGAGGGCCAAGCAACAATGACTACATCCGGAGATCAGACATGGACGCCCTCATCAAGATGCTCAAAGAAAACGGTAACAAAAGTAGTATCAACTATGGTTATTCATTTGGTGCATCCCTGATTGAGAACATAACTGATGGTATTGAAAGTGATTCTAGAAGTGCTAGGATTGAAAATGCATTCATTGAAAGTGATTCTAGAAGTGCTAGGATTGAAAATGCATTCATCAACTTAAGGAATGATTATAAACCGGTTAAGACTCTCTATCAAGCTCACACTGCTAGTAATAAGTCTAAAGCATTGATAGTTGACTCTGGTGCATCTCATCATATGATAAGTGACACTAGATTGATTAAGGATATTGAACCTGCCAATGGAAATGTAATGATTGCTAATGGTGATAAAATTCCCATAAAAGGGATAGGAAAACTTAAGTTGTTTGAAAAAGAATCCAAAGCCTTCTACATGCCTGAGTTTACATCTAATCTACTGTCGGTTAAGAGATGTGCTACTGACTTGCAATGCAATGTTATATTCAGCCCTAATGATGTAAAGTTTCAGGATATTAAAAGCAGCAAGGTGATTGGGAAAGGAGTTACTAAAGGAGACCTTTACTTACTTGAAGATCTTGCTTCTGTTCCTAATCATTGTTGTTCATTTACATTTGCTTCTGATTCTGTCTCTAGTTTAAATAAGAATGCATTATGGCATGCTAGACTAGGTCACCCTCATGTTAAACCTTTGAACTTAATGGTACCAGGTGTTATTTATGAGAATAAAGATTGTGAGACTTGTATTCTAAGCAAGCATTGTAAGAATGTGTTTCCTAAATCTACAACAGTCTATGAGAATTGCTTTGATTTGATTCATTCGGATGTGTGGACTGCTCCTTGTATGTCTAGGGATAACTTTAAGTATTTTGTCACATTCATTGATGAAAAATCCAAATACACCTGGTTAACCTTAATCCAAACCAAAGATAGGGTACTTGATGCATTTAAGAACTTTCAAGCTTATGTGACTAACCAATATCATGCCAAGATTAAAATTTTTAGATCAGATAATGGAGGAGAGTACACAAGCTTGGCGTTCAAACAACATCTAGCTCAGCATGGAGTGCTCCATCAGACTAGTTGCCCCTATACTCCTCAGCAAAATGGTGTGGCTGAGAGGAAGAACAGACATCTCATGGAAGTGGCAAGGGCTCTCATGCTTCAAGCAAACGTTCCCAAAAGGTTTTGGAGTGATGCTGTATCTACTGCATGCTACTTGATCAACAGAACTCCAACTAAGGTGTTGGATGATCATGCTCCATTTGAAGTTCTAAACAAGCACAAGCCGGTTCTTGACTACCTAAGAGTCTTCGGCTGCTTGTGTTATGTGCTGATTCCGGGAGAGCTGCGCAACAAGCTTGAAGCTAGGAGCACCAAAGCCATGTTTATTGGATATTCAACAACTCAAAAGGGGTATAGGTGTTATGATCCAGTAACACGGAGGGTCTTGACTTCTAGAGATGTGAAATTCATTGAATCACGGGGATACTATGATGAGAAGAATCAGGAAGACTTGAAAGATATTACATCAGACAAGGCTGGTGTGCTGCGGATTATCTTGGAGAACCTTGGCATTAAGGTGTCTCAAGACCAACATAGTGGAGGGAGCTGTCCGGAAACATCTCCACAACCTATGGAAGCTACAGAACAACCCCACCTTCATCATGAGGGGGGAGAAGAAACAGGAGCTCAAGAAAGCTCAAGTGATAGAAGAGGAGATGATTTGGCGTCACATGATCAAGGTGGTGTAGAAACAACACAAGATGGTGTGGAAAGCGAATCAGTATCAGTGGAAGAGTCATCAGGTGATGAAACTCAAGAAGAAGTGAGAGAGCCGACTCCTCAACCACAGCCACAACTAAGAAGAAGTACAAGGCTGAGGAAGGATCCTTCCTCTTGGGTAAACACGAGAGTGTACTACAATGCCCAAGCTGTGGAGCATCCTTCTCAAGCTGTGTGTTCCTTTGCTCAGTATCCTAAAGCACATTGTGCATTCATGGTAAATCTAGATGAGGGTTATATACCAAGAAGCTATGAAGAGGCAATACAAGACAAGGAGTGGAAGGAATCAGTTGGAGCTGAGGCAGGAGCTATGATCAAGAATGATACATGGTATGAGAGTGAGTTGCCTAAAGGGAAGAAGGCTGTGACTAGTAGATGGATCTTCACAATCAAGTATAAGGCTGATGGCCAGGTTGAGAGGAAGAAGTCAAGACTGGTTGCAAGAGGTTTCACTCAAACGTATGGAGAAGATTACATTGAGACCTTTGCACCAGTAGCTAAGCTACACACAATCCGGATTGTATTGAGCTTGGCTGTGAATCTTGGATGGGGCTTATGGCAAATGGATGTGAAGAATGCATTTCTACAAGGAGAACTTGAGGATGAAGTGTATATGCATCCACCTCCAGGCTTGGAACACTTGGTAAAGAAAGGGAATGTGTTAAGACTAAAGAAAGCCATCTATGGGTTGAAGCAATCACCAAGAGCATGGTATAACAAGCTGAGTACTACCCTTAATGGCCGAGGCTTCAAGAAGTCTGAACTAGATCACACTCTCTTCACTCTCACAACTCCCTCAGGTATGATTGCCCTCCTTGTGTATGTTGATGATATCATTATCACAGGAAGTGATAAGGAAGGTATCATAGCAACCAAGGAGTTTCTTAAATCCATGTTTGAGATTAAAGACTTGGGAGAAATGAAATACTTTCTTGGAATTGAGATATGTAGATCCAAGGAAGGTTTGTTCATGTCCCAAAGGAAGTATACACTTGATCTTTTGAAAGGTGCAGGTGCTTATGGAGGCAAGACAGCAAGGATGCCTATGGAGGATGGTTACAAAGTCCCACGAGAGGGGGAGATTGAAGACAGCAAACCTTACCAGGATCCTAAACTCTATAGAAAGCTAGTTGGCAAATTGATTTATCTTACCATAACTAGACCTGACATTTGTTTTGCTGTGAACCAGGTGAGCCAACACATGCAAGTGCCTAAGGAGCATCATTGGCGCATGGTGGAGAGGATCTTGATGTATCTCAACGGCTCACCTGATCAAGGAGTATGGATGGGTTGCAATGGAAGCACTGAAGTGGTTGGATACTGTGATGCGGATTGGGCCGGTGATAGAGCAGACAGGAGATCAACCACAGGCTATTGCACATTCATTGGAGGCAACTTGGTTACTTGGAAGAGTAAGAAGCAGAAGGTTGTGTCTTGCTCAAGTGCAGAAGCTGAGTATAGAGCTATGCTGAAGCTGACCAACGAGCTGGTGTGGATCAAGGGTATCTTGAAGCATTTGGAGATTGATCAAGCCACGCCAATGACCATGCATTGTGATAACCAAGCTGCCATCCACATTGCATCCAACTCGGTGTTCCATGAAAGAACCAAGCACATTGAAGTTGATTGTCACAAAGTGAGGCAGATGATCATCTTAGGAGTCATCTTGCCATGCTACACAAGAAGTGAAGATCAGTTGGCTGATGTGTTTACTAAGGCTGCGAGACAGAAGACAATGGAGTCCATTCACATCAGGTTGGGCCTCATTGATCTTGGAAAGAGAAGAAGCTGATCCCCTTGGCTGTGAGGTCTTCACTCTTTTTCCCTCATCAAGGTTTTGTCCCAATGGGTTTTCCTTGGTGAGGTTTTTAATGAGGAAGATCTCATGGCTGTCCAAGCTTAGACTTTCACAAAGCTAAGCTTGAGGGGGAGTGTTAAGTTATGGAGATGATTAAGTGAGATGATCAAGGGTTTACATAAGAAGAAAGATCAAGAGAAGAGATGGAGTAGTTGTGTACGGACATGTACGGATAGGGAGTGACCGTACAGTCTAGGTATCTTGGGAAGGAAGGCAATCATTTATCTGACTTAGAGTGGACAAAGACTCGACCAGAGAGAGAGGCTTTAGGCCAGGACCGTTGGAGGATCAGATAGAGCCGCGGTCTAGCTGTTGCTAGCTGTAAAGGCAAAAGGAGCATCTCAAAGATCCTTTTGGCATCAAGCGTGTAACAGCTCTCATCCGTTCATTCAAATGAGGCGCGCCCCTTCCAGTTTGACTACACATGCTTAGTCTTTAGGTTTTGCTTTCACTATTACAAAACCCTTGTATGCTGATCCATATAAATATGTAATCACTCCATAATAATAAATCAGACAGTTCTATCCTATTAATCTCTCTACACATTTCGATCATGATTATCCATTAGTCACTAATCCTTTCTCTACTCAACCTAAATCATACTACTCTCTCATATACAACTCAGATTCTCTAAATCTCATACACATCAGCCAACTGATCTTCACTTCTTGTGTAGCATGGCAGGATGACTCCTAGGATGATCATCTGCCTCACCTTGTGACAATCAACTTCAATGTGCTTGGTTCTCTCATGGAACACCGAGTTGGAGGCAATGTGGATGGCAGCTTGGTTATCACAGTGCATCGTCATTGGAGTGGCTTGATCAATCTCCAAATGCTTCAAGATACCTTTGATCCACACCAGCTCGTTGGTAAGCTTCAGCATAGCTCTATACTCAGCTTCTGCACTTGAGCAAGACACCACCTTCTGCTTCTTACTCTTCCAAGTAACCAAGTTGCCTCCAATGAATGTGCAATAGCCTGTGGTTGATCTCCTGTCTGCTCTATCACCAGCCCAATCCGCATCACAGTATCCAACCACTTCAGTGCTCCCATTGCAACCCATCCATACTCCTTGATCAGGTGAGCCGTTGAGATACATCAAGATTCTCTCCACCATGCGCCAATGATGCTCCTTAGGCACTTGCATGTGTTGACTCACCTGATTCACAGCAAAACAAATGTCAGGCCTAGTTATGGTAAGGTAAATCAATTTTCCAACTAGCTTTCTATAGAGTTTAGGATCCTGATAGGGTTTGCTGTCTTCAATCTCCCCCTCTCGTGGGACTTTGTAGCCATCCTCCATAGGCATCCTTGCTGTCTTGCCTCCATAAGCACCTGCACCTTTCAAAAGATCAAGTGTATACTTCCTTTGGGACATGAACAAACCTTCCTTGGATCTACATATCTCAATTCCAAGAAAGTATTTCATTTCTCCCAAGTCTTTAATCTCAAACATGGATTTAAGGAACTCCTTGGTTGCTATGATACCTTCCTTATCACTTCCTGTGATAATGATATCATCAACATACACAAGGAGTGCAATCATACCTGAGGGAGTGGTGAGTGTGAAGAGGGTGTGGTCTAGTTCAGACTTCTTGAAGCCTCGGCCATTCAGAGTAGTACTCAGCTTGTTGTACCAAGCTCTTGGTGATTGCTTCAGTCCATAGATAGCTTTCTTCAGTCTCAACACATTCCCTCTCTTCACTAAGTGTTCCAAGCCTGGAGGTGGATGCATATACACTTCATCCTCCAGCTCTCCTTGTAGGAATGCATTCTTCACATCCATTTGCCATAAGCCCCATCCAAGGTTCACAGCTAAGCTTAAGACAATCCGGATTGTGTGTAGTTTAGCTACTGGTGCAAAGGTCTCAATGTAATCTTCTCCATAAGTTTGAGTAAAGCCTCTTGCAACCAGTCTTGACTTCTTTCTCTCCACCTTTCCATCAGCCTTATACTTGATTGTGAAGATCCATCTACTAGTCACAGCCTTCTTCCCTTTTGGTAACTCACTCTCATACCATGTATCATTCTTGATCATAGCTCCTGCCTCAGCTCCAACTGATTCCTTCCATTCTTTATCCATCATTGCCTCTTCATAGCTTCTTGGTATGTAGTTCTCATCCAAGTTTACCATAAAAGCACAATGTTCTTCAGGGTATTCAGCAAAGGAACACACAGCTTGAGTAGGATGCTCCACAGCTTGGGCATTGTAGTACACTCGCGTGTTTACCCAACTAGAAGGATCCTTTCTCAGCCTTGTGCTTCTCCTCAATACTGGTTGGTTCTGAACCTGCTCCTCTTGGACACTCGGTTCTGGTGCTTCAGCCTGAGCTTCTCCTTCTCCTTGGCTTTGATCACCTTGATTGTGAGAGCCTGAAACACTCTCTTCTTCTTCTTCACTCAAGCCGGTTCCATCCTGACCATCTTCTTGAGTTTCAGAGTTCCTTCCCCCCTCACGATCAAGGTGAGGTGACTGATTGGCGTCAACAGGGGCAGGAGAACTCTCATGTTGGTTCCTCCTCCCCACATTTGGATCCTGGTTCATCTTGATACCTAGACCTTCCAAAATCAGTCTTAACGCGCCTGCCTTGTCTGATGTTAAATCCTTTAACTCCTCTTGATTCTTTTCTTCATAGTATCCTCTTGCTTCTATGAACTTTACATCTCTAGAGATTAGGACTCTTCTAGTTGCTGGATCATAGCACTTGTATCCCTTTTGTGTTGTTGAGTAGCCAATGAACATAGCCTTAGTGCTCCTTGCATCTAACTTGTTTCTCAACTCTCCTGGTACCAACACAAAGCATAAACATCCAAATACTCTCAAGTAATCCACTGATGGCTTGTGCTTGTTCAGAACTTCAAATGGTGCTTGATCCTTCAACACCTTTGTGGGAATCCTGTTGATCAAATAACAAGCAGTAGCCACAGCATCACTCCAAAACCTCTTTGGAACGTTTGCTTGGAACATCAGGGACCTAGCAACCTCCATCAGGTGTCGGTTCTTCCTCTCAGCTACCCCATTCTGTTGTGGAGTATAAGGACAGCTTGTTTGATGTAAGATCCCATGATGCTCTAGATGACTTTTGAACGCATAGCTTGTGTACTCCCCTCCATTATCTGATCTAAAAATTTTAATCTTGGCATTATAATGGTTAGTCACATATGCTTGAAAGTTCTTAAATGCATCTATCACTCTATCTTTTGATGGGATTAAAGTTAACCAGGTGTATTTGGATTTTTCATCAATGAATGTGACAAAGTATTTATGATTGTCTCTAGATATGCAAGGTGCAGTCCAAACATCAGAATGAATAAGATCAAAGCACTTATCATAAACACTAGTAGAGTTTGGAAACACAGTTTTACAATGCTTGCCTAAAATGCAAGCTTCACAATCCTTATTCTCAAATAAAACACCTGGTAACATCAAGTTCAAAGCTCTACCATGAGGGTGTCCTAATCTAGCATGCCACAAAGCATTTTTATTTAAACTAGAAGCAGTAGTAAACGAGCAATTGTAATTGGAAACAGGATCAAGTTCTTCAAGCAAATACAACTCTCCTTTAGTGATTCCTTTTCCAATCAAGTGGCTGCTCTCAATATCCTGAAACTTTACATCATTAGGACTGAATATAACATTGCAATTCAAATCAGTTGTGCATTTCTTAACAGATAGCAAGTTAGATGTAAATTCAGGCATGTAGAAAGCTCTAGTGTTCTTATCAAATAATTTGAGGTTCCCTATTCCTCTAATAGGGATCTTGTCCCCATTTGCAATCATAACATGTCCACTAGTTGGTTCTATATCCTTAATCAGGTTTGTATCACTAATCATGTGATGAGATGCACCAGAATCAACAATTAGTGGCTTAGTTATACTGCTAGCATTATGACAAAGGTTCAAAGGTGGTCTAAATGCATTTAGTTCATGATTCATCCTAGCATTTCTAGCAAAGGTGTACTCATGTCTAGCCTGTTCATTGCTTTTAACTATATCCATCCTAGCAATATCAGCAACACAAGGAGATGTTTCTATAGTCTTAGCTATCATGGATGCACCAAAGGAGTACCCATGAGTGTTACCATTCTCCTTGAGCATTTTGATGAGAGCATCCATCTCGGATCTCCTGATGAAGTCCTGATCATTGCCGCGGTTGTTAGGAGCTCCTGAGTAAGTTACCAGTGCCTTGCCATCACCCTCACGCCCCTCTCCTTCAGCTCCACGGCTAGATGATCCGGCTCCACTTGTTCCCTCAGAAGCATGAGCCCTTGCCTCCCTTTCCTTCATGAACTTTGCCGGCTTCAGATGAGGATGTAGTATCCAGCACTGGCTCTTCTTGTGTCCATGCTTCTTGCAGTGATCACAGTTGCCATTGAACTTCCTATCTTCATACTTGCCGTGTGCTGCTCTGTTGGCTTGTGGTATCTCCTCATGATCAGTTTGCGCAGCATTGGCTAGGGACAAGTCTCCTTTACCACCAAACAAGCCAATGGAGCCTTGCTCCTTTTGTATCTGAGCACACGCATCCTCCAGGTCCGGCAGCTTCTCAGCCCTCAACATATGCTGAATCAACCCACTGTAGCTTGGATTCAATGTCAGCAACAACCCAAAGACCTTGTCTTGCTCTCTTCTTTCATTCAGCAGCTCCGGATCAGTTGTGCTAGGCCTCAGCATCTCCAGCTCTGACCAGAGTGTCCGGAACCTCCCCAAATGCTTAGTGAACTCCATGTCCTCCTGAGTTAGATCATTCAAAGCTTTCTTCACTTCAAAGACCCGGCTGAGGTTAGAGGTGTTTCCATACACCTTCTTCAACGTTTCCCACAGCTCCTTGGCTGTCTCACAGTAGCTGTAAGCATCAAGAATGGCTGGCTCCAATGAGCTATGAAGAGCAGACATCACCATCATGTCCTCTTGTTGCCACTTCTCAGCTTCAGCTTCCGAGACACTCTCCTTGTCTCCTCCTTGAGTAATGAGTTTTGGAGCCTCACCAGATGTGATGTGCTTCCATAAACCCTTACTTCCCACAGCAGTCTTCACCATCCTAGACCATACTAGGTAGTTACTTCCCTTGAAAGTCACAGCAACCTTCATCTTGGAACCACTCTCCATCTTAAGCGGCTTCACTTCAATAACTTGTAAAAGACTTGATCTTGAGACTCAGAACTACAACACCAGCTCAAACTCTTCACGGAACCCTCAAACAGCTAGATAAGACTCCCGGAATGAAGATGTAGCTCTCGGGATGCAGCTTCTGCCAAGAACACTCACACCACTCTCACTTGATCTCTCAAAGTTTCAAGTTTGAATCTTCAAGAGAAAACGCCAAGAACTCAGATTGAAATCAACCTGGCCTCTGATACCATATCACTTTTGAGTGATGTAAACTATAATCTGAGTTTAGATAAGAATAGAGAAGAGATTAGAGAGATTTAAGAGATTAAGAGACTAAATGAGAATCATTGTAAAAAGTATAGAGAGATTGATTTGTTTAGAACTATCTGATCTTTATTAATGATGAGAGACTACAATATATAGTGAGGCTACAAGAGACACAAGGGTTTTCGAAATCACACTATTACAATGGATAGGATTCTACTTTAATTCAAACTGTCCAATTAGCTTATCCTTTGATGTAAAGCACCTTTAGCTTTATCCAGCAAGTGACAGCCTGTATTAAGCTCTTCCTTATCCATCTTTAACGTAAACCAGTGTGGTAGAAGATCAGTGTTACTTCCCTAAGTTACCGTGGCATGGTAACTTCCCTTTGGTGAGTTTGATCGACCCTAATGGTACGGCCAGTACGGCCAGTACGGCCTGTACGGCCTGTACGGCTTAGGTCGACCCAAACTCATTCCTCTCCAACTCCTTACTCTTTCCCAACCTCATCTATTACTCTCAACACTTCTCATCATCCAATGCCTTCATATTAACAAGCTTCTTTGTCATTCTAATCAAACCAGGATGAATCTTGATGTAAGAAGCTTGATTTTGATACATAAAGTAATTGTGAATCACTAGGAAGTTGAATAAATCTCATAGGAGTTAGGATGAAGAAGCTATCCCACTTTCAAATCAGGTGATCCCACTTTTCCTGTTTGGGATTATAACAGCTTCCTTGTCATTCTAATCAAACCAGGATGAATCGCGATGTAAGAAGCTTGATTTTGATACATAAAGTAATGGAGAATCACTAGGAAGTTGAATAAATCTCATTGGAGTTAGGATGAAGAAGCTATCCCACTTTCAAATCAGGTGATCCTAGTTTTCCTGTTTGGGAATATAACAGCTTCCTTGTCATTCTAATAGAACCAGGATGAATCGCGATGTAAGAAGCTTGATTTTGATACATAAAGTAATGGAGAATCACTAGGAAGTTGAATAAATCTCATAGGAGTTAGGATGAAGAAGCTATCCCACTTTCAAATCAGGTGATCCCAGTTTTCCTGTTTGGGAATGTGATAGCTTCTTTGTCATTCTAATCAAACCAGGATGAATCTTGATGTAAGAAGCTTGATTTTGATACATAAAGTAATGGTGTATCACTAGGAAGTTGAATAAATCTCATAGGAGTTAGGATGAAGAAGCTATCCCACTTTCAAATCAGGTGATCCCAGTTTTCCTGTTTGGGAATATGACAGCTTCTTTGTCATTCTAATCAAACCAGGATGAATCGTGATGTAAGAAGCTTGATTTTGATACATAAAGTAATGGTGAATCACTAGGAAGTTGAATAAATCTCATAGGAGTTAGGATGAAGAAGCTATCCCACTTTCAAATCAGGTGATCCCACTTTTCCTGTTTGGGAATATGACAGCTTCTTCGTTATTCTAATCATACCAGAATGAATCGTGATAAAAGAAGCTTGATTTTGATACATAAAGTAATGGTGAATCACTAGGAAGTTGAAGAAATCTCATAGGAGTTAGGATGAAGAAGCTATCCCACTTTCAAATCAGGTGATCCCAGTTTTTAATAGAAAATCTCCCAAGGAATGCACTCGAAGGTTGGTGAAAAGGATAAGCTTTGACCCAAAGATGGATTAAAGGAAAGGTGGATCGATGGTTCTTCAGTATAAGGCTGCGGAAGGCCAGATACTTGCTGGGTTGGTCTTAGTCCGTGAGAGGCAGCCCCACTAGTGAACAAGACCGTGCTTACGGAGATCACTCTCGTAGCATTACGATGTTCCAAAGAACAAAGGATTCAACAAATTTAAAAAGTAGATTTTTATTAAAAGGGTTGAATGAATAAAAACAATACAAAGCAAACCTTTATATAATAGGCAATCTGTAAAATTAAATAATCTAGTCAATCCTTGAAACTATAAAGCTCTTAAAACTATGAATACTTGACTAGGAATATTGACTTGACCAAAGACCAAGACTGTTGACTGAATTTTGGAAATTGTGTTAGCAGAATTCCTTGGCTGGTCGCATCCTTTTGCATGATCGACGGTCACTGAATTGCCGTCAGATTGATATATTATACGACATTGGCTTGTATTTTCTTGGTGAGCCTTTCTTTTTCTTGGATTTCTCTTGATTTGCTTGTTCCTGAACAAGGTCACATCATCCCCTCCTCCTTCAAAAGGATTTGCCCTCAAATCCGACTTAATGTTTAGAACCTGTGACCGTGAGAGGCAGCCCCACTAGTGATCAAAACAGGTTGCTTTTGGAGAAGTAATCTCCTAGAGCCATTACGAGAGATGGAGGAGCAGTCTCGGTTTAACTTCAGATGGAATGATCTCTTGTTTTCTCGTGGATTTTTTTTTTTTTTTTTTTGTAGCAGATGGAAAGATGAGAATGATGAATGACAGAAGTGAACACCGAACCCTCAAGTGTGCTCCTTTGTTCTTTGGAACATCGTAATGCTACGAGAGTGATCTCCGTAAGCACGGTCTTGTTCACTAGTGGGGCTGCCTCTCACGGACTAAGACCAACCCAGCAAGTATCTGGCCTTCCGCAGCCTTATGATGAAGAACCATCGATCCACCTTTCCTTTAATCCATCTTTGGGTCAAAGCTTATCCTTTTCACCAACCTTCGAGTGCATTCCTTGGGAGATTTTCTATTATTTGGTATCAGAGCACACTTGAGGGTTCGGTGTTCACTTCTGTCATTCATCATTCTCATCTTTCCATCTTCTACAAAAAAAAAAAAAAATCCATGAGAAAACAAGAGATCATTCCATCTGAAGTTAAACCGAGACTGCTCCTCCATCTCTCGTAATGGCTCTAGGAGATTGCTTCTCCAAAAGCAACCTGTTTTGATCACTAGTGGGGCTGCCTCTCACGGTCACAGGTTCTAAACATTAAGTCGGATTTGAGGGCAAATCCTTTTGAAGGAGGAGGGGATGATGTGACCTTGTTCAGGAACAAGCAAATCAAGAGAAGTCCAAAAAAAAAAAAAAAGGCTCACCAAGAAAATACAAGCCAATGTCGTATAATATATCAATCTGACGGCAATTCAGAGACCGTCGATCATGCAAAAGGATGCGACCAGCCAAGGAATTCTGCGAACACAATTTCCAAAATTCAGTCAACAGTCTTGGTCTTTGGTCAAGTCAATATTCCTAGTCAAGTCTTCATAGTTTTAAGAGCTTTTTAGTTTCAAGGATTGACTAGATTATTTAATTTTACAGATTGCCTAATATATAAAGGTTTGCTTTGTATTGTTTTTATTCATTCAACCCTTTTAATAAAAATCTACTTTTTAAATTTGTTGAATCCTTTGTTCGTTGGAACATCGTAATGCTACGAGAGTGATCTCCGTAAGCACGGTCTTGTTCACTAGTGGGGCTGCCTCTCACGGACTAAGACCAACCCAGCAAGTATTTGGCCTTCCGCAGCCTTATGCTGAAGAACCATCGATCCACCTTTCCTTTAATCCATCTTTGGGTCAAAGCTTATCCTTTTCACCAACCTTCGAGTGCATTCCTTGGGAGATTTTCTATTAGTTTTCCTGTTTGGGAATATGATAGCTTCTTTGTCATTCTAATCAAACCAGGATGAATCTTGATGTAAGAAGCTTGATTTTGATACATAAAGTAATGGTGAATCACTAGGAAGTTGAATAAATCTCATAGGAGTTAGGATGAAGAAGCTATCCCACTTTCAAATCAGGTGATCCCACTTTTCCTGTTTGGGAATATAACAGTTTCCTTGTCATTCTAATCAAACCAGGATGAATCGCGATGTAAGAAGCTTGATTTTGATACATAAAGTAATGGAGAATCACTAGGAAGTTGAATAAATCTCATTGGAGTTAGGATGAAGAAGCTATCCCACTTTCAAATCAGGTGATCCTAGTTTTCCTGTTTGGGAATATAACAGCTTCTTTGTCATTCTAATCAAACCAGGATGAATCGTGATGTAAGAAGCTTGATTTTGATACATAAAGTAATGGAGAATCACTAGGAAGTTGAATAAATCTCATTGGAGTTAGGATGAAGAAGCTATCCCACTTTCAAATCAGGTGATCCTAGTTTTCCTGTTTGGGAATATAACAGCTTCTTTGTCATTCTAATCAAACCAGGATGAATCGTGATGTAAGAAGCTTGATTTGGATATATAAAGTAATGGAGAATCACTAGGAAGTTGAATAAATCTCATAGGAGTTAGGATGAAGAAGCTATCCCACATTCAAATCAGGTGATCCCAGTTTTGGGAATATGATAGCTTCTATGTCATTCTAATCAAACCAGAATGAATCGTGATGTAAGAAGCTTGATTTTGATACATAAAGTAATGGAGAACCATTAGGAAGTTGAATAAATCTCGTAGGAGTTAGGATGAAGAAGCTATCCCACTTTCAAATCAGGTGATCCCAGTTTTCCTGTTTGGGAATATGACAGCTTCTTTGTCATTCTAATCAAACCAGGATGAATCGTGATGTAAGAAGCTTGATTTTGATACATAAAGTAATGATGAATCACTAGGAAGTTGAATAAATCTCATAGGATTTAGGATGAAGAAGATATCCCACTTTCAAATCAGGTGATCCCAGTTTTCCTGTTTTGGAATATAACAGCTTCCTAGTCATTCTAATAGAACCAGGATGAATCGCGATGTAAGAAGCTTGATTTTGATACATAAAGTAATGGAGAATCACTAGGAAGTTGAATAAATCTCATAGGAGTTAGGATGAAGAAGCTATCCCACTTTCAAATCAGGTGATCCCAGTTTTCCTGTTTGGGAATATGACAGCTTCTTTGTCATTCTAATCAAACCAGGATGAATCACGATGTAAGAAGCTTGATTTTGATATATAAAGTAATGGAGAATCACTAGGAAGTTGAATAAATCTCATAGGAGTTAGGATGAAGAAGCTATCCCACTTTCAAATCAGGTGATCCCAGTTTTCCTGTTTGGGAATATGACAGCTTCTTTGTCATTCTAATCAAACCAGGATGAATCACGATGTAAGAAGCTTGATTTTGATATATAAAGTAATGGAGAATCACTAGGAAGTTGAATAAATCTCATAGGAGTTAGGATGAAGAAGCTATCCCACTTTCAAATCAGGTGATCCCAGTTTTCCTGTTTGGGAATATAACAGCTTCCTTGTCATTCTAATAGAACCAGGATGAATCGCGATGTAAGAAGCTTGATTTTAATACATAAAGTAATGGAGAATCACTAGGAAGTTTAATAAATCTCATAGGAGTTAGGATGAAGAAGCTATCCCACTTTCAAATCAGGTGATCCCAATTTTCCTGTTTGGGAATATGACAGCTTCTTTGTCATTCTATTCAAACCAGGATGAATCGCAATGTAAGAAGCTTGATTTTGATACATAAAGTAATGGAGAATCACTAGGAAGTTGAAGAAATCTCATAGGAGTTAGGATGAAGAAGCTATCCCACTTTCAAATCAGGTGATCCCAGTTTTCCTGTTTGGGAATATGACAGCTTCTTTGTCATTCTAATCATACCAGAATGAATCGTGATGTAAGAAGCTTGATTTTGATACATAAAGTAATGGAGAATCACTAGGAAGTTGAATAAATCTCATAGGAGTTAGGATGAAGAAGCTATCCCACTTTCAAATCAGGTGATCCCACTTTTCCTGTTTGGGAATATGACAGCTTCTTTGTCATTCTAATCAAACCAGGATGAATCACGATGTAAGAAGCTTGATTTTGATATATAAAGTAATGGAGAATCACTAGGAAGTTGAATAAATCTCATAGGAGTTAGGATGAAGAAGCTATCCCACTTTCAAATCAGGTGATCCCAGTTTTCTTGTTTGGGAATATGACAGCTTTTTTGTCATTCTAATCAAACCAGGATGAATCGCGATATAAGAAGCTTGATTTTGATATATAAAGTAATGGAGAATCACTAGGAAGTTGAAGAAATCTCATAGGAGTTAGGATGAAGAAGCTATCCCACTTTCAAATCAGGTGATCCCAGTTTTCCTGTTTGGGAATATAACAGCTTCCTTGTCATTCTAATAGAACCAGGATGAATCGCGATGTAAGAAGCTTGATTTTGATACATAAAGTAATGGAGAATCACTAGGAAGTTGAATAAATCTCATAGGAGTTAGGATGAAGAAGCTATCCCACTTTCAAATCAGGTGATCCCAGTTTTCCTGTTTGGGAATATAACAGCTTCCTTGTCATTCTAATTGAACCAGGATGAATCGCGATGTAAGAAGCTTGATTTTGATACATAAAGTAATGGAGAATCACTAGGAAGTTGAATAAATCTCATAGGAGTTAGGATGAAGAAGCTATCCCACTTTCAAATCAGGTGATCCCAGTTTTCCTGTTTGGGAATATGACAGCTTCTTTGTCATTCTAATCAAACCAGGATGAATCTTGATGTAAGAAGCTTGATTTTGATACATAAAGTAATGGAGAATCACTAGGAAGTTGAATAAATCTCATAGGAGTTAGGATGAAGAAGCTATCCCACTTTCAAATCAGGTGATCCCAGTTTTCCTGTTTGGGAATATAACAGCTTCCTTGTCATTCTAATCAAACCAGGATGAATCGCGATGTAAGAAGCTTGATTTTGATACATAAAGTAATGGAGAATCACTAGGAAGTTGAATAAATCTCATTGGAGTTAGGATGAAGAAGCTATCCCACTTTCAAATCAGGTGATCCCACTTTTCCTGTTTGGGAATATAACAACCTTCCTTGTCATTCTAATCAAACCAGGATGAATCGCGATGTAAGAAGCTTGATTTTGATACATAAAGTAATGGAGAATCACTAGGAAGTTGAATAAATCTCATAGGAGTTAGGATGAAGAAGCTATCCCACTTTCAAATCAGGTGATCCCAGTTTTCCTGTTTGGGATTATGACAGCTTCCTTGTCATTCTAATAGAACCAGGATGAATCGCGATATAAGAAGCTTGATTTTGACACATAAAGTAATGGAGAATCACTAGGAAGTTGAATAAATCTCATAGGAGTTAGGATGAAGAAGCTATCCCACTTTCAAATCAGGTGATCCCAGTTTTCCTGTTTGGGAATATGACAGCTTCTTTGTCATTCTAATCAAACCAGGATGAATCTTGATGTAAGAAGCTTGATTTTGATACATAAAGTAATGGAGAATCACTAGGAAGTTGAAGAAATCTCATAGGAGTTAGGATGAAGAAGCTATCCCACTTTCAAATCAGGTGATCCCAGTTTTCCTGTTTGGGAATATGACAGCTTCTTTGTCATTCTAATCAAACCAGGATGAATCGCGATGTAAGAAGCTTGATTTTGATACATAAAGTAATGGAGAATCACTAGGAAGTTGAATAAATCTCATGGGAGTTTGGATGAAGAAGCTATCCCACTTTCAAATCAGGTGATTCCAGTTTTCCTGTTTGGGAATATGACAGCTTCTTTGTCATTCTAATCATACCAGAATGAATCGTGATGTAAGAAGCTTGATTTTGATACATAAAGTAATGGAGAATCACTAGGAAGTTGAATAAATCTCATAGGAGTTAGGATGAAGAAGCTATCCCACTTTCAAATCAGGTGATCCCACTTTTCCTGTTTGGGAATATGACAGCTTCTTTGTCATTCTAATCAAACCAGGATGAATCGCGATGTAAGAAGCTTGATTTTGATACATAAAGTAATGGAGAATCACTAGGAAGTTGAATAAATCTCATAGGAGTTAGGATGAAGAAGCTATCCTACTTTCAAATCAGGTGATCCAGTTTTCCTGTCTGGGAATATGACAGCTTTTTGTCATTCTAATCAAACCAGAATGAATCGCGATGTAAGAAGCTTGATTTTGATATATAAAGTAATGGAGAATCACTAGGAAGTTGAAGAAATCTCATAGGAGTTAGGATGAAGAAGCTATCCCACTTTCAAATCAGGTGATCCCAGTTTTCCTGTTTGGGAATATGACAGCTTCTTTGTCATTCTAATCAAACCAGGATGAATCTTGATGTAAGAAGCTTGATTTTGATACATAAAGTAATGGTGAATCACTAGGAAGTTGAATAAATCTCATAGGAGTTAGGATGAAGAAGCTATCCCACTTTCAAATCAGGTGATCCCACTTTTCCTGTTTGGGAATATAACAGCTTCCTTGTCATTCTAATCAAACCAGGATGAATCGCGATGTAAGAAGCTTGATTTTGATACATAAAGTAATGGAGAATCACTAGGAAGTTGAATAAATCTCATTGGAGTTAGGATGAAGAAGCTATCCCACTTTCAAATCAGGTGATCCTAGTTTTCCTGTTTGGGAATATAACAGCTTCTTTGTCATTCTAATAGAACCAGGATGAATCGCGATGTAAGAAGCTTGATTTTGATACATAAGGTAATGGAGAATCACTAGAAAGTTGAATAAATCTCATAGGAGTTAGGATGAAGAAGCTATCCCACTTTCAAATCAGGTGATCCCAGTTTTCCTGTTTGGGAATATGATAGCTTCTTTGTCATTCTAATCAAACCAGGATGAATCTTGATGTAAGAAGCTTGATTTTGATACATAAAGTAATGGAGAATCACTAGGAAGTTGAATAAATCTCATAGGAGTTAGGATGAAGAAGCTATCCCACTTTCAAATCAGGTGATCCCAGTTTTCCTGTTTGGGAATATGACAGCTTCTTTGTCATTCTAATCAAACCAGGATGAATCGTGATGTAAGAAGCTTGATTTTGATACATAAAGTAATGGTGAATCACTAGGAAGTTGAATAAATCTCATAGGAGTTAGGATGAAGAAGCTATCCCACTTTCAAATCAGGTGATCCCACTTTTCCTGTTTGGGAATATGACAGCTTCTTCGTCATTCTAATCAACCAGAATGAATCGTGATAAAAGAAGCTTGATTTTGATACATAAAGTAATGGTGAATCACTAGGAAGTTGAAGAAATCTCATAGGAGTTAGGATGAAGAAGCTATCCCACTTTCAAATCAGGTGATCCCAGTTTTCCTGTTTGGGAATATGATAGCTTCTTTGTCATTCTAATCAAACCAGGATGAATCTTGATGTAAGAAGCTTGATTTTGATACATAAAGTAATGGTGAATCACTAGGAAGTTGAATAAATCTCATAGGAGTTAGGATGAAGAAGCTATCCCACTTTCAAATCAGGTGATCCCACTTTTCCTGTTTGGGAATATAACAGCTTCCTTGTCATTCTAATCAAACCAGGATGAATCGCGATGTAAGAAGCTTGATTTTGATACATAAAGTAATGGAGAATCACTAGGAAGTTGAATAAATCTCATTGGAGTTAGGATGAAGAAGCTATCCCACTTTCAAATCAGGTGATCCTAGTTTTCCTGTTTGGGAATATAACAGCTTCTTTGTCATTCTAATCAAACCAGGATGAATCGTGATGTAAGTCTTAGATTTGGTGATTTAAGAAGTGATTAAGTCTAATCTGAGAATTAAAGAGATTGGAGATTAAGAACAAGAGAGAGACTTAAGAGAGAGAGACTCAAAACTCCATAACTTTATTAATGAGTGAGGTTACATATTTATAAGAGAGCTACAAGGGTTTCCAAAACTCGAAATGGGCACTATTGAAGCATGTGAAGTCAAAGGTTGCTTTAGAGATGGACGGATAAGAGGACTCGCATGCTTCCTCTCCTTACAGCCTGTCACAGCCTGGCATGCTCTTCCCTTATCCTCTCAACGTTCTGATCCTTCTCCTCTTGAGTAACTCTTCCGCGTTTACCATTTCACTTGGGCAATGCATGGTAAGTTTTGGTCGAGGCTTGGATGGTACGGACTGTACGGCTTGTACGGCCTTGTACGGACGTCCGTACCATACTCTCTCTAAACTCCACTCTGCCTCATCTCTTCATCTCCTCAACTCCTCTTCTCTTCTCACTTATATGCTTAACTCAACTCAACACTCCCCCTCAAGCTTAGCTTTGTGAAAGCCTAAGCTTGGAAAGCCACAAGATCTTCCTCATTAAAAACCTCACCAAAGAAAACCCAATGGGATAAAACTTTGATGAGGGAAAAAGAGTAAAGACCTTGCAGCTAAGGGGATTAGCTCCTTCTCTTCCCAAGATCAATGAGGCCCAACCTGATGTGAATGGACTCCATTGTCTTCTGTCTTGCAGCCTTGGTGAACACATCCGCTAGCTGATCTTCACTCCTTGTGTAGCATGGCAAGATCACCCCTAGCACAATCATCTGCCTCACCTTGTGACAATCAACTTCAATGTGCTTGGTCCTCTCGTGAAACACCGAGTTGGATGCAATGTGGATGGCAGCTTGATTGTCACAATGCATTGTCATTGGAGTTGCTTGATCAATCTCCAAGTGCTTCAAGATGCCTTTGATCCATACCAACTCGTTGGTGAGCTTCAGCATGGCTCTATACTCGGCTTCTGCACTTGAACATGACACTACCTTCTGCTTCTTGCTTTTCCAAGTTACCAAGTTGCCTCCAATGAATGTGCAATAGCCTGTGGTTGATCTCCTGTCTGCTCTATCACCAGCCCAATCCGCATCACAATATCCTACAACCTCAGTACTCTTGTTACATCCCATCCATACTCCAAGACCAGTAGTTCCATTCAGATACATCAAGATCCTTTCCACCATCCGCCAGTGGTGCTCCTTAGGAACTTGCATGTGTTGACTGACTTGATTCACCGCAAAGCACACATCAGGTCTAGTAATGGTAAGATAGATCAACTTCCCCACTGTTGACTTGAAGAAAAGAAATGGAGTGGTGAAGGGTTGAGTTGAGATTGAGTCTTGAGCAAGAATAGGGCAAGACCTCCGGAGATTATCTATGAAGACTTTAGGAGTGTTTGAAGGTGTCCAGAAGTGCTCATATGGCTGTGCAAAGATAGGGCCAAGTCCAGGAGGGACTTAGAAGAGTGTTTGGGAGCAAATGGGCAAGTGTGCATACTTAGGGCGAGGCAGTACGGATGGTACGGACCTGTACGGATCCGTACGGACCGAGACAACCCGAGGAAACACAACTTGGCCATTTGAGATGTTTTGAGGTGGTGCAAAGTCCGGGACAAGATGTGCAAGCTTAGGGCATGATCAGAACATGTCCGGGAGACTTTGTGCATACTTAGGGCTGATAAAAAGAAGTCTGGTCGTGAAGCATAAAAAGGGAATCAAGAAGATCCTTTGTGGAGGCAAGCGGCCAATGAGAGCAAAGATGGAGCTGATTGGTTACTTTGGAGGATGGACAGGCTGGCTTTGGCTGTAAAGCCAAAGGGAGCCACGACCATGAACATGGTCTGAATGAAGGCTTGATACATGGGAGCCTATAAGGAGCCAATGGGAGAACAGCCTTCCCTTTGACCAGTTTGAATAAACCAATCAGACATCAACTAGCTCTCCTCCAATCAAGACATCTCACACAGATTGCAATCTCAACTCTCCATCCTGGCCATCCATTTATATTCAGTCATTTCTATCCATTAGATTTAGGTTTATGAGAATGCAAAGTTGTAAGCCTTATAAAAGGAGATGTAATTGGCGATTTCAAGCCTTAAGGGAGTTTGGGGGATTTCCCCTCTCCACTTCATAATGAAATGTGTTCTTGAATCAGATTCCCTTTAATCTCTCCCTTTCTTATACTCTTAATCTCTCAAAGTCTCTTGTTTCTGATTTAAGTAAACACATAAACACTCTTATAAACTCTCTCTCTAAAATCACCTAAAACAAACTCAAATCTTCTCAGCTTGCTCCATTGGAGCTTATACACACACACAACCTGAGATCTCTGAAAATCTCATATGGTATCAGAGCCAGGTTCATCTGAATCTGGTTGAAGCTTCCGCAAACCTCAGAGCTCACTACCATGTCCATTTCAACCAAGAAGAAGCTGTCTGTTCTATCCGGCTGTTCAACACCTCAAGAGGCAGGCGTGTTCATCCTGGAGTCCAGAAGCTGTCTGCTGCTGTTCCTCATCATCCCATGTCGCCCTTGAAGAAAGAAGATCCAAGGAAACAAAGGCAATGGAGCGGATTAGCTACCCTCTCTAACAAAGCCAGTTCCGGGTTCTTGCTATTCAAAGTCCAAGAAGAAGTTTCTCAAGAAGAAAGCTTGCTGCTTGTACTGGTGTGGCGTGTACAACATGGAGAAAGGTGGGAGCTAAGACATGGTGGTTCAAAAGGAAAGGTCCATGGAAGATGGAGGCGTTGGAGTGCACACTAACAACTCAGAATCTGTCCAATGGAATCAAGGATCTATACAAAGGTCCTTGGCTGTAAGAAAGTTCTTTCCTTTTGTATAAAGCTTGAGTATATTGACAGGTTGTGTGTTGTGATTGAAAACTTGTGGATGTTTAAAGATTGCTAGATATGAAATGTTTAGAATCTGTCCCAAGATACTAGAGAGTTGTGAATGGTGATTGAGAGTTGAAAAGCTTGCCTCGGTTCTATAATGATTGTATAGGATGCTAGATGAGTCTGATCCTGTTTACTTTCATTGATTGAAACCGAGTAGTATAATAAAGCTTAGAGTGTTGTTGCTGCCTTAGGTTGATGCACTTGGATTCAAGTCTAAGATGCAGTTAAGGCAGAAGTTAAAATTGCCTAAGTGTCTTGTAATGAATCTGTGGGATCATACTAGAACTTAGAGAGCTAAGCTTGCAATGATTTGAAACTTGGGTGTCTTGTTTGATCTTGCATTGCTTTAGTGAGACATTGGTGTTCAAGCTTGATGTGGAATCAAGGACTGACCCAATGCACCTATGTCTAATCTTCTCTGGAGTTTGAGTGGTGTTTCAGGTATACAAGAAGTGTTCGTAGTTCATCACCAATCCAAGAGAAAGAGGAAGGCATTGCCCATTGTCATGAGCAATGGAGAGCGGTTACTGAAGTGGTGATGTGCCACTGGTTAGTGAAGACTCACGGCTGCTCACTTCCAAGCTTGGACCCTCATTCTATCCAAGCTTGAGGAGGGGAGTTAAGTGAGCAAAGAAGGAAGACCATGGCAAGCAACTGATGGAAAAGGAGTCATCCGGCTGTGGGAAGAACAAGGGAGTGTTCAGAGCACTCTCGGCTGTGTGAAGATGATGGAGCTACTCTATCAAGGCGGCTTCCAGTGTGAGCAGTCTGAAGAGGGAGCTGAAGGTTCCACAAGCATTCCATGGAGATGGCGAGTTCAGAAGGTGCTGCAAGGGTCTGATGGTGTGATCATGAAGCTGCTCTCCCAAGCTTGACTTGTTCCACATGGTCAAGCTTGAGGGGGAGTGTTGAGAAGACTTCAAATGATCACAAAGGTGCCGGTTCAAGAAGGTGGACGGCAGTGAGCAAATGTAGAGAATCAAGAAGCTCTCCTTCCAAGCTTGACTTGTTCCACATGGTCAAGCTTGAGGGGGAGTGTTGAGAAGGCTTCTTGATGAGAGCACTTGGCGGTTATTCAAGAAGAGGAGCATACCGGTTTGTGAAGCAAGATGGAGGATGGTGAAGCAATCTCCAAGGCGGCCAGAGCAGAGCAGCCTTGGTACTACAGACTGAGGCATCCGATCATGAAGCTTTAGAACAAGGTGGAAACTCTAGAAGAAGAAGCAGCCAAGGCTCAGCTATTACAAGATGAAGAGTGATGAGCAAGAGAAGATGTGATCTACCTTGCATCACAAGAAGGGGCCGAGATCCAGAGTCTTTGTGTCCCTTACATTGTTGGTAAGGCACAAAGACTCACTGGCCAATCCCTAGGCCTTGGAGGCTTTACTCTTTTTCCCTCATCAAGGTTTTGTCCCAAAGGGTTTTCCTTGGTGAGGTTTTTAATGAGGAAGTTCTTCAAGGTTCCAAGCTTGACTTAGGATCAGCTAAAGTCAAGCTTGAGGGGGAGTGTTGACTTGAAGAAAAGAAATGGAGTGGTGAAGGGTTGAGTTGAGATTGAGTCTTGAGCAAGAATAGGGCAAGACCTCCGGAGATTATCTATGAAGACTTTAGGAGTGTTTGAAGGTGTCCAGAAGTGCTCATATGGCTGTGCAAAGATAGGGCCAAGTCCAGGAGGGACTTAGAAGAGTGTTTGGGAGCAAATGGGCAAGTGTGCATACTTAGGGCGAGGCAGTACGGATGGTACGGACCTGTACGGATCCGTACGGACCGAGACAACCCGAGGAAACACAACTTGGCCATTTGAGATGTTTTGAGGTGGTGCAAAGTCCGGGACAAGATGTGCAAGCTTAGGGCATGATCAGAACATGTCCGGGAGACTTTGTGCATACTTAGGGCTGATAAAAAGAAGTCTGGTCGTGAAGCATAAAAGGGAATCAAGAAGATCCTTTGTGGAGGCAAGCGGCCAATGAGAGCAAAGATGGAGCTGATTGGTTACTTTGGAGGATGGACAGGCTGGCTTTGGCTGTAAAGCCAAAGGGAGCCACGACCATGAACATGGTCTGAATGAAGGCTTGATACATGGGAGCCTATAAGGAGCCAATGGGAGAACAGCCTTCCCTTTGACCAGTTTGAATAAACCAATCAGACATCAACTAGCTCTCCTCCAATCAAGACATCTCACACAGATTGCAATCTCAACTCTCCATCCTGGCCATCCATTTATATTCAGTCATTTCTATCCATTAGATTTAGGTTTATGAGAATGCAAAGTTGTAAGCCTTATAAAAGGAGATGTAATTGGCGATTTCAAGCCTTAAGGGAGTTTGGGGGATTTCCCCTCTCCACTTCATAATGAAATGTGTTCTTGAATCAGATTCCCTTTAATCTCTCCCTTTCTTATACTCTTAATCTCTCAAAGTCTCTTGTTTCTGATTTAAGTAAACACATAAACACTCTTATAAACTCTCTCTCTAAAATCACCTAAAACAAACTCAAATCTTCTCAGCTTGCTCCATTGGAGCTTATACACACACACAACCTGAGATCTCTGAAAATCTCATACCCACTAGCTTCCTATACAGCTTAGGATCCTGGAATGGCTTGCTATCCTCAATCTCCCCCTCACGTGGAACCTTGTACCCATCCTCCATTGGCATCTTGGCTGTTTTTCCTCCATAGGCATCTGCTCCCTTCAATAGATCAATCACATACTTCCTTTGAGACATAAACAATCCTTCCTTTGATCTGCATATCTCAATCCCAAGAAAATACTTCATTTCCCCCAAGTCTTTAATCTCAAAGCTTGCCTTGAGATACTCCTTTGTAGCCTTGATGCCTTCCTTATCACTGCCTGTGATGATGATATCATCCACATACACAAGCAATACCACAATACCAGATGAGGTGGTTAGGGTAAAGAGAGTGTGATCCAATTCTGACTTCCTGAACCCTCTCCCATTCAGTGTAGTACTCAACTTGTTGTACCACGCCCTTGGAGACTGCTTGAGACCATAGATAGCTTTCCTCAACCTCAACACATTACCCTTCTTTACTAGATGTTCAAGACCTGGTGGTGGATGCATGTATACTTCATCTTCCAACTCTCCTTGAAGGAATGCATTCTTCACATCCATTTGCCACAAATCCCACTCAAGATTCACAGCTAAAGATAACACAATCCTGATAGTATGAAGTTTAGCCACAGGAGCAAAGGTCTCAACATAGTCCTCACCATATGTCTGAGTAAACCCTCTTGCCACCAACCTAGACTTGCGCCTCTCTATTCTTCCATCAGGATGAAACTTGATTGTGAACACCCATTTACTAGTCACTGCCTTCTTCCCTTTAGGCAGCTCACTCTCATACCATGTTTCATTCTTAATCATGGCTCCGGACTCATCAGCGACTGAATCTCTCCACTCTTTTAAAGCCATAGCTTCTTCATATGTCCTTGGAATATAGCTCTCATCCAAGCTTACTGTGAAGGCTATATGCTCGTCCGGAAACTCTGCAAAGGAACACATAGCTTGAGAAGGATGCTCCACAGCCTGGGCATTGTAGTACACTCTCGTGTTTACCCAGTTGGAAGCATCTCTCTTCACCCTTGTGCTCCTCCTTAGCTCCTGAACTTGTTCGTCTTGTGTTTCTTGCCTATCTTCACTTGATTGAGCACCACTCTCATTTGACCCATCAGGATCTACTTCCCAATCTCCACTAGACTGAGTACCACTCTCATCTGAGCCAGTAGACTCTCTTTGCCCATCTCCACTAGACTGAGCACCACTCTCTACTTCCTGTGTCATCTCTTGATTATGCTGGCCTGAATCTTCTTGATTGTGCACTTGCTCATGAGATTCAGTTCCATTCCCCCTCTCATGATCAAGAGGAGTTGTTCTTTCAGCTTCACTAGTAGGATTGGAAGACTCTCTTCTTCCAGATTCCTGATCCTGGGATAACCCTATCCCTAGCTTCTCCAACAGCACCCTCAGTGTTGTTGCTCTATCAGATGGAGCTTGAGACAAATCCTTCAGATTTTCCCACTCCTTTTCTTCATAATACCCTTTGGATTCAATAAACTTCACTTCTCTAGATACCATCACTCTCCTTGCTTCAGGATCATAGCACTTGTATCCCTTCTGAGTGATAGAGTATCCAATAAACATTGCCTTAGTACTCTTTGCCTCCAGCTTGTTTCTCTGTTCTCCTGGAGTCATGACATAGCATACACACCCAAATACTCGTAGGTGATCAATAAAAGGCTTGCTCTTATTCAGCACCTCAAATGGAGACAGATTCTTCAGTATCTTGGTTGGGACCCGGTTGATGAGGTAGCAAGCAGTTTGAACAGCATCTCCCCAAAATCTTTTTGGGACATTTGCATGAAACATCATCGACCTAGCAACCTCCATCAAGTGCCTATTCTTCCTCTCAGCTACACCATTCTGCTGTGGTGTGTAGGGACAACTGGTCTGATGCACAATCCCATGCTTGGCTAGATGACTCTTGAAGGCATTGCTGATGTATTCACCTCCGTTGTCTGATCTCAGTACCTTCACAGTAGCATTGTATTGATTAGATACATATGCTTGGAAGTTCATAAACGCTTCTAGCACCTTATCTTTAGATGGAAGCAATGTGAGCCATGTATACTTAGACTTCTCATCAATGAATGTCACAAAGTATTTATGGCTGTCTCTAGACATGCATGGAGCGGTCCACACATCCGAGTGAACTAGATCAAAGCAATGCTCATAAGTAGTCTTAGATGTTGGGAAAACAGTCCTACAATGCTTTCCTAATATGCATGCTTCACAATCCAAGTGATTGAATGACATATTAGGGATTATCAACTCAATGGCACGAGCATGAGGATGTCCTAATCTAGCATGCCAAGTAATACTATCAATCTTCTCAGCAGTACTACTCAAGCAACTAGAATCAAAGGGATTAGAGGTCTTAGCCAAGTCGAGGTGGTATAGCTGATTTTTGCTGTCTCCTCTGCCAATGACTCTCCCAGTCTTCAAATCTTGGAACTCAACTTCATCAGGTCTGAATACCACTTGACAATCAAGATCAATGGTAGCTTTCTTCACAGATAATAGATTTGAAGTGAACTGAGGCATATAGAAAGCAGCCGTGTCCTTCTCAAACAGTTTGAGCTTTCCCACTCCTTCTATTGGGATCATAGCGCCATTAGCTATCTTAACACTCCCTGTTGCAGCCTTGATCTCACTTATGAGCCTCCTATCACTGATCATATGATGACTTGCTCCAGAATCAATCACCATGGGTTTAGAAGCTCCGGATTGTATAGTATGCTTCTTGCTTGCTGTTAAGGCTTGTACATGTTCCATGAACACTCTCCATTCCTTCCTGGTGATGCGATCATCAGCTCCACTCCCTTTCTCCTGCTCCCTTAACACCCCACTGTCTTCTACTGATTCCCCCATGTAGGCTGAGTAAGAACACTCTCCCACAACTCTCTTTCTACCCTTTCCTATGTTGATAGGAGCTTTGGATAGCATTCTGCACCTTCTCTTCTTCCGGAAGCCCTCACTCCTACTCCCGGTTAGCCTCCATGAGCCCTCACTCCTACTCATGGTTAGCTTCTGGAAGCTCTCACTCCTACTCCCAGTTGGCTTCCATGAGCTCTCACTCCTACTCATGGTTAGCCTCTCATCATCTCTCATTATCTCATACGCCCTTCTTATAAGCCCACAAATCTCTTCCATTTCCGGAAGCTGTTCCCCTCTTAGAACCATCTCTACCAGCCACCCATATGATGACTCCATGCTCGCCAAGAGCTTCAAGACCGTCTCTTGCTCTTGTGTAGTATACCCATCCACATGGGATCTCAACCCTTGTAGTTCAACCCACAAATGTTGTAGCTTCCTCACATGGTTATTGAACTCTTCTCTTCCTGGTTTACCTCCACTGATCACCTTCTTGACTTCATACACTCTCCTAAGACTGATCTTGTTCTCATAAACATCTTCAATCTTCTCAAGCAGTGTACTTTCTTCAAGACTAAAGCAACTTCCACTTGTTTCTCTTGCTGTCTGATCTTTCTCAGCAGCTCTACCCTTCAAAGACTCTTCCTTCTCATGGTTTCTCCAAACTCCACACCTCTTCAGAGTCGCTCTCATTTGTGAGAACCACCCCCACTCATTTCTTCTATCTTCCTTCTCTTCACGCCTTGCTGAACCACACGCTAGACCCATCTCCTGACCTTGTCAAACACCTAAAGGGACTCCCTTGAAGCTGACTCTCCAAAAGAAACACCAACAGACACAAACTTGACTTTTAAAGGATCTAGCTCTCGACAACTCTCAAGAACTCTCAAGAACACTCAAGAACATTTAGAAAAACGAAATCACTCTCTCCTTTTGAACGAACCTGGCTCTGATACCATCTTAGATTTGGTGATTTAAGAAGTGATTAAGTCTAATCTGAGAATTAAAGAGATTGGAGATTAAGAACAAGAGAGAGACTTAAGAGAGAGAGACTCAAAACTCCATAACTTTATTAATGAGTGAGGTTACATATTTATAAGAGAGCTACAAGGGTTTCCAAAACTCGAAATGGGCACTATTGAAGCATGTGAAGTCAAAGGTTGCTTTAGAGATGGACGGATAAGAGGACTCGCATGCTTCCTCTCCTTACAGCCTGTCACAGCCTGGCATGCTCTTCCCTTATCCTCTCAACGTTCTGATCCTTCTCCTCTTGAGTAACTCTTCCGCGTTTACCATTTCACTTGGGCAATGCATGGTAAGTTTTGGTCGAGGCTTGGATGGTACGGACTGTACGGCTTGTACGGCCTTGTACGGACGTCCGTACCATACTCTCTCTCTAAACTCCACTCTGCCTCATCTCTTCATCTCCTCAACTCCTCTTCTCTTCTCACTTATATGCTTAACTCAACTCAACAGTAAGAAGCTTGATTTTGATACATAAAGTAATGGTGAATCACTAGGAAGTTGAATAAATCTCATAGGAGTTAGGATGAAGAAGCTATCCCACTTTCAAATCAGGTGATCCCAGTTTTCCTGTTTGGGAATGTGATAGCTTCTTTGTCATTCTAATCATACCAGAATGAATCGTGATGTAAGAAGCTTGATTTTGATACATAAAGTAATGGAGAATCACTAGGAAGTTGAATAAATCTCATAGGAGTTTGGATGAAGAAGCTATCCCACTTTCAAATCAGGTGATCCCAGTTTTCCTGTTTGGGAATATGACAGCTTCTTTGTCATTCTAATCAAACCAGGATGAATCGTGATGTAAGAAGCTTGATTTTGATACATAAAGTAATGGTGAATCACTAGAAAGTTGAATAAATCTCATAGGAGTTAGAAAGAAGAAGCTATCCCACTTTCAAGTCAGGTGATCCCAGTTTTCCTGTTTGGGAATATAACAGCTTCCTTGTCATTCTAATAGAACCAGGATGAATCGCGATATAAGAAGCTTGATTTTGATACATAAAGTAATGGAGAATCACTAGGAAGTTGAATAAATCTCATAGGAGTTAGGATGAAGAAGCTATCCCACTTTCAAATCAGGTGATCCCAGTTTTCCTGTTTGGGAATATGACAGCTTCTTTGTCATTCTAATCAAACCAGGATGAATCACGATGTAAGAAGCTTGATTTTGATATATAAAGTAATGGAGAATCACTAGGAAGTTGAATAAATCTCATAGGAGTTAGGATGAAGAAGCTATCCCACTTTCAAATCAGGTGATCCCAGTTTTCATGTTTGGGAATATAACAGCTTCCTTGTCATTCTAATAGAACCAGGATGAATCGCGATGTAAGAAGCTTGATTTTGATACAGAAAGTAATGGAGAATCACTAGGAAGGTTAATAAATCTCATAGGAGTTAGGATGATGAAGCTGTCCCACTTTCAAATCAGGTGATCCCAATTTTCCTGTTTGGGAATATGACAGCTTCTTTGTCATTCTATTCAAACCAGGATGAATCGCAATGTAAGAAGCTTGATTTTGATACATAAAGTAATGGAGAATCACTAGGAAGTTGAAGAAATCTCATAGGAGTTAGGATGAAGAAACTATCCCACTTTCAGTTGAACCCAGTTTTCCTGTTTGGGAATATGACAGCTTCTTTGTCATTCTAATCATACCAGAATGAATCGTGATGTAAGAAGCTTGATTTTGATACATAAAGTAATGGAGAATCACTAGGAAGTTGAATAAATCTCATAGGAGTTAGGATGAAGAAGCTATCCCACTTTCAAATCAGGTGATCCCACTTTTCCTGTTTGGGAATATGACAGCTTCTTTGTCATTCTAATCAAACCAGGATGAATCACGATGTAAGAAGCTTGATTTTGATATATAAAGTAATGGAGAATCACTAGGAAGTTGAATAAATCTCATATGAGTTAGGATGAAGAAGCTATCCTACTTTCAAATCAGGTGATCCAGTTTTCCTGTTTGGGAATATGACAGCTTTTTTGTCATTCTAATCAAACCAGGATGAATCGCGATGTAAGAAGCTTGATTCTGATATATAAAGTAATGGAGAATCACTAGGAAGTTGAAGAAATCTCATAGGAGTTAGGATGAAGAAGCTATCCCACTTTCAAATCAGGTGATCCCAGTTTTCCTGTTTGGGAATATAACAGCTTCCTTGTCATTCTAATAGAACCAGGATGAATCGCGATGAAAGAAGCTTGATTTTGATACATAAAGTAATGGAGAATCACTAGGAAGTTGAATAAATCTCATAGGAGTTAGGATGAAGAAGCTATCCCACCTTCAAATCAGGTGATCCCAGTTTTCCAGTTTGGGAATATAACAGTTTCCTTGTCATTCTAATTGAACCAGGATGAATCGCGATATAAGAAGCTTGATTTTGATACATAAAGTAATGGAGAATCACTAGGAAGTTGAATAAATCTCATTGGAGTTAGGATGAAGAAGCTATCCCACTTTCAAATCAGGTGATCCCAGTTTTCCTGTTTGGGAATATGACAGCTTCTTTGTTATTCTAATCAAACCAGGATGAATCACGATGTAAGAAGCTTGATTTTGATATATAAAGTAATGGAGAATCACTAGGAAGTTGAATAAATCTCATAGGAGTTAGGATGAAGAAGCTATCCCACTTTCAAATCAGGTGATCCCAGTTTTCCTGTTTGGGAATATGACAGCTTCTTTGTCATTCTAATCAAACCAGGATGAATCACGATGTAAGAAGCTTGATTTTGATATATAAAGTAATGGAGAATCACTAGGAAGTTGAATAAATCTCATAGGAGTTAGGATGAAGAAGCTATCCCACTTTCAAATCAGGTGATCCCAGTTTTCATGTTTGGGAATATAACAGCTTCCTTGTCATTCTAATAGAACCAGGATGAATCGCGATGTAAGAAGCTTGATTTTGATGCAGAAAGTAATGGAGAATCTCTAGGAAGGTTAATAAATCTCATAGGAGTTAGGATGAAGAAGCTGTCCCACTTTCAAATCAGGTGATCCCAACTTTCCTGTTTGGGAATATGACAGCTTCTTTGTCATTCTATTCAAACCAGGATGAATCGCAATGTAAGAAGCTTGATTTTGATACATAAAGTAATGGAGAATCACTAGGATGTTGAAGAAATCTCATAGGAGTTAGGATGAAGAAACTATCCCACTTTCAAATCAGGTGATCCCAGTTTTCCTGTTTGGGAATATGACAGCTTCTTTGTCATTCAAATCATACCAGAATGAATCGTGATGTAAGAAGCTTGATTTTGATACATAAAGTAATGGAGAATCACTAGGAAGTTGAATAAATCTCATAGGAGTTAGGATGAAGAAGCTATCCTACTTTCAAATCAGGTGATCCCACTTTTCCTGTTTGGGAATATGACAGCTTCTTTGTCATTCTAATCAACCAGGATGAATCACGATGTAAGAAGCTTGATTTTGATATATAAGTAATGGAGAATCACTACACTAGGAAGTTGAATAAATCTCATAGGAGTTAGGATGAAAAAGCTATCCCACTTTCAAATCAGGTGATCCAGTTTTCCTGTTTGGGAATATGACAGCTTTTTTGTCATTCTAATCAAACCAGGATGAATCGCGATGTAAGAAGCTTGATTTTGATATATAAAGTAATGGAGAATCACTAGGAAGTTGAAGAAATCTCATAGGAGTTAGGATGAAGAAGCTATCCCACTTTCAAATCAGGTGATCCCAGTTTTCCTGTTTGGGAATATAACAGCTTCCTTGTCATTCTAATAGAACCAGGATGAATCGCGATGTAAGAAGCTTGATTTTGATACATAAAGTAATGGAGAATCACTAGGAAGTTGAATAAATCTCATAGGAGTTAGGATGAAGAAGCTATCCCACTTTCAAATCAGGTGATCCCAGTTTTCCTGTTTGGGAATATAACAGCTTCCTTGTCATTCTAATTGAACCAGGATGAATCGCGATGTAAGAAGCTTGATTTTGATACATAAAGTAATGGAGAATCACTAGGAAGTTGAAGAAATCTCATAGGAGTTAGGATGAAGAAGCTATCCCACTTTCAAATCAGGTGATCCCAGTTTTCCTGTTTGGGAATATGACAGCTTCTTTGTCATTCTAATCAACCAGGATGAATCTTGATGTAAGAAGCTTGATTTTGATACATAAAGTAATGGTGAATCACTAGGAAGTTGAATAAATCTCATAGGAGTTAGGATGAAGAAGCTATCCCACTTTCAAATCAGGTGATCCCACTTTTCCTGTTTGGGAATATAACAGCTTCCTTGTCATTCTAATCAAACCAGGATGAATCGCGATGTAAGAAGCTTGATTTTGATACATAAAGTAATGGAGAATCACTAGGAAGTTGAATAAATCTCATTGGAGTTAGGATGAAGAAGCTATCCCACTTTCAAATCAGGTGATCCCAGTTTTCCTGTTTGGGAATATAACAGCTTCCTTGTCATTCTAATCAAACCAGGATGAATCGCGATGTAAGAAGCTTGATTTTGATACATAAAGTAATGGAGAATCACTAGGAAGTTGAATAAATCTCGTAGGAGTTAGGATGAAGAAGCTATCCCACTTTCAAATCAGGTGATCCTAGTTTTCCTGTTTGGGAATATAACAGCTTCTTTGTCATTCTAATCAAACCAGGATGAATCTTGATGTAAGAAGCTTGATTTTGATATATAAAGTAATGGAGAATCACTAGGAAGTTGAATAAATCTCATAGGAGTTAGGATGAAGAAGCTATCCCACTTTCAAATCAGGTGATCCCACTTTTCCTGTTTGGGAATATGACAGCTTCTTTGTCATTCTAATCAAACCAGGATGAATCGCGATGTAAGAAGCTTGATTTTGATATATAAAGTAATGGAGAATCACTAGGAAGTTGAATAAATCTCATAGGAGTTAGGATGAAGAAGCTATCCCACTTTCAAATCAGGTGATCCCAGTTTTCATGTTTGGGAATATAACAGCTTCCTTGTCATTCTAATAGAACCAGAATGAATCGTGATGTAAGAAGCTTGATTTTGATACATAAAGTAATGGAGAATCACTAGGAAGTTGAATAAATCTCATAGGAGTTAGGATATAGAAGCTATCCCACTTTCAAATCAGGTGATCCCAGTTTTCCTGTTTGGGAATATAACAGCTTCTTTGTCATTCTAATCAAACCAGGATGAATCGCGATGTAAGAAGCTTGATTTTGATACATAAAGTAATGGAGAATCACTAGGAAGTTGAATAAATCTCATTGGAGTAAGGATGAAGAAGCTATCCCACTTTCAAATCAGGTGATCCAGTTTTCCTGTTTGGGAATATGACAGCTTCTTTGTCATTCTAATCAAACCAGGATAAATCGTGATGTAAGAAGCTTGATTTTGATACATAAAGTAATGGTGAATCACTAGAAAGTTGAATAAATCTCATAGGAGTTAGTATGAGATTAAGAGATCCTTAGAGTAAACAGAATAAAGAGAGTGTTTAGGAAGTGATTAAGAGAAGTTTGTGAAAGATTAGGAGACTAGATAGAGCCGTTTAGTGTCTAAGAGAAAAGCATAGTGTCTAAGAGATTAGAGAGACTCAAACTGCATAATCTTCATTAGGGTTGATGAGTTACAATATATAGAGAGAGCATACAAGGGTTTTCGAAATCAAGAGAAGACTAAAGCATGTGAGGTCAATCAGGAGAGGATAAGCTCATTTGGACTAGCCAATTAGCTTCTCCACATGCGCGGAGTATCTGGCATCTTGGACCGAGATGCTCTTGCCTTTCCAGCTGTTCCAGCCTGTCAAGGCGCGCTCTACCTTATCCCTAAACGGTCTGATGCCTCAAGGTAAGTTCCTTCCCTTTACCTTAGTTACCGTGTTACTTGGCTGATGCAAGGTAAGTCTTGGTCGATGCTGGATGGTACGGACTGTACGGCTTGTACGGCCTTGTACGGACGTCCGTACCATGCTCTCCCTAAACTCTCTCAAGCTTCCTCATCTCCTTTCCTCTTCAACTCCTTAGCTCTTCATACATATATATTCAGCTCAACTCAACACTCCCCCTCAAGCTTAGCTTTGTATAAGTCTAAGCTTGGACAGCCACAAGATCTTCCTCATTAAAAACCTCACCAAAGAAAACCCAATGGGATAAAACTTTGATGAGGGAAAAAGAGTAAAGACCTTGCAGCTAAGGGGATTAGCTCCTTCTCTTCCCAAGATCAATGAGGCCCAACCTGATGTGAATGGACTCCATTGTCTTCTGTCTTGCAGCCTTGGTGAACACATCCGCTAGCTGATCTTCACTCCTTGTGTAACATGGCAAGATCACCCCTAGCACAATCATCTGCCTCACCTTGTGACAATCAACTTCAATGTGCTTGGTCCTCTCATGAAACACCGAGTTGGATGCAATGTGGATGGCAGCTTGATTGTCACAATGCATTGTCATTGGAGTTGCTTGATCGATCTCCAAGTGCTTCAAGATGCCTTTGATCCATACCAACTCGTTGGTGAGCTTCAGCATGGCTCTATACTCGGCTTCTGCACTTGAACATGACACTACCTTCTGCTTCTTGCTCTTCCAAGTCACCAAGTTGCCTCCAATGAATGTGCAATAGCCTGTGGTTGATCTCCTGTCTGCTCTATCACCAGCCCAATCCGCATCACAATATCCCACCACTTCAGTGCTTCCATTGCAGCCCATCCATACTCCTTGATCAGGTGAGCCGTTGAGATACATCAAGATCCTCTCCACCATGTGCCAGTGATGTTCCTTAGGCACTTGCATGTGTTGACTCACCTGATTCACAGCAAAGCAAATGTCAGGTCTAGTTATAGTAAGATAAATCAATTTGCCAACTAGTTTTCTATAGAGTTTAGGATCCTGATAAGGTTTGCTGTCTTCAATCTCCCCCTCTCGTGGGACTTTGTAGCCATCCTCCATAGGCATCCTTGCTGTCTTGCCTCCATAAGCACCTGCACCTTTCAAAAGATCAAGTGTATATTTCCTTTGGGACATGAACAAACCTTCCTTGGATCTACATATCTCAATTCCAAGGAAGTATTTCATTTCTCCCAAGTCTTTAATCTCAAACATGGATTTAAGAAACTCCTTGGTTGCTATGATACCTTCCTTATCACTCCCTGTGATAATGATATCATCAACATACACAAGGAGAGCAATCATACCTGAGGGAGTCGTGAGAGTGAAGAGAGTGTGATCTAGTTCAGACTTCTTGAAGCCTCGGCCATTCAGAGTAGTGCTCAACTTGTTGTACCAAGCCCTTGGTGATTGCTTCAGTCCATAGATGGCTTTCTTCAATCTCAGTACATTCCCACTCTTTACTAAGTGTTCAAGGCCTGGAGGTGGATGCATATACACTTCATCCTCAAGTTCACCTTGTAGAAACGCATTCTTCACATCCATTTGCCATAACCCCCATCCAAGATTCACAGCCAAGCTTAGTACAATCCGGATTGTGTGGAGTTTAGCTACTGGTGCAAAGGTTTCTATGTAATCTTCTCCATAAGTTTGAGTGAACCCTCTTGCAACTAGTCTTGACTTCTTCCTCTCAACCTTTCCATCCGCTTTGTACTTGATTGTGAATATCCATCTACTAGTCACAGCCTTCTTCCCTTTTGGTAACTCACTCTCATACCATGTATCATTCTTGATCATCGCTCCTGCCTCATCTCCAACTGATTCCTTCCATTCTTTATCTTTCATTGCTTCTTCATAGCTTCTTGGGATGTGATTCTCATCCAAGTTTACCATGAACGCGCAATGTGCTTCTGGATATTGAGCAAAGGAGCACACGGCTTGAGAAGGATGCTCCACAGCTTGGGCATTGTAGTACACTCTCGTGTTTACCCAACTGGAAGGATCCTTCCTTATCCTTGTACTCCTTCTTAGTGGCTGCACAACTGGTTCTTCTTCCTGTTGTTCTTCTACCACTTCATCTTGAGAAGGTGTTTGTGTGTCACACCATGATCATGTCCATGACCATCCGAGCCTATGCTCTCTTCTCCTTCATTCTCTACTCTCTACTCCTCTTCATCTGGGTTGGCCTCTTGCATAGGCTCCTCATGCTCCTCTCCTCCCTCATGATCAAGGTGGGATGGTGAACCAACTTCAGGAGTGTAGTTGCGTGATTCCTCGGATCCTGGGATGTACTGATTCCAAGACCTTCAAGAATGATCCGCAAGGTGGTGGCCTTGTCTGATGTTAAGTCCTTCAGGTCTTCTTGATTCTTTCTTCATAGTATCCTCTATCTTCCAAGAACTTCACATCTCTAGATACAAGAACTCTCCTTGCTATAGGATCATAGCATTGTATCCTTTCTGTGTAGCTGAGTATCCTATGAACACAGCATGAAGAAGCTATCCCACTTTCAAATCAGGTGATCCCAGTTTTCCTGTTTGGGAATATGACAGCTTCTTTGTCATTCTAATCAAACCAGAATGAATCGCGATGTAAGAAGCTTGATTTTGATACATAAAGTAATGGAGAATCACTAGGAAGTTGAATAAATCTCATAGGAGTTAGGATGAAGAAGCTATCCCACTTTCAAATCAGGTGATCCCAGTTTTCCTGTTTGGGAATATGACAGCTTCTTTGTCATTCTAATCAAACCAGGATGAATCGCGATGTAAGAAGCTTGATTTTGATACATAAAGTAATGGAGAATCACTAGGAAGTTGAATAAATCTCATAGGAGTTAGGATGAAGAAGCTATCCCACTTTCAAATCAGGTGATCCCAGTTTTCCTGTTTGGGAATATGACAGCTTCTTTGTCATTCTAATCAAACCAGGATGAATCGCGATGTAAGAAGCTTGATTTTGATACATAAAGTAATGGAGAATCACTAGGAAGTTGAATAAATCTCATAGGAGTTAGGATGAAGAAGCTATCCCACTTTCAAATCAGGTGATCCCAGTTTTCCTGTTTGGGAATATGACAGCTTCTTTGTCATTCTAATCAAACCAGGATGAATCGCGATGTAAGAAGCTTGATTTTGATACATAAAGTAATGGAGAATCACTAGGAAGTTGAATAAATCTCATAGGAGTTAGGATGAAGAAGCTATCCCACTTTCAAATCAGGTGATCCCAGTTTTCCTGTTTGGGAATATGACAGCTTCTTTGTCATTCTAATCAAACCAGGATGAATCGCGATGTAAGAAGCTTGATTTTGATACATAAAGTAATGGAGAATCACTAGGAAGTTGAATAAATCTCATAGGAGTTAGGATGAAGAAGCTATCCCACTTTCAAATCAGGTGATCCCAGTTTTCCTGTTTGGGAATATGACAGCTTCTTGTCATTCTAATCAAACCAGGATGAATCGCGATGTAAGAAGCTTGATTTTGATACATAAAGTAATGGAGAATCACTAGGAAGTTGAATAAATCTCATAGGAGTTAGGATGAAGAAGCTATCCCACTTTCAAATCAGGTGATCCCAGTTTTCCTGTTTGGGAATATGACAGCTTCTTTGTCATTCTAATCAAACCAGGATGAATCGCGATGTAAGAAGCTTGATTTTGATACATAAAGTAATGGAGAATCACTAGGAAGTTGAATAAATCTCATAGGAGTTAGGATGAAGAAGCTATCCCACTTTCAAATCAGGTGATCCCAGTTTTCCTGTTTGGGAATATGACAGCTTCTTTGTCATTCTAATCAAACCAGGATGAATCGCGATGTAAGAAGCTTGATTTTGATACATAAAGTAATGGAGAATCACTAGGAAGTTGAATAAATCTCATAGGAGTTAGGATGAAGAAGCTATCCCACTTTCAAATCAGGTGATCCCAGTTTTCCTGTTTGGGAATATGACAGCTTCTTTGTCATTCTAATCAAACCAGGATGAATCGCGATGTAAGAAGCTTGATTTTGATACATAAAGTAATGGAGAATCACTAGGAAGTTGAATAAATCTCATAGGAGTTAGGATGAAGAAGCTATCCCACTTTCAAATCAGGTGATCCCAGTTTTCCTGTTTGGGAATATGACAGCTTCTTTGTCATTCTAATCAAACCAGGATGAATCGCGATGTAAGAAGCTTGATTTTGATACATAAAGTAATGGAGAATCACTAGGAAGTTGAATAAATCTCATAGGAGTTAGGATGAAGAAGCTATCCCACTTTCAAATCAGGTGATCCCAGTTTTCCTGTTTGGGAATATGACAGCTTCTTGTCATTCTAATCAAACCAGGATGAATCGCGATGTAAGAAGCTTGATTTTGATACATAAAGTAATGGAGAATCACTAGGAAGTTGAATAAATCTCATAGGAGTTAGGATGAAGAAGCTATCCCACTTTCAAATCAGGTGATCCCAGTTTTCCTGTTTGGGAATATGACAGCTTCTTGTCATTCTAATCAAACCAGGATGAATCGCGATGTAAGAAGCTTGATTTTGATACATAAAGTAATGGAGAATCACTAGGAAGTTGAATAAATCTCATAGGAGTTAGGATGAAGAAGCTATCCCACTTTCAAATCAGGTGATCCCAGTTTTCCTGTTTGGGAATATGACAGCTTCTTTGTCATTCTAATCAAACCAGGATGAATCGCGATGTAAGAAGCTTGATTTTGATACATAAAGTAATGGAGAATCACTAGGAAGTTGAATAAATCTCATAGGAGTTAGGATGAAGAAGCTATCCCACTTTCAAATCAGGTGATCCCAGTTTTCCTGTTTGGGAATATGACAGCTTCTTTGTCATTCTAATCAACCAGGATGAATCGCGATGTAAGAAGCTTGATTTTGATACATAAAGTAATGGAGAATCACTAGGAAGTTGAATAAATCTCATAGGAGTTAGGATGAAGAAGCTATCCCACTTTCAAATCAGGTGATCCCAGTTTTCCTGTTTGGGAATATACACTTCTTTGTCATTCTAATCAACCAGGATGAATCGCGATGTAAGAAGCTTGATTTTGATACATAAAGTAATGGAGAATCACTAGGAAGTTGAATAAATCTCATAGGAGTTAGGATGAAGAAGCTATCCCACTTTCAAATCAGGTGATCCCAGTTTTCCTGTTTGGGAATATGACAGCTTCTTTGTCATTCTAATCAAACCAGGATGAATCGCGATGTAAGAAGCTTGATTTTGATACATAAAGTAATGGAGAATCACTAGGAAGTTGAATAAATCTCATAGGAGTTAGGATGAAGAAGCTATCCCACTTTCAAATCAGGTGATCCCGTTTTCCTGTTTGGGAATATGACAGCTTCTTTGTCATTCTAATCAAACCAGGATGAATCGCGATGTAAGAAGCTTGATTTTGATACATAAAGTAATGGAGAATCACTAGGAAGTTGAATAAATCTCATAGGAGTTAGGATGAAGAAGCTATCCCACTTTCAAATCAGGTGATCCCAGTTTTCCTGTTTGGGAATATGACAGCTTCTTTGTCATTCTAATCAAACCAGGATGAATCGCGATGTAAGAAGCTTGATTTTGATACATAAAGTAATGGAGAATCACTAGGAAGTTGAATAAATCTCATAGGAGTTAGGATGAAGAAGCTATCCCACTTTCAAATCAGGTGATCCCAGTTTTCCTGTTTGGGAATATGACAGCTTCTTTGTCATTCTAATCAAACCAGGATGAATCGCGATGTAAGAAGCTTGATTTTGATACATAAAGTAATGGAGAATCACTAGGAAGTTGAATAAATCTCATAGGAGTTAGGATGAAGAAGCTATCCCACTTTCAAATCAGGTGATCCCAGTTTTCCTGTTTGGGAATATGACAGCTTCTTTGTCATTCTAATCAAACCAGGATGAATCGCGATGTAAGAAGCTTGATTTTGATACATAAAGTAATGGAGAATCACTAGGAAGTTGAATAAATCTCATAGGAGTTAGGATGAAGAAGCTATCCCACTTTCAAATCAGGTGATCCCAGTTTTCCTGTTTGGGAATATGACAGCTTCTTTGTCATTCTAATCAACCAGGATGAATCGCGATGTAAGAAGCTTGATTTTGATACATAAAGTAATGGAGAATCACTAGGAAGTTGAATAAATCTCATAGGAGTTAGGATGAAGAAGCTATCCCACTTTCAAATCAGGTGATCCCAGTTTTCCTGTTTGGGAATATGACAGCTTCTTTGTCATTCTAATCAAACCAGGATGAATCGCGATGTAAGAAGCTTGATTTTGATACATAAAGTAATGGAGAATCACTAGGAAGTTGAATAAATCTCATAGGAGTTAGGATGAAGAAGCTATCCCACTTTCAAATCAGGTGATCCCAGTTTTCCTGTTTGGGAATATGACAGCTTCTTTGTCATTCTAATCAAACCAGGATGAATCGCGATGTAAGAAGCTTGATTTTGATACATAAAGTAATGGAGAATCACTAGGAAGTTGAATAAATCTCATAGGAGTTAGGATGAAGAAGCTATCCCACTTCCAAATCAGGTGATCCCAGTTTTCCTGTTTGGGAATATGACAGCTTCTTTGTCATTCTAATCAAACCAGGATGAATCGCGATGTAAGAAGCTTGATTTTGATACATAAAGTAATGGAGAATCACTAGGAAGTTGAATAAATCTCATAGGAGTTAGGATGAAGAAGCTATCCCACTTTCAAATCAGGTGATCCAAGTTTTCCTGTTTGGGAATATGACAGCTTCTTTGTCATTCTAATCAAACCAGGATGAATCGCGATGTAAGAAGCTTGATTTTGATACATAAAGTAATGGAGAATCACTAGGAAGTTGAATAAATCTCATAGGAGTTAGGATGAAGAAGCTATCCCACTTTCAAATCAGGTGATCCCAGTTTTCCTGTTTGGGAATATGACAGCTTCTTTGTCATTCTAATCAGACCAGGATGAATCGCGATGTAAGAAGCTTGATTTTGATACATAAAGTAATGTAGAATCACTAGGAAGTTGAATAAATCTCATAGGAGTTAGGATGAAGAAGCTATCCCACTTTCAAATCGGGTGATCCCAGTTTCCTGTTTGGGAATATGACAGCTTCTTTGTCATTCTAATCAAACCAGAATGAATCGCGATGTAAGAAGCTTGTTTTTGATACATAAAGTAATGGAGAATCACTAGGAAGTTGAATAAATCTCATAGGAATTAGGATGAAGAAGCTATCCCACTTTCAAATCAGGTGATCCCAGTTTTCCTGTTTGGGAATATGACAGCTTCTTTGTCATTCTAATCAAACCAGGATGAATCGCGATGTAAGAAGCTTGATTTTGATACATAAAGTAATGGAGAATCACTAGGAAGTTGAATAAATCTCATAGGAGTTAGGATGAAGAAGCTATCCCACTTTCAAATCAGGTGATCCCAGTTTTCCTGTTTGGGAATATGACAGCTTCTTTGTCATTCTAATCAAACCAGGATGAATCGCGATGTAAGAAGCTTGATTTTGATACATAAAGTAATGGAGAATCACTAGGAAGTTGAATAAATCTCATAGGAGTTAGGATGAAGAAGCTATCCCACTTTCAAATCAGGTGATCCCAGTTTTCCTGTTTGGGAATATGACAGCTTCTTTGTCATTCTAATCAAACCAGGATGAATCGCGATGTAAGAAGCTTGATTTTGATACATAAAGTAATGGAGAATCACTAGGAAGTTGAATAAATCTCATAGGAGTTAGGATGAAGAAGCTATCCCACTTTCAAATCAGGTGATCCCAGTTTTCCTGTTTGGGAATATGACAGCTTCTTTGTCATTCTAATCAAACCAGGATGAATCGCGATGTAAGAAGCTTGATTTTGATACATAAAGTAATGGAGAATCACTAGGAAGTTGAATAAATCTCATAGGAGTTAGGATGAAGAAGCTATCCCACTTTCAAATCAGGTGATCCCAGTTTTCCTGTTTGGGAATATGACAGCTTCTTTGTCATTCTAATCAAACCAGGATGAATCGCGATGTAAGAAGCTTGATTTTGATACATAAAGTAATGGAGAATCACTAGGAAGTTGAATAAATCTCATAGGAGTTAGGATGAAGAAGCTATCCCACTTTCAAATCAGGTGATCCCAGTTTTCCTGTTTGGGAATATGACAGCTTCTTTGTCATTCTAATCAAACCAGGATGAATCGCGATGTAAGAAGCTTGATTTTGATACATAAAGTAATGGAGAATCACTAGGAAGTTGAATAAATCTCATAGGAGTTAGGATGAAGAAGCTATCCCACTTTCAAATCAGGTGATCCCAGTTTTCCTGTTTGGGAATATGACAGCTTCTTTGTCATTCTAATCAAACCAGAAGCTTGATTTTGATACATAAAGTAATGGAGAATCACTAGGAATTGAATAAATCTCATAGGAGTTAGGAGAAGAAGCTATCCCACTTTAAATCAGTGATCCCAGTTTTCCTGTTGGGAATATGACAGCTTCCTTGTCATTCTATCAGAACCAGGATGAATCGCGATGTAAGAAGCTTGATTTTGATACATAAAGTAATGGAGAATCACTAGGAAGTTGAATAAATCCATAGGAGTTAGGTGAGAACTATCCCCTTTCAAATCGATGATCCCAATTTTTCCTGTTTTGGAATATGACAGCTTCTTTGTCATTCTAATCAAACCAGAGGAATCGCGAATGTAAAAGCTTGATTTTGATATAAAAGTAATGGAGAATCACTAGGAAGTTGAATAAATCTCATAGGAGTTAGGATGAAGAAGCTATCCCACTTTCAAATCAGGTGATCCAGTTTTCCTGTTTGGGAATGACAGCTTCTTTGTCATTCTAATCAAACCAGGATGAATCGCGATGTAAGAAGCTTGATTTTGATACATAAAGTAGGTGAAAATCACTAGGAAGTTGAATAAATCTCATAGTTAGGATGAAGAAGCTATCCCACTTTCAAATCAGGTGATCCCAGTTTTCCTGTTTGGGAATATGACAGCTTCTTGTCATTCTAATCAAACCAGGATGAATCGCGATGTAAGAAGCTTGATTTTGATACATAAGTAATGGAGAATCACTAGGAAGTTGAAAAAATCTCATAGGAGTTAGGATGAAGAAGCTATCCCACTTTCAAATCAGGTGATCCCAGTTTTTCCTGTTTGGGAATATGACAGCTTCTTTGTCATTCTAATCAAACCAGGATGAATCGCAATGTAAGAAGCATGATTTTGATACATAAAGTAATGGAGAATCACTAGGAAGTTGAATAAATCTCATAGGAGTTAGGATGAAGAAGCTATCCCACTTTCAAATCAGGTGATCCCACTTTTCATGTTTGGGAATATGACAGCTTCTTTGTCATTCTAATCAAACCAGAATGAATCGGGATGTAAGAAGCTTGATTTTGATACATAAAGTAATGGAGAATCACTAGGAAGTTGAAGAAATCTCATAGGAGTTAGGATGAAGAAGCTATCCCACTTTCACATCAGGTGATCCCAGTTTTCCTGTTTTGGAATATGACAGCTTCCTTGTCATTCTAATAGAACCAGGATGAATCGCGATGTAAGAAGCTTGATTTTGATATAAATAATGGAGAATCACTAGGAAGTTGAATAAATCTCATAGGAGTTAGGATGAAGAAGCTATCCCACTTTCAAATCAGGTGATCCCAGTTTTCCTGTTTGGGAATATAACAGCTTCTTGTCATTCTAATAGAACCAGGATGAATCGCGATGTAAGAAGCTTGATTTTGATACATAAAGTAATGGAGAATCACTAGGAAGTTGAATAAATCTCATAGGAGTTAGGATGAAGAAGCTATCCCCTTTCAAATCAGGTGATCCCAGTTTTCCTGTTTGGGAATATGACAGCTTCTTTGTCATTCTAATCAAACCAGATGAATCGCGATGTAAGAAGCTTGATTTATGGAGAATCACTAGGAAGTTGAATAAATCTCATAGGAGTTAGGATGAAGAAGCTTCCCACTTTCAAATCAGGTGATCCCAGTTTTCCTGTTGGGAATATGACAGCTTCTTTGTCATTCTAATCAAACCAGGATGAATCGCGATGTAAGAAGCTTGATTTTGATACATAAAGTAATGGAGAATCACTAGGAAGTTGAATAAATCTCATAGGAGTTAGGATGAAGAAGCTATCCCACTTTCAAATCAGGTGATCCCAGTTTTCCTGTTTGGGAATATGACAGCTTCTTTGTCATTCTAATCAAACCAGGATGAATCGCGATGTAAGAAGCTTGATTTTGATACATAAAGTAATGGAGAATCACTAGGAAGTTGAAAAATCTCATAGGAGTTAGGATGAAGAAGCTATCCCACTTTCAAATCAGGTGATCCCAGTTTTTCTGTTTGGGAATATGACAGCTTCTTTGTCATTCTAATCAAACCAGGATGAATCGCGATGTAAGAAGCTTGATTTTGATACATAAAGTAATGGAGAATCACTAGGAAGTTGAAGAAATCTCATAGGAGTTAGGATGAAGAAGCTATCCCACTTTCAAATCAGTTGATCCCAGTTTTCCTGTTTGGGAATATGACAGCTTCTTTGTCATTCTAATCAAACCAGGATGAATCGTGATGTAAGAAGCTTGATTTTGATACATAAAGTAATGGAGAATCACTAGGAAGTTGAATAAATCTCATAGGAGTTAGGATGAAGAAGCTATCCCACTTTCAAATCAGGTGATCCCACTTTTCCTGTTTGGGAATATGACAGCTTCTTGTCATTCTAATCAAACCAGGATGAATCGCGATGTAAGAAGCTTGATTTTGATATAAGTAATGGAGAATCACTAGGAAGTTGAATAAATCTCATAGGAGTTAGGATGAAGAAGCTATCCCACTTTCAAATCAGGTGATCCCAGTTTTCCTGTTTGGGAATATGACAGCTTCTTTGTCATTCTAATCAAACCAGGATGAATCGCGATGTAAGAAGCTTGATTTTGATACATAAAGTAATGGAGAATCACTAGGAAGTTGAATAAATCTCATAGGAGTTAGGATGAAGAAGCTATCCCACTTTCAAATCAGGTGATCCAGTTTTCCTGTTTGGAATATGAAGCTTCTTTGTCATTCTATCAAACCAGGATGAATCGCGATGTAAGAAGCTTGATTTTGATACATAAAGTAATGGAATCACTAGGAAGTTGAATAAATCTCATAGGAGTTAGGATGAAGAAGCTATCCCACTTTCAAATCAGGTGATCCCAGTTTTCCTGTTTGGGAATATGACAGCTTCCTTTGTCATTCTAATCAAACCAGGATGAATCGCGATGTAAGAAGCTTGATTTTGATACATAAGTAATGGAGAATCACTAGGAAGTTGAATAAATCTCATAGGAGTTAGGATGAAGAGCTATCCCACTTTCAAATCAGGTGATCCCAGTTTTCCTGTTTGGGAATATGACAGCTTCCTTGTCATTCTAATCAAACCAGGATGAATCGCGATGTAAGAAGCTTGATTTTGATACATAAAGTAATGGAGAATCACTAGGAAGTTGAATAAATCTCATACGAGTTAGGATGAAGAAGCTATCCCACTTTCAAATCAGGTGATCCCAGTTTTCCTGTTTGGGAATATGACAGCTTCTTTGTCATTCTAATCAAACCAGGATGAATCGCGATGTAAGAAGCTTGATTTTGATACATAAAAGTAATGGAGAATCACTAGGAAGTTGAATAAATCTCATAGGAGTTAGGATGAAGAAGCTATCCCACTTTCAAATCAGGTGATCCCAGTTTTCCTGTTTGGGAATATGACAGCTTCTTTGTCATTCTAATCAAACCAGGATGAATCGCGATGTAAGAAGCTTGATTTTGATACATAAAGTAATGGAGAATCACTAGGAAGTTGAATAAATCTCATAGGAGTTAGGATGAAGAAGCTATCCCACTTTCAAATCAGGTGATCCCAGTTTTCCTGTTTGGGAATATGACAGCTTCTTTGTCATTCTAATCAAACCAGGATGAATCGCGATGTAAGAAGCTTGATTTTGATACATAAAGCAATGGATAATCACTAGGAAGTTGAATAAATCTCATAGGAGTTAGGATGAAGAAGCTATCCCACTTTCAAATCAGGTGATCCCAGTTTTCCTGTTTGGGAATATGACAGCTTCTTTGTCATTCTAATCAAACCAGGATGAATCGCGATGTAAGAAGCTTGATTTTGATACATAAATTAATGGAGAATCACTAGGAACTTGAATAAATCTCATTGGAGTTAGGATGAAGAAGCTATCCAACTTTCAAATCAGGTGATCCCAGTTTTCCTGTTTGGGAATATGACAGCTTCCTTGTCATTCTAATCAAACCAGGATGAATCGCGATGTAAGAAGCTTGATTTTGATACATAAAGTAGTGGAGAATCATTAGGAAGTTGAATAAATCTCATAGGAGTTAGGATGAAGAAGCTATCCCACTTTCAAATCAGGTGATCCCAGTTTTCCTGTTTGGAAATATGACATCTTCCTTGTCATTCTAATAAAACCAGGATGAATCACGATGTAAGAAGCTTGATTTTGATACATAAAGTAATGGAGAATCACTAAGAAGTTGAATAAATCTCATAGGAGTTAGGATGAAGAAGTTATCCCACTTTCAAATCAGGTCATCCCAGTTTTCCTGTTTGGGAATATGACAGCTTCTTTGTTATTCTAATCAAACCAGGATGAATCGCGATGTAAGAAACTTGATTTTGATACATAAAGTAATGGAGAATCACTAGGAAGTTGAATAAATCTCATAGGAGTTAGGATGAAGAAGCTATCCCACTTTCAAATCAGGTGATCCCAGTTTTCCTGTTTGGGAATATGACAGCTTCTTTGTCATTCTAATCAAACCAGAATGAATCGCGATGTAAGAAACTTGATTTTGATACATAAAGTAATGGAGAATCACTAGGAAGTTGAATAAATCTCATAGGAGTTAGGATGAAGAAGCTATCCCACTTTCAAATCAGGTGATCCCAGTTTTCCTGTTTGGGAATATGACAGCTTCTTTGTCATTCTAATCGAACCAGGATGAATCGCGATGTAAGAAGCTTGATTTTGATACATAAAGTAATGGAGAATCACTAGGAAGTTGAATAAATCTCATAGGAGTTAGGATGAAGAAGCTATCCCACTTTCAAATCAGGTGATCCCAGTTTTCCTGTTTGGGAATATGACAGCTTCCTTGTCATTCTAAAACCAGGATGAATCGCGATGTAAGAAGCTTGATTTTGATACATAAAGTAATGGAGAATCACTAGGAAGTTGAATAAATCTCATAGGAGTTAGGATGAAGAAGCTATCCCACTTTCAAATCAGGTGATCCCAGTTTCCTGTTTGGGAATATGACAGCTTCTTTGTCATTCTAATCAAACTAGGATGAATCGCGATGTAAGAAGCTTGAATTGGATACATAAATTAGTGGAGAACCATTAGGAAGTTGAATAATCTTATAGGAGTTAGGATGAAGAAGCTATCCCACTTTCAAATCAGGTGATCCCAGTTTTCCTGTTTGGGAATATGACAGCTTCTTTGTCATTCTAATCAGACCAGGATGAATCGCGATGTAAGAAGCTTGATTTTGATACATAAAGTAATGTAGAATCACTAGGAAGTTGAATAAATCTCATAGGAGTTAGGATGAAGAAGCTATCCCACTTTCAAATCAGGTGATCCCATTTTTCCTGTTTGGGAATATGACAGCTTTTTTGTCATTCTAATCAAACCAAGATGATTCGCGATATAAGAAGCTTGATTTTGATATATAAAGTAATGGAGAATCACTAGGAAGTTGAATAAATCTCATAGGAGTTAGGATGAAGAAGCTATCCCACTTTCAAATCAGGTGATCCCAGTTTTTCTGTTTGGGAATATGACAGCTTCTTTGTCATTCTAATCAAACCAGGATGAATCGCGATGTAAGAAGCTTGATTTGGATACATAAAGTAATGGAGAATCACTAGGAAGTTGAATAAATCTCATAGGAGTTAGGATGAAGAAGCTATCCCACTTTCAAATCAGGTGATCCCAGTTTTCCTGTTTGGGAATATGACAGCTTCTTTGTCATTCTAATCAAACCAGGATGAATCGCGATGTAAGAAGCTTGATTTTGATACATAAAGTAATGGAGAATCACTAGGAAGTTGAATAAATCTCATAGGAGTTAGGATGAAGAAGCTATCCCACTTTCAAATCAGGTGATCCCAGTTTTCCTGTTTGGGAATATGACAGCTTCTTTGTCATTCTAATCAAACCAGGATGAATCGCGATGTAAGAAGCTTGATTTTGATACATAAGTAATGGAGAATCACTAGGAAGTTGAATAAATCTCATAGGAGTTAGGATGAAGAAGCTATCCCACCTTCAAATCAGGTGATCCCAGTTTTCCTGTTTGGGAATATGACAACTTCCTTGTCATTCTAATCAAACCAGGATTAATCGCGATGTAAGAAGCTTGATTTTGATACATAAAGTAATGAAGAATCACTAGGAAGTTGAATAAATCTCATAGGAGTTAGGATGAAGAAGATATCTCACTTTCAAATCAGGTGATCCCAGTTTTCCTGTTTTGGAATATGACAGCTTCCTTGTCATTCTCATCAACCAGGATGAATCGCGATGTAAGAAGCTTGATTTTGATACATAAAGTAGTGGAGAACCTTTAGGAAGTTGAATAAATCTCATAGGAGTTAGGATGAAGAAGCTATCCCACTTTCAAATCGGGTGATCCCAATTTCCTGTTTGGGAATATGACAGCTCCCTTGTCATTTTAATCAAACCAGGATGAATCGTGATGTAAGAAGCTTGATTTTGATACATAAAGTAATGGAGAATCACTAGGAAGTTGAATAAATCTCATAGGAGTTAGGATGAAGAAGCTATCCCACTTTCAAATCAGGTGATCCCAGTTTTCCTGTTTGGGAATATGACAGCTTCTTTGTCATTCTAATCAAACCAGGATGAATCGCGATGTAAGAAGCTTGATTTTGATACATAAAGTAATGGAGAATCACTAGGAAGTTGAAGAAATCTCATAGGAGTTAGGATGAAGAAGCTATCCCACTTTCAAATCAGGTGATCCCAGTTTTCCTGTTTGGGAATATGACAGCTTCTTTGTCATTCTAATCAAACCAGGATGAATCGCGATGTAAGAAGCTTGATTTTGATACATAAAGTAATGGAGAATCACTAGGAAGTTGAATAAATCTCATAGGAGTTAGGATGAAGAAGCTATCCCACTTTCAAATCAGGTGATCCCAGTTTTCCTGTTTGGGAATATGACAGCTTCTTTGTCATTCTAATCAAACCAGGATGAATCGCGATGTAAGAAGCTTGATTTTGATACATAAAGTAATGGAGAATCACTAGGAAGTTGAATAAATCTCATAGGAGTTAGGATGAAGAAGCTATCCCACTTTCAAATCAGGTGATCCCAGTTTTCCTGTTTGGGAATATGACAGCTTCTTTGTCATTCTAATCAAACCAGGATGAATCGCGATGTAAGAAGCTTGATTTTGATACATAAAGTAATGGAGAATCACTAGGAAGTTGAAGAAATCTCATAGGAGTTAGGATGAAGAAGCTATCCCACTTTCAAATCAGGTGATCCCAGTTTTCCTGTTTGGGAATATGACAGCTTCTTTTGTCATTCTAATCAAACCAGGATGAATCGCGATGTAAGAAGCTTGATTTTGATACATAAAGTAATGGAGAATCACTAGGAAGTTGAATAAATCTCATAGGAGTTAGGATGAAGAAGCTATCCCACTTTCAAATCAGGTGATCCCAGTTTTCCTGTTTGGGAATATGACAGCTTCTTTGTCATTCTAATCAAACCAATGAATCGCGATGTAAGAAGCTTGATTTTGATACATAAAGTAATGGAGAATCACTAGGAAGTTGAATAAATCTCATAGGAGTTAGGATGAAGAAGCTATCCCACTTTCAAATCAGGTGATCCCAGTTTTCCTGTTTGGGAATATGACAGCTTCTTTGTCATTCTAATCAAACCAGGATGAATCGCGATGTAAGAAGCTTGATTTTGATACATAAAGTAATGGAGAATCACTAGGAAGTTGAATAAATCTCATAGGAGTTAGGATGAAGAAGCTATCCCACTTTCAAATCAGGTGATCCCAGTTTTCCTGTTTGGGAATATGACAGCTTCTTTGTCATTCTAATCAAACCAGGATGAATCGCGATGTAAGAAGCTTGATTTTGATACATAGTAATGGAGAATCACTAGGAAGTTGAATAAATCTCATAGGAGTTAGGATGAAGCTATCCCACTTTCAAATCAGGTGATCCCAGTTTTCCTGTTTGGGAATATGACAGCTTCTTTGTCATTCTAATCAAACCAGGATGAATCGCGATGTAAGAAGCTTGATTTTGATACATAAAGTAATGGAGAATCACTAGGAAGTTGAATAAATCTCATAGGAGTTAGGATGAAGAAGCTATCCCACTTTCAAATCAGGTGATCCCAGTTTTCCTGTTTGGGAATATGACAGCTTCTTTGTCATTCTAATCAAACCAGGATGAATCGCGATGTAAGAAGCTTGATTTTGATACATAAAGTAATGGAGAATCACTAGGAAGTTGAATAAATCTCATAGGAGTTAGGATGAAGAAGCTATCCCACTTTCAAATCAGGTGATCCCAGTTTTCCTGTTTGGGAATATGACAGCTTCTTTGTCATTCTAATCAAACCAGGATGAATCGCGATGTAAGAAGCTTGATTTTGATACATAAAGTAATGGAGAATCACTAGGAAGTTGAATAAATCTCATAGGAGTTAGGATGAAGAAGCTATCCCACTTTCAAATCAGGTGATCCCAGTTTTCCTGTTTGGGAATATGACAGCTTCTTTGTCATTCTAATCAACCAGGATGAATCGCGATGTAAGAAGCTTGATTTTGATACATAAAGTAATGGAGAATCACTAGGAAGTTGAATAAATCTCATAGGAGTTAGGATGAAGAAGCTATCCCACTTTCAAATCAGGTGATCCCAGTTTTCCTGTTTGGGAATATGACAGCTTCTTTGTCATTCTAATCAAACCAGGATGAATCGCGATGTAAGAAGCTTGATTTTGATACATAAAGTAATGGAGAATCACTAGGAAGTTGAAGAAATCTCATAGGAGTTAGGATGAAGAAGCTATCCCACTTTCAAATCAGGTGATCCCAGTTTTCCTGTTTGGGAATATGACAGCTTCTTTGTCATTCTAATCAAACCAGGATGAATCGCGATGTAAGAAGCTTGATTTTGATACATAAAGTAATGGAGAATCACTAGGAAGTTGAATAAATCTCATAGGAGTTAGGATGAAGAAGCTATCCCACTTTCAAATCAGGTGATCCCAGTTTTCCTGTTTGGGAATATGACAGCTTCTTTGTCATTCTAATCAAACCAGGATGAATCGCGATGTAAGAAGCTTGATTTTGATACATAAAGTAATGGAGAATCACTAGGAAGTTGAATAAATCTCATAGGAGTTAGGATGAAGAAGCTATCCCACTTTCAAATCAGGTGATCCCAGTTTTCCTGTTTGGGAATATGACAGCTTCTTTGTCATTCTAATCAAACCAGGATGAATCGCGATGTAAGAAGCTTGATTTTGATACATAAAGTAATGGAGAATCACTAGGAAGTTGAATAAATCTCATAGGAGTTAGGATGAAGAAGCTATCCCACTTTCAAATCAGGTGATCCCAATTTTCCTGTTTGGGAATATGACAGCTTCTTTGTCATTCTAATCAAACCAGGATGAATCGCGATGTAAGAAGCTTGATTTTGATACATAAAGTAATGGAGAATCACTAGGAAGTTGAATAAATCTCATAGGAGTTAGGATGAAGAAGCTATCCCACTTTCAAATAAGGTGATCCCAATTTTCCTGTTTGGGAATATGACAGCTTCTTTGTCATTCTAATCAAACCAGGATGAATCGCGATGTAAGAAGCTTGATTTTGATACATAAAGTAATGGAGAATCACTAGGAAGTTGAATAAATAGGAGTTAGGATGAAGAAGCTATCCCACTTTCAAATCATGTGATCCCACTTTTCCTGTTTGGAATATGACAGGTTCTTTGTCATTCGAATCAAACCAGGATGAATCGCGATGTAAGAAGCTTGATTCGATACATAAAGTAATGGAGAATCACTAGGAAGTTGAATAAATCGGAGTTAGGATGAAGAAGCTATCACACTTTCAAATCATGTGATCCCAGTTTTCATGTTTGGGAAAATGACAGCTTCCTTGTCATTCTAATCAAACCAGGAAGAATCGGGATGTAAGAAGCTTGATTTGGTACATAAAGTAGTGGAGAACCTTTAGGAAGTTGAATAAATCTCATAGGAGTTAGGATGAAGAAGCTATCCCACTTTCAAATCAGGTGATCCCAGTTTTCCTGTTTGGGAATATGACAGCTTCTTTGTCATTCTAATCAAACCAGGATGAATCGCGATGTAAGAAGCTTGATTTTGATACATAAAGTAATGGAGAATCACTAGGAAGTTGAATAAATCTCATAGGAGTTAGGATGAAGAAGCTATCCCACTTTCAAATCAGGTGATCCCAGTTTTCCTGTTTGGGAATATGACAGCTTCTTTGTCATTCTAATCAAACCAGGATGAATCGCGATGTAAGAAGCTTGATTTTGATACATAAAGTAATGGAGAATCACTAGGAAGTTGAATAAATCTCATAGGAGTTAGGATGAAGAAGCTATCCCACTTTCAAATCAGGTGATCCCAGTTTTCCTGTTTGGGAATATGACAGCTTCTTTGTCATTCTAATCAAACCAGGATGAATCGCGATGTAAGAAGCTTGATTTTGATACATAAAGTAATGGAGAATCACTAGGAAGTTGAATAAATCTCATAGGAGTTAGGATGAAGAAGCTATCCCACTTTCAAATCAGGTGATCCCAGTTTTCCTGTTTGGGAATATGACAGCTTCTTTGTCATTCTAATCAAACCAGGATGAATCGCGATGTAAGAAGCTTGATTTTGATACATAAAGTAATGGAGAATCACTAGGAAGTTGAATAAATCTCATAGGAGTTAGGATGAAGAAGCTATCCCACTTTCAAATCAGGTGATCCCAGTTTTCCTGTTTGGGAATATGACAGCTTCTTTGTCATTCTAATCAAACCAGGATGAATCGCGATGTAAGAAGCTTGATTTTGATACATAAAGTAATGGAGAATCACTAGGAAGTTGAATAAATCTCATAGGAGTTAGGATGAAGAAGCTATCCCACTTTCAAATCAGGTGATCCCAGTTTTCCTGTTTGGGAATATGACAGCTTCTTTGTCATTCTAATCGGACCAGGATGAATCGCGATGTAAGAAGCTTGATTTTGATACATAAAGTAATGGAGAATCACTAGGAAGTTGAATAAATCTCATAGGAGTTAGGATGAAGAAGCTGTCCCACTTTCAAATCAGGTGATCCCAGTTTTCCTGTTTGGGAATATGACAGCTTCTTTGTCATTCTAATCAAACCAGAATGAATCGCGATGTAAGAAGCTTGATTTTGATACATAAAGTAATGGAGAATCACTAGGAAGTTGAAGAAATCTCATAGGAGTTAGGATGAAGAAGCTATCCCACTTTCAAATCAGGTGATCCCAGTTTTCCTGTTTGGGAATATGACAGCTTTTTTGTCATTCTAATCAAACCAGGATGAATCGTGATGTAAGAAGCTTGATTTTGATACATAAAGTAATGGTGAATCACTAGGAAGTTGAATAAATCTCATAGGAGTTAGGATGAAGAAGCTATCCCACTTTCAAATCAGGTGATCCCAATTTTCCTGTTTGGGAATATGACAGCTTCTTTGTCATTCTATTCAAACCAGAATGAATCGCGATGTAAGAAGCTTGATTTTGATACATAAAGTAATGGAGAATCACTAGGAAGTTGAATAAATCTCATAGGAGTTAGGATGAAGAAGCTATCCCACTTTCAAATCAGGTGATCCCAGTTTTCCTGTTTGGGAATATGACAGCTTCTTGTCATTCTAATCAAACCAGGATGAATCGCGATGTAAGAAGCTTGATTTTGATACATAAAGTAATGGAGAATCACTAGGAAGTTGAATAAATCTCATAGGAGTTAGGATGAAGAAGCTATCCCACTTTCAAATCAGGTGATCCCAGTTTTCCTGTTTGGGAATATGACAGCTTCTTGTCATTCTAATCAAACCAGGATGAATCGCGATGTAAGAAGCTTGATTTTGATACATAAAGTAATGGAGAATCACTAGGAAGTTGAAGAAATCTCATAGGAGTTAGGATGAAGAAGCTATCCCACTTTCAAATCAGGTGATCCCAGTTTTCCTGTTTGGGAATATGACAGCTTCTTTGTCATTCTAATCAAACCAGGATGAATCGCGATGTAAGAAGCTTGATTTTGAATATAAAGTAATGGAGAATCACTAGGAAGTTGAATAAATCTCATAGGAGTTAGGATGAAGAAGCTATCCCACTTTCAAATCAGGTGATCCCAGTTTTCCTGTTTGGGAATATGACAGCTTCTTTGTCATTCTAATAAACCAGGATGAATCGCGATGTAAGAAGCTTGATTTTGATACATAAAGTAATGGAGAATCACTAGGAAGTTGAATAAATCTCATAGGAGTTAGGATGAAGAAGCTATCCCACTTTCAAATCAGGTGATCCCAGTTTTCCTGTTTGGGAATATGACAGCTTCTTTGTCATTCTAATCAAACCAGGATGAATCGCGATGTAAGAAGCTTGATTTTGATACATAAAGTAATGGAGAATCACTAGGAAGTTGAATAAATCTCATAGGAGTTAGGATGAAGAAGCTATCCCACTTTCAAATCAGGTGATCCCAGTTTTCCTGTTTGGGAATATGACAGCTTCTTTGTCATTCTAATCAAACCAGGATGAATCGCGATGTAAGAAGCTTGATTTTGATACATAAAGTAATGGAGAATCACTAGGAAGTTGAATAAATCTCATAGGAGTTAGGATGAAGAAGCTATCCCACTTTCAAATCAGGTGATCCCAGTTTTCCTGTTTGGGAATATGACAGCTTCTTTGTCATTCTAATAAACCAGGATGAATCGCGATGTAAGAAGCTTGATTTTGATACATAAAGTAATGGAGAATCACTAGGAAGTTGAATAAATCTCATAGGAGTTAGGATGAAGAAGCTATCCCACTTTCAAATCAGGTGATCCCAGTTTTCCTGTTTGGGAATATGACAGCTTCTTTGTCATTCTAATCAAACCAGGATGAATCGCGATGTAAGAAGCTTGATTTTGATACATAAAGTAATGGAGAATCACTAGGAAGTTGAATAAATCTCATAGGAGTTAGGATGAAGAAGCTATCCCACTTTCAAATCAGGTGATCCCAGTTTTCCTGTTTGGGAATATAACAGCTTCTTTGTCATTCTAATCGAACCAGGATGAATCGCGATGTAAGAAGCTTGATTTTGATACATAAAGTAATAGAGAATCACTAGGAAGTTGAATAATCTCATAGGAGTTAGGATGAAGAAGCTATCCCACTTTCAAATAAGGTGATCCCAGTTTTCCTGTTTGGGAATATGACAGCTTCTTTGTCATTCTAATCAAACCAGGATGAATCGCGATGTAAGAAGCTTGATTTTGATACATAAAGTAATGGAGAATCACTAGGAAGTTGAATAAATCTCATAGGAGTTAGGATGAAGTAGCTATCCCACTTTCAAATCAGGTGATCCCAGTTTTCCTGTTTGGGAATATGACAGCTTCCTTGTCATTCTAATCAAACCAGGATGAATCGCGATGTAAGAAGCTTGATTTGATATATAAAGTAATGGAGAATCACTAGGAAGTTGAATAAATCTCATAGGAGTTAGGATGAAGAAGCTATCCCACTTTCAAATCAGGTGATCCCAGTTTTCCTGTTTGGGAATATGACAGCTTCTATGTCATTCTAATCAAACCAGGATGAATCGCGATGTAAGAAGCTTGATTTTGATACATAAAGTAATGGAGAATCACTAGGAAGTTGAATAAATCTCATAGGAGTTAGGATGAAGAAGCTATCCCACTTTCAAATCAGGTGATCCCAGTTTTCCTGTTTGGGAATATGACAGCTTCTTTGTCATTCTAATCAAACCAGGATGAATCGCGATGTAAGAAGCTTGATTTTGATACATAAAGTAATGGAGAATCACTAGGAAGTTGAATAAATCTCATAGGAGTTAGGATGAAGAAGCTATCCCACTTTCAAATCAGGTGATCCCAGTTTTCCTGTTTGGGAATATGACAGCTTCTTTGTCATTCTAATCAAACCAGGATGAATCGCGATGTAAGAAGCTTGATTTTGATACATAAAGTAATGGAGAATCACTAGGAAGTTGAATAAATCTCATAGGAGTTAGGATGAAGAAGCTATCCCACTTTCAAATCAGGTGATCCCAGTTTTCCTGTTTGGGAATATGACAGCTTCCTTGTCATTCTAATCAAACCAGGATGAATCGCGATGTAAGAAGCTTGATTTTGATACATAAAGTAATGGAGAATCACTAGGAAGTTGAATAAATCTCATAGGAGTTAGGATGAAGAAGCTATCCCACTTTCAAATCAGGTGATCCCAGTTTTCCTGTTTGGGAATATGACAGCTTCTTTGTCATTCTAATCAAAACCAGGATGAATCGCGATGTAAGAAGCTTGATTTTGATACATAAAGTAATGGAGAATCACTAGGAAGTTGAAGAAATCTCATAGGAGTTAGGATGAAGAAGCTATCCCACTTTCAAATCAGGTGATCCCAGTTTTCCTGTTTGGGAATATGACAGCTTCTTTGTCATTCTAATCAAACCAGGATGAATCGCGATGTAAGAAGCTTGATTTTGATACATAAAGTAATGGAGAATCACTAGGAAGTTGAATAAATCTCATAGGAGTTAGGATGAAGAAGCTATCCCACTTTCAAATCAGGTGATCCCAGTTTTCCTGTTTGGGAATATAACAGCTTCCTTGTCATTCTAATCAAACCAGGATGAATCGCGATGTAAGAAGCTTGATTTTGATACATAAAGTAATGGAGAATCACTAGGAAGTTGAATAAATCTCATAGGAGTTAGGATGAAGAAGCTATCCCACTTTCAAATCAGGTGATCCCAGTTTTCCTGTTTGGGAATATGACAGCTTCTTGTCATTCTAATCAAACCAGGATGAATCGCGATGTAAGAAGCTTGATTTTGATACATAAAGTAATGGAGAATCACTAGGAAGTTGAATAAATCTCATAGGAGTTAGGATGAAGAAGCTATCCCACTTTCAAATCAGGTGATCCCAGTTTTTCTGTTTGGGAATATGACAGCTTCTTTGTCATTCTAATCAAACCAGGATGAATCGCGATGTAAGAAGCTTGATTTTGATACATAAAGTAATGGAGAATCACTAGGAAGTTGAATAAATCTCATAGGAGTTAGGATGAAGTAGCTATCCCACTTTCAAATCAGGTGATCCCAGTTTTCCTGTTTGGGAATATGACAGCTTCCTTGTCATTCTAATCAAACCAGGATGAATCGCGATGTAAGAAGCTTGATTTTGATACATAAAGTAATGTAGAATCACTAGGAAGTTGAATAATCTCATAGGAGTTAGGATGAAGAAGCTATCCCACTTTCAAATAAGGTGATCCCACTTTTCCTGTTTGGGAATATGACAGCTTCTTTGTCATTCTAATCAAACCAGAATGAATCGCGATGTAAGAAGCTTGATTTTGATATATAAAGTAATGGAGAATCACTAGGAAGTTGAATAAATCTCATAGGAGTTAGGATGAAGAAGCTATCCCACTTTCAAATCAGGTGATCCCACTTTTCCTGTTTGGGAATATGACAGCTTCTTTGTCATTCTAATCAAACCAGGATGAATCGCGATGTAAGAAGCTTGATTTTGATACATAAAGTAATGGAGAATCACTAGAAAGTTGAATAAATCTCATAGGAGTTAGGATGAAGAAGCTATCCCACTTTCAAATCAGGTGATCCCAATTTTCCTGTTTGGGAATATGACAGCTTCTTTGTCATTCTAATCAAACCAGGATGAATCGCGATGTAAGAAGCTTGATTTGATATATAAAGTAATGGAGAATCACTAGGAAGTTGAATAAATCTCATAGGAGTTAGGATGAAGAAGCTATCCCACTTTCAAATCAGGTGATCCCAGTTTTCCTGTTTGGAAATACAGCTTCCTTGTCATTCTAATCAAACCAGGATGAATCGCGATGTAAGAAGCTTGATTTTGATACATAAAGTAATGGAATCACTAGGAAGTTGAATAAATCTCATAGGAGTTAGGATGAAGAAGCTATCCCACTTTCAAATCAGGTGATCCACTTTTCCTGTTTGGGAATATGACAGCTTCTTTGTCATTCTAATCAAACCAGAATGAATCGCGATGTAAGAAGCTTGATTTTGATACATAAAGTAATGGAGAATCACTAGGAAGTTGAATAAATCTCATAGGAGTTAGGATGAAAGCTATCCCACTTTCAAATCAGGTGATCCCAGTTTTCCTGTTGGGAATGACAGCTTCTTTGTCATTCTAATCAAACCAGGATGAATCGCGATGTAAGAAGCTTGATTTTGATACATAAAGTAATGGAGAATCACTAGGAAGTTGAATAAATCTCATAGGAGTTAGGATGAAGAAGCTATCCCACTTTCAAATCAGGTGATCCCAGTTTTCCTGTTTGGGAATATGACAGCTTCTTGTCATTCTAATCAAACCAGGATGAATCGCGATGTAAGAAGCTTGATTTTGATACATAAAGTAATGGAGAATCACTAGGAAGTTGAAAAATCTCATAGGAGTTAGGATGAAGAAGCTATCCCACTTTCAAATCAGGTGATCCCAATTTTCCTGTTTGGGAATATGACAGCTTCTTTGTCATTCTAATTCAAACCAGGATGAATCGCGATGTAAGAACTTGATTTTGATACATAAAGTAATGGAGAATCACTAGGAAGCTTCTTTGTCATTCTAATCAAACCAGGATGAATCGATGTAAGAAGCTTGATTTTGATACATAAAGTAATGGAGAATCACTAGGAAGTTGAATAAATCTCATAGGAGTTAGGATGAAAGAAGCTATCCCACTTTCAAATCAGGTGATCCCAGTTTTCCTGTTTGGGAATATGACAGCTTCTTTGTCATTCTAATCAAACCAAAGGAAGTTGAAGAAAATCTCATAGGAGTTAGGATGAAGAAGCTATCCCACTTTCAAATCAGGTGATCCCAGTTTTCTGTTTGGGAATATGACAGCTTTTGTCATTCTAATCAACCAGGATGAATCGCGATGTAAGACGCTTGATTTTGATACATAAGTAATGGAGAATCACTAGGAAGTGAAAAAAATCTCATAGAGTTAGGATGAAGAAGCTATCCCACTTTCAAATCAGGTGATCCCAGTTTTCCTGTTTGGGAAATATGACAGCTTCTTTGTCATTCTAATCAAACCATAATGAATCGTGATGTAAGAAGCTTGATTTTGATAGATAAAGTAGGAGAATCACTAGGAAGTTGAAGAAAATCTCATAGGAGTTAGGATGAAGAAGCTATCCCACTTTCAAATCAGGTGATCCCAGTTTTCCCTGTTGGGAATATGACAGCCTTCTTTTGTCATTCTAATCAAAACAGGATGAATCTTGATGTAAGAAGCTTGATTTTGATACATAAAGTAATGGTGGAATCACTAGGAAGTTGAATAAATCTCATAGGAGTTAGGATGAAGAAAGCTATCCACTTTTCAAATCAGGTGATCCCACTTTTCCGTTTGGGAATATGAACAGCTTCTTTGTCATTCTAATCAAACCAGAATGAATCGCGATGTAAGAAGCTTTGATTTTGATACATAAAGTAATGGAGATCACTAGGAGTTGAATAAATCTCATATGGAGAATCACTAGGAAGAGTTGAATAATCTCATAGGAGTTAGGATGAAGAAGCTATCCCACTTTCAAATCAGGTGATCCCAGTTTTCCTGTTTGGTGGGAATATGACAGCTTCCTGTCATTCTAATCAAACCAGGATGAATCGCGATGTAAGAGCTTGATTTTGATACATAAAGTAATGGAGAATCACTAGGAAGTTGAATAAATCTCATAGGAGTTAGGATGAAGAAGCTATCCACTTTCAAAGCATGGCAAGATGACTCCTAAGTGATCATCTGCCTCACCTGTGACAATCAACTTCAATGTGCTTGGTTCTCTCATGGAACACCGAGTTGGAGGCAATGTGAATGGCGGCTTGGTTGTCACAATGCATGGTCATTGGTGGCTTGATCAATCTCCAAATGCTTCAAGATGCCTTTGATCCATACTAACTCGTTGGTGAGCTTCAGCATAGCTCTATACTCAGCTTCTGCACTTGAGCAAGACACCACCTTCTGCTTCTTACTCTTCCAAGTCACCAAGTTGCCTCCAATGAATGTGCAATAGCCTGTGGTTGATCTCCTGTCTGCTCTATCACCAGCCCAATCCGCATCACAGTATCCCACCACTTCAGTGCTTCCATTGCAGCCCATCCATACTCCTTGATCAGGTGAGCCGTTGAGATACATCAAGATCCTCCACCATGCGCCATGATGTTCTTAGGCACTTGCATGTGTTGACTCACCTGATTCACAGCAAAACAAATGTCAGGTCTAGTTATAGTAAGATAAATCAATTTGCCAACTAGTTTTCTATAGAGTTTAGGATCCTGATAAGGTTTGCTGTCTTCAATCTCCCCCTCTCGTGGGACTTGTAGCCATCCTCCATAGGCATCCTTGCTGTCTTGCCTCCATAAGCCCCTGCACCTTTCAAAAGATCAAGTGTATATTTCCTTTGGGACATGAAAAAAACCTTCCTTGGATCTACATATCTCAATTCCAAGAAAGTATTTCATCTCTCCCAAGTCTTTAATCTCAAACATGGATTTAAGAAACTCCTTGGTTGCTATGATACCTTCCTTATCACTCCCTGTGATAATGATATCATCAACATACACAAGGAGTGCAATCATACCTGGAGTGTGAGTGTGAAGAGGTGTGATCTAGTTCAGACTTCTTGAAGCCTCGCCATTCAGAGTAGTGCTCAGCTTGTTGTACCAAGCTCTTGGTGATTGCTTCAACCCATAGATAGCTTTCTTCAGTCTCAACACATTCCCTCTCTTCACTAAGTGTTCCAAAGCCTGGAGGTGGATGCATATACACTTCATCCTCAAGTTCCCCTTGTAGGAATGCATTCTTCACATCCATTTGCCATAAGCCCCATCCAAGGTTCACAGCCAAGCTTAATACAATCCGGATTGTTGCAACTTAGCTACTGGTGCAAATGTCTCAATGTAATCCTCCATAAGTTTGAGTGAAACCTCTTGCAACCAGTCTTGACTTCTTCCTCTCAATCTTCCATCCGCTTTGTACTTGATTGTGAAGATCCATCTACTAGTCACAGCCTTCTTCCCTTTTGGTAACTCACTCTCATACCATGTATCATTCTTGATCATAGCTCCTGCCTTCATCTCCAACTGACTCTTCCATTCTTTATCCATTATTGCCTCTTCATAGCTTCTTGGGATGTGATTCTCATCCAGGTTACCATGAAGGCGCAATGCTTCTGATATTGAGCAAAGGAGCACACGGCTTGAGAAGGATGCTCCACAGCTTGGGCATTGTAGTACACTCTTGTTTACCCAACTGAAGGATCCTTCCTTATCCTTGTACTCCTTCTAGTGGCTGCACAACCGGTTCTTCTTCCTGTTGTTCTTCTACCACTTCATCTTGAGAAGGTGTTTGTATCCACCATGATCATGCCCATGACCATCAGAGCCTATGCTCTCTTCTCTTCTCTTGGTTAGTCTCTTGCGTAGGCTCCTCCTCATGTTCTCTCCTCCCTCATGATCAAGGTGGGATGGTGAACCAACTTCGGAGGTGTTGTTGCGTGATCTCTGGATCCGGATGTACTGATTCCAAGACCTTCAAGGATGATCCGCAAGGTGGTGGCCTTGTCTGATGTTAGTCCTTCAAGTCTTCTTGGTTCTTTTCTTCATAGTATCCTCTATCTTCCAAGAACTTCACATCTCTAGATACAAGAACTCTCCTTGCTATAGGGATCATAGCATTTGTATCCTTTCTGTGTAGCTGAGTATCCTATGAACACAGCCTTAGTACTTCTTGCTTCTAGCTTGTTGATCATCTCTCCTGGTTTGAGCACAAAGCATAGACATCCAAAGACTCGCAAGTAATCAAGCACTGGTTTGTACCTGTTCAGAACTTCAAATGGAGCCTTCTCATTCAAACCTTGGTTGGAGTTCTGTTGATCAAGTAACAAGCAGTGGCCACCGCATCACTCCAGAATCTCTTTGGAACATTACTCTGAAAAATCAGAGACCTTGCCACTTCCATGAGGTGCCTATTCTTCCTCTCAGCCACTCCATTTTGCTGTGGAGTATACGGACAGCTTGTTTGATGTAGAATCCCATGTTGTGATAAGTGTTCCTTGAATGCATGACTTGTGTACTCTCCTCCATTATCTGATCTCAAAATTTTAATCTTAGCATGATAATGGTTAGTTACATAAGTTTGAAAGTTCCTAAATGCATCAAGTACCCTATCTTTGGTCTGAATTAAGGTTAACCAGGTGTATTGGATTTTTCATCAATGAATGTGACAAAGTACTTATAACTATCTCTAGATAAGCAAGGGCAGTCCACACATCAGAATGAATTAAATCAAAGCAATTATTATAGATAGTAGTAGACTTTTGAAACACAGTTCTACAATGCTTGCCTAAAATACAAGCTTCACAATCTTTGTTCTCAAACACAACACCTGGTACCATTAAGTTCAAAGCTTTAACATGAGGTGTCCTACTCTAGCATGCCACAATGCATTTTTATTCACAAAGAAGCAGAAGTAAATGAGCAACTATATCAGGAACAGAAGTGAGTTCTTCAAGCATATAGAGATCTCCCTTAGTCACCCCTTCCCAATCAATCTGCTGCTCTCAATATCCTGAAACTTCACATCATTAGGACTAAAGATAACATTGCATTGTAAATCATTAGTACATTTCTTCACAGATAATAGGTTTGATGTGAATTCAGGCATGTAAAAAGCTCTAGATCTTTGTTAAACAACTTAAGCTTTCCTATTCCTCTAATAGGTATCTATATCCCCATTTGCTATCATCACATGCCCATGTGTAGTTCTATATCCTTAATCAAGTTCTCATCACTTATCATATGATGTGATGCACCAGAATCAACAATCAGATGGTTTACCTACTCGTTATAGCATTATGACATAGCTTACTAAAGTAATGGATGCATCCTATCATTATGACATAGCTTACTAGTAATGGATGCATCATATCAGTTCTAGCATGTGGGCACTTCTATACTCATTTCCAGTTTCTATCTATAACCGTTCTACTAGTCTCATAATCAAGTGATCATCCTTATATGCAATCATAGAAGCTCCAAAGGAATAACCATAAGTGTTACCGTTTTCCTTTAGCATTTTGAAGAGTGCATCAAGGTCTGATCTCTTGATGTAGTCATCATTGCTGCGTGAGCTTGAGGCGCCAGTGTAAGCCACAAGAGACTTCCCATTCCCATCATTGCCTCCAAGCCCATCCCTTCACTCGATCTTGCTGTGCCAGCTCCACTTGAGCCTTCAGTCACATTTGCCCTTCCTCACGCTCCTTCATGAACTTGGCCGGCTTGAGGTGTGGGTGAAGTATCCAGCATTGGCTCTTCTTATGACCATGCTTCTTGCAATGATCACAGTTGCCATTGAACTTCCTGTCCTCATACTTCCCGTGAGATGCCTTGTTTGCTTGTGGAGCCTCGTTGAGTCCTCATGAGCTGCTTGATTGGCAAGAGAGAGCTCCCCTTTCCTCCAAACAACCCCATAGATCCCTGCTCCCTTTGGATTTGCGCACACACCTCCTCAAGGTCCGGAAGCTTGTCTGACCTCAATGTGCTGAATGAGTTGAGTGTAGGCCGGGTTCAATGTGAGAAGCAACCCAAGACCTTGTCTTGCTCGCGCCTCTCATTCAGCTGATCTGGATCAGTTGTGCTCGGCCTCAGCATCTCCAGCTCTGACCATAAGGACCTGAACCTCCCCAGTGCTTAGTGAACTCCATGTCCTCTTGTGCAAGACGGTTGATCGCTAGCTTCACTTCAAACACACGGCTGAGGTTGGAAGTGTTCCCATACACCTCTTCAGCGTGTCCCACAGCTCTTTGGCTGATTCACAGTAGCTGTAGGCATCCAAGATAGCTGGGTCCAGGATGCGTGTAGAACCGTCATCACCAGCATGTCTTCTTGTTGCCATTTCTCCACAGCCGCTTCATTGGAGACCTCTTCTGATCTCCTCCCTGAGTAATGAGTTTCGGAGCCTCCCCTGTTGTGATGTGCCCCCACAAACCCTTACTTCCCACCGCAGTCTTCACCATCCGAGACCACACCAGGTAGTTGCTACCCTTGAAAGTAACCGCTACCTTCATCCTCATGCTTAACCCATGTTCCATCTTTACTCAGCTTGACTTGAACAGCTTGAATCTGATGAAATCCTTGAGTCTTGAATCACGTACACACACCAACCTGAGTCTTGAGCCGCACAAACACAGAACGTAGCGCAGCTTCCAATACCTTCAAAGCTACTCGCGTGTAGCTTCAAAGCCTTGTAGCTCTCTCTAAAAATCAAACCCCAGATTCTAATGAACCTGGCTCTGATACCATATGAGATTAAGAGATCTTTAGAGTAACAGAATGTAAATGAGAGTTTTAGGTGAAGTTAAGAGATTATGAAAGACTAAGTAACTTTGAGAAACGTTTAGAGTCTAAGAGAGAACCATAGTGTCTAAGAGATTAGAGAGACTCAAACTGCATAATCTTTATTAGTGTTGATGAGTTACAATATATAGAGACTCTAGGGTTTACAAAGCGCAAGGTTAAGGAGTAGCATGTGAAGTCAAGGTAAAGGATTCAAATTAGCCACTAAGAGGCATCACACCGCTTATGGCATCTTGGACTAAAGTTTGCTTTAGCTTTCAGCCTGTCCCAGCCTGGCAATGCGCGTCCTTATCCCTTAAACGGTCTGATCCTTCTCCACTTGAGTAACTCTTCCTAGTTACCGTTTCACTTGTGCAAGGTAAGTTTAGGTTGAGGCTTGGATGGTACGGACTGTACGGCTTGTACGGCTGTACGGACGTCCGTACCATGCTCTCCCTAAACTCCCTTAAGCTTCCTCATCTCCTTTCCTCTTCAACTCCTTAGCTCTTCATACATATACTCAGCTCAACTCAACAAATATGACAGCTTCTTTGTCATTCTAATCAAACCAGGATGAATCGCGATGTAAGAAGCTTGATTTTGATATATAAAGTAATGGAGAATCACTAGGAAGTTGAATATATCTCATAGGAGTTAGGATGAAGAAGCTATCCCACTTTCAAATCAGGTGATCCCAGTTTTCCTGTTTGGGAATATGACAGCTTTCTTGTCATTCTAATAGAACCAGGATGAATCGGGATGTAAGAAGCTTGATTTTGATATATAAAGTAATGGAGAATCACTAGGAAGTTGAAGAAATCTCATAGGAGTTAGGATGAAGAAGCTATCCCACTTTCAAATCAGGTGATCCCAGTTTTCCTGTTTGGGAATATGACAGCTTCTTTGTCATTCTAATCAAACCAGGATGAATCGCGATGTAAGACGCTTGATTTTGATACATAAAGTAATGGAGAATCACTAGGAAGTTGAATAAATCTCATAGGAGTTAGGATGAAGAAGCTATCCCACTTTCAAATCAGGTGATCCCAGTTTTCCTGTTTGGGAATATGACAGCTTCTTTGTCATTCTAATCAACCAGGATGAATCGCGATGTAAGAAGCTTGATTTTGATACATAAAGTAATGGAGAATCACTAGGAAGTTGAAGAAATCTCATAGGAGTTAGGATGAAGAAGCTATCCCACTTTCAAATCAGGTGATCCCAGTTTTCCTGTTTGGGAATATGACAGCTTCTTTGTCATTCTAATCAAACCAGGATGAATCGCGATGTAAGAAACTTGATTTTGATACATAAAGTAATGGATACATAAATTAGTAAAGAACCATTAGGAAGTTGAATAAATCTCATAGGAGTAAGGATGAAGAAGCTATCCCACCTTCAAATCAGGTGATCCCAGTTTTCCTGTTTGGGAATATGACAGCTTCTTTGTCATTCTAATCAAACCAGGATTAATCGCGATGTAAGAAGCTTGATTTTGATACATAAAGTAATGAAGAATCACTAGGAAGTTGAATAAATCTCATAGGAGTTAGGATAAAGAAGATATCTCACTTTCAAATCAGGTGATCCCAGTTTTCCTGTTTTGGAATATGACAGCTTCCTTGTCATTCTCATCAACCAGGATGAATCGTGATGTAAGAAGCTTGATTTTGATACTTAAAGTAGTGGAGAACCTTTAGGAAGTTGAATAAATCTCATAGGAGTTAGGATGAAGAAGCTATCCCACTTTCAAATCAGGTGATCCCAGTTTTCCTGTTTGGGAATATACAGCTTCCTTTGTCATTCTAATCAAACCAGGATGAATCGCGATGTAAGAAGCTTGATTTTGATACATAAAGTAGTGGAGAACCTTTAGGAAGTTGAATAAATCTCATAGGAGTTAGGATGAAGAAGCTATCCCACTTTCAAATCCGGTGATCCCAGTTTTCCTTTTTGGGAATATGACAGCTTCCATGTCATTCTAATCAAACCAGGATGAATCGCGATGTAAGAAGCTTGATTTTGATACATAAAGTAATGGAGAATCACTAAGAAGTTGAATAAATCTCATAGGAGTTAGGATGAAGAAGCTATCCCACTTTCAAATCAGGTGATCCCAGTTTTCCTGTTTGGGAATATGACAGCTTCCTTGTCATTCTAATCAAACCAGGATGAATCGCGATGTAAGAAGCTTGATTTTGATACATAAAGTAATGGAGAATCACTAGAAAGTTGAATAAATCTCATAGGAGTTAGGATGAAGAAGCTATCCCACTTTCAATCAGGTGATCCCAGTTTTCCTGTTTGGGAATATGACAGCTTCCTTTGTCATTCTAATAGAACCAGGATGAATCGCGATATAAGAAGCTTGATTTTGATACATAAAGTAATGGAGAATCACTAGGAAGTTGAATAAATCTCATTGGAGTTAGGATGAAGAAGCTATCCCACTTTCAAATCAGGTGATCCCAGTTTTCCTGTTTGGGAATATGACAGCTTCTTTGTCATTCTAATCAAACCAGGATGAATCACGATGTAAGAAGCTTGATTTTGATATATAAAGTAATGGAGAATCACTAGGAAGTTGAATAAATCTCATAGGAGTTAGGATGAAGAAGCTATCCCACTTTCAAATCAGGTGATCCCAGTTTTCCTGTTTGGGAATATGACAGCTTCTTTGTCATTCTAATCAACCAGGATGAATCGCGATGTAAGAAGCTTGATTTTGATATAAAGTAATGGAGAATCACTAGGAAGTTGAATAAATCTCATAGGAGTTAGGATGAAGAAGCTATCCCACTTTCAAATCAGGTGATCCCAGTTTTCCTGTTTGGGAATATAACAGCTTCCTTGCCATTCTAATCGAACCAGGATGAATCGCGATGTAAGAAGCTTGATTTTGATACATAAAGTAATGGAGAATAACTAGGAAGTTGAATAAGTCTCATAGGAGTTAGGATGAAGAAGCTATCCCACTTTCAAATCATGTGATCCCAGTTTTCCTGTTTGGGAATATGACAGCTTCCTTGTCATTCTATTAGAACCAGGATGAATCGCGATGTAAGAAGCTTGATTTGGATACATAAAGTAATGGAGAATCACTAGGAAGTTGAATAAATCTCATAGGAGTTTGGATGAAAAAGCTATCCCACTTTCAAATCAGGTGATCCCAGTTTTCCTGTTTGGGAATATGACAGCTTCTTTGTCATTCTAATCAAACCAGGATGAATCGCGATGTAAGAAGCTTGATTTTGATACATAAAGTAATGGAGAATCACTAGGAAGTTGAATAAATCTCATAGGAGTTAGGATGAAGAAGCTATCCCACTTTCAAATCAGGTGATCCCAGTTTTCCTGTTTGGGAATATGACAGCTTCTTTGTCATTCTAATCAAACCAGGATGAATCGCGATGTAAGAAGCTTGATTTTGATACATAAAGTAATGGAGAATCACTAGGAAGTTGAATAAATCTCATAGGAGTTAGGATGAAGAAGCTATCCCACTTTCAAATCAGGTGATCCCAGTTTTCCTGTTTGGGAATATACAGCTTCCTTGTCATTCTAATAAACGAGGATGAATCGCGATGTAAGAAGCTTGATTAGATACATAAAGTAATGGAGAATCATTAGGAAGTTGAATAAATCTCATAGGAGTTAGGATGAAGAAGCTATCCCACTTTCAAATCAAGTGATCCCAGTTTCCTATGTCGGAATATGATAGCTTCCTTGTCATTCTAATCAAACCAGGATGAATCGCGATGTAAGATGCTTGATTTTGATACATAAAGTATTGGAGAATCACTAGGAAGTTGAATAAATCTCATAGGAGTTAGGATGAAGAAGCTATCCCACTTTCAAACCAGGTGATCCCACTTTTCCTGTTTGGGAATATAACAGCTTCCTTGTCATTCTAATCAACCAGGATGAATCGCGATGTAAGAAGCTTGATTTTGATACATAAAGTAATGGAGAATCACTAGGAAGTTGAATAAATCTCATAGGAGTTAGGATGAAGAAGCTATCCCACTTTCAAATCAGGTGATCCCAGTTTTCCTGTTTGGGAATATACAGCTTCCTTGTCATTCTAATCAAACCAGGATGAATCGCGATGTAAGAAGCTTGATTTTGATACATAAAGTAATGGAGAATCACTAGGAAGTTGAATAAATCTCATAGGAGTTAGGATGAAGAAGCTATCCCACTTTCAAATCAGGTGATCCCAGTTTTCCTGTTTGGGAATATGACAGCTTCTTTTGTCATTCTAATCAAACCAGGATGAATCGCGATGTAAGAAGCTTGATTTTGATACATAAAGTAATGGAGAATCACTAGGAAGTTGAATAAATCTCATAGGAGTTAGGATGAAGAAGCTATCCCACTTTCAAATCAGGTGATCCCAGTTTTCCTGTTTGGGAATATGACAGCTTCCTTGTCATTCTAATAGAACCAGGATGAATCGCGATGTAAGAAGCTTGATTTTGATACATAAAGTAATGGAGAATCACTAGGAAGTTGAATAAATCTCATGGAGTTAGGATGAAGAAGCTCCCACTTTCAAATCAGGTGATCCCAGTTTTCCTGTTTGGGAATATGACAGCTTCTTTGTCATTCTAATCAAACCAGGATGAATCGCGATGTAAGAAGCTTGATTTTGATACATAAAGTAATGGAGAATCACTAGGAAGTTGAATAAATCTCATAGGAGTTAGGATGAAGAAGCTATCCCACTTTCAAATCAGGTGATCCCACTTTTCCTGTTTGGGAATATGACAGCTTCTTTGTCATTCTAATCAAACCAGGATGAATCGCGATGTAAGAAGCTTGATTTTGATACATAAAGTAATGGAGAATCACTAGGAAGTTGAATAAATCTCATAGGAGTTAGGATGAAGAAGCTATCCCACTTTCAAATCAGGTGATCCCAGTTTTCCTGTTTGGGAATATGACAGCTTCTTTGTCATTCTAATCAAACCAGGATGAATCGCGATGTAAGAAGCTTGATTTTGATACATAAAGTAATGGAGAATCACTAGGAAGTTGAATAAATCTCATAGGAGTTAGGATGAAGAAGCTATCCCACTTTCAAATCAGGTGATCCCAGTTTTCCTGTTTGGGAATATGACAGCTTCTTTGTCATTCTAATCAGACCAGGATGAATCGCGATGTAAGAAGCTTGATTTTGATACATAAAGTAATGTAGAATCACTAGGAAGTTGAATAAATCTCATAGGAGTTAGGATGAAGAAGCTATCCCACTTTCAAATCGGGTGATCCCAGTTTCCTGTTTGGGAATATGACAGCTTCTTTGTCATTCTAATCAAACCAGAATGAATCGCGATGTAAGAAGCTTGTTTTTGATACATAAAGTAATGGAGAATCACTAGGAAGTTGAATAAATCTCATAGGAGTTAGGATGAAGAAGCTATCCCACTTTCAAATCAGGTGATCCCAGTTTTTCTGTTTGGGAATATAACAGCTTCCTTGTCATTCTAATCAAACCAGGATGAATCGCGATGTAAGAAGCTTGATTTTGATACATAAAGTAATGGAGAATCACTAGGAAGTTGAATAAATCTCATAGGAGTTAGGATGAAGAAGCTATCCCACTTTCAAATCAGGTGATCCCAGTTTTCCTGTTTGGGAATATAACAGCTTCCTTGTCATTCTAATCGAACCAGGATGAATCTTGATGTAAGAAGCTCTATTTTGATCATAAAGTAATGGAGAATCACTAGGAAGTTGAAGAAATCTCATAGGAGTTAGGATGAAGAAGCTATCCCACTTTCAAATCAGGTGATCCAAGTTTTCCTGTTTGGGAATATGACAGCTTCCTTGTCATTCTAATCAAACCAGGATGAATTGCTATGTAAGAAGCTTGATTTTGATACATAAAGTAATGGAGAATCACTAGGAAGTTGAATAAATCTCATAGGAGTTAGGATGAAGAAGCTATCCCACTTTCAAATCAGGTGATCCCAGTTTTCCTGTTTGGGAATATGACAGCTTCTTTGTCATTCTAATAAACCAGGATGAATCGCGATGTAAGAAGCTTGATTTTGATACATAAAGTAATGGAGAATCACTAGGAAGTTGAATAAATCTCATAGGAGTTAGGATGAAGAAGCTATCCCACTTTCAAATCAGGTGATCCCAGTTTTCCTGTTTGGGAATATGACAGCTTCTTTGTCATTCTAATCAAACCAGGATGAATCGCGATGTAAGAAGCTTGATTTTGATACATAAAGTAATGGAGAATCACTAGGAAGTTGAATAAATCTCATAGGAGTTAGGATGAAGAAGCTATCCCACTTTCAAATCAGGTGATCCCACTTTTCCTGTTTGGGAATATAACAGCTTCCTTGTCATTCTAATCAAACCAGGATGAATCGCGATGTAAGAAGCTTGATTTTGATACATAAAGTAATGGAGAATCACTAGGAAGTTGAATAAATCTCATAGGAGTTAGGATGAAGAAGCTATCCCACTTTCAAATCAGGTGATCCCAGTTTTCCTGTTTGGGAATATAACAGCTTCCTTGTCATTCTAATAGAACCAGGATGAATCGCGATGTAAGAAGCTTGATTTTGATACATAAAGTAATGGAGAATCACTAGGAAGTTGAATAAATCTCATAGGAGTTAGGATGAAGAAGCTATCCCACTTTCAAATCAGGTGATCCCAGTTTTCCTGTTTGGGAATATGACAGCTTCTTTGTCATTCTAATCAAACCAGGATGAATCGCGATGTAAGAAGCTTGATTTTGATATATAAAGTAATGGAGAATCACTAGGAAGTTGAATAAATCTCATAGGAGTTAGGATGAAGAAGCTATCCCACTTTCAAATCAGGTGATCCAAGTTTTCCTGTTTGGGAATATAACAGCTTCCTTGTAAATCTAATCGAACCAGGATGAATCGCGATGTAAGAAGCTTGATTTTGATACATAAAGTAATGGAGAATCACTAGGAAGTTGAATAAATCTCATAGGAGTTAGGATGAAGAAGCTATCCCACTTTCAAATCAGGTGATCCCACTTCTTTGTCATTCTAATCAAACCAGAATGAATCGCGATGTAAGAAGCTTGATTTTGATACATAAAGTAATGGAGAATCACTAGGAAGTTGAATAAATCTCATAGGAGTTAGGATGAAGAAGCTATCCCACTTTCAAATCAGGTGATCCCACTTTTCCTGTTTGGGAATATGACAGCTTCTTTGTCATTCTAATCAAACCAGGATGAATCGCGATGTAAGAAGCTTGATTTTGATACATAAAGTAATGGAGAATCACTAGGAAGTTGAATAAATCTCATAGGAGTTAGGATGAAGAAGCTATCCCACTTTCAAATCAGGTGATCCCAGTTTTCCTGTTTGGGAATATGACAGCTTCTTTGTCATTCTAATCAAACCAGGATGAATCGCGATGTAAGAAGCTTGATTTTGATACATAAAGTAATGGAGAATCACTAGGAAGTTGAATAAATCTCATAGGAGTTAGGATGAAGAAGCTATCCCACTTTCAAATCAGGTGATCCCAGTTTTCCTGTTTGGGAATATGACAGCTTCTTTGTCATTCTAATCAAACCAGGATGAATCGCGATGTAAGAAGCTTGATTTTGATACATAAAGTAATGGAGAATCACTAGGAAGTTGAATAAATCTCATAGGAGTTAGGATGAAGAAGCTATCCCACTTTCAAATCAGGTGATCCCAGTTTTCCTGTTTGGGAATATGACAGCTTCCTTGTCATTCTAATCAAACCAGGATGAATCGCGATGTAAGAAGCTTGATTTTGATACATAAAGTAGTGGAGAACCATTAGGAAGTTGAATAAATCTCATAGGAGTTAGGATGAAGAAGCTATCCCACTTTCAAATCAGGTGATCCCAGTTTTCCTGTTTGGAAATATGAAAGCTTCCTTGTCATTCTAATCAAACCAGGATGAATCGCGATGTAAGAAGCTTGATTTTGATACATAAAGTAATGGAGAATCACTAGGAAGTTGAATAAATCTCATAGGAGTTAGGATGAAGAAGATATCCCACTTTCAAATCAGGTGATCCCAGTTTTCCTGTTTGGGAATATGACAGCTTCCTTGTCATTCTAATCAAACGAGGATGAATCGCTATGTAAGAAGCTTGATTTTGATACATAAAGTAATGAAGAATCACTAGGAAGTTGAATAAATCTCATAGGAGTTAGGATGAAGAAGCTATCCCACTTTCAAATCAGGTGATCCCAGTTTTCCTGTTTGGGAATATGACAGCTTCCTTGTCATTCTAATCAAACCAGGATGAATCGCGATGTAAGAAGCTTGATTTTGATATATAAAGTAATGGAGAATCACTAGGAAGTTGAATAAATCTCATAGGAGTTAGGATGAAGAAGCTATCCCACTTTCAAATCAGGTGATCCCAGTTTTCCTGTTTGGGAATATGACAGCTTCCTTGTCATTCTAATCAAACCAGGATGAATCGCGATGTAAGAAGCTTGATTTTGATACATAAAGTAATGGAGAATCACTAGGAAGTTGAATAAATCTCATTGGAGTTAGGATGAAGAAGCTATCCCACTTTCAAATCAGGTGATCCTAGTTTTCCTGTTTGGGAATATGACAGCTTCTTTGTCATTCTAATCAAACCAGGATGAATCGTGATGTAAGAAGCTTGATTTTGATATAAAGTAATGGAGAATCACTAGGAAGTTGAATAAATCTCATAGGAGTTAGGATGAAGAAGCTATCCCACTTTCAAATCAGGTGATCCCAGTTTTCCTGTTTGGGAATATGACAGCTTCTTTGTCATTCTAATCAAACCAGGATGAATCGCGATGTAAGAAGCTTGATTTTGATATATAAAGTAATGGAGAATCACTAGGAAGTTGAATAAATCTCATAGGAGTTAGGATGAAGAAGCTATCCCACTTTCAAATCAGGTGATCCCAGTTTTCCTGTTTGGGAATATGACAGCTTCTTTGTCATTCTAATCGAACCAGGATGAATCTTGATGTAAGAAGCTTGATTTTGATACATAAAGTAATGGAGAATCACTAGGAAGTTGAATAAATCTCATAGGAGTTAGGATGAAGAAGCTATCCCACTTTCAAATCAGGTGATCCCAGTTTTCCTGTTTGGGAATATGACAGCTTCCTTGTCATTCTAATCAAACCAGGATGAATCGCGATGTAAGAAGCTTGATTTTGATATATAAAGTAATGGAGAATCACTAGGAAGTTGAATAAATCTCATAGGAGTTAGGATGAAGAAGCTATCCTACTTTCAAATCAGGTGATCCAGTTTTCCTGCTTGGGAATATGACAGCTTTTTTGTCATTCTAATCAAACCAGGATGAATCGCGATGTAAGAAGCTTGATTTTGATACATAAAGTAATGGTGAATCACTAGGAAGTTGAATAAATCTCATAGGAGTTAGGATGAAGAAGCTATCCCACTTTCAAATCAGGTGATCCCACTTTTCCTGTTTGGAATATAACAGCTTCCTTGTCATTCTAATCAAACCAGGATGAATCGCGATGTAAGAAGCTTGATTTTGATACATAAAGTAATGGACAATCACTAGGAAGTTGAATAAATCTCATTGGAGTTAGGATGAAGAAGCTATCCCACTTTCAAATCAAGTGATCCCAGTTTTCCTGTTTGGGAATATGACAGCTTCTTTGTCATTCTAATCAAACCAGGATGAATCATGGTGTAGCCATGAGTAGAGACATTGGAGAGCTGAGTGAGTCTGATGAGGGAGAGCCAGACTTGAGAAGAGAAGAGCCAGACTTGAGCAGAGAAGAACCAGAGCCAGACTTGAGCAGAGAAGAACCAGACTTGAGCAGAGAAGAACCAAATGAGCTAGCCAGCTTGTGGAGTGGACCAGTAACCAGATCAAGACTGAGAGCACAAGAGGAGAGGCTCCAGGAGATAGCCAAAACCGTGGGCCTTGGTTTCAAGACAAGGAGATCAAGATAAACCAGCTTGTTGGTTTAATTTAATTACTTTGTAAGGGTTTTGGTTATTAGGGCTTTTAAACATTTTTTCGATTTTCACTTTAAGAACATGGGGGCTGCAGCCTTGTTTTCTCAACTTTCAATCTAAGAATTATTCAGTCAACTTTGTTGTCTTGTCTCTAGCTTTCTCTGTTCAGCTCTAGAACATTGATCTCACTTAAAGGAAGGAATTCCTGTGAATCCCATCTTAGACAATACAAGGTGATCTTGTGTCTTTGAGTAGCAAACCATCCTTGGCGCCAACCCATAGGCTCAGGGAGACGTCCACAGTTCAAAGGAGAGCTAGTAGCCTCTTAGAACATCCTCTATCCATCCACCTTCAAGTGATCCAGAGTTTAAGCCATACCCAGGCTGCACCAAGTGGTATCAGAGCCACTTGAAGGTTAGGGTTTGCAATTTGACTACTCAGATCATTCATTCCATCAAACACTTCTCTTATCTTTCTATCTGTTGTAAGCCAGCTGAGCCAACCCTGCAAATCAAAAAAAAAAAAAAAAAAGAAAAGAGATCTCTGATCCAAATCAAAAAAAAAAATATATAGCTGAAGAGTAATCCAGCTAGCTGAGGAGAAATCCAGCTCAGGGTGGTAAAGTCAGCTGGTGCCTAAATCTCTTAATACTTCCTATCTGATTCATTGGGGTTTTAGTTCTAGATCTTAAGTGTAGAACTTTGTTTTTCAACTGAACTTGTGGGAAGAGCTGAGACTTGGCGATTTGAAAACTTGAGTGAGAGAGAGATATAATTTTGTTCCTGGCTTTGTGTTTTCTCTAACTATTTCAGGAACAATGAGTGAAGAGAGGCGAGATGGAAAGCAACCTGAGAGTTCAGGAGAACCGGCTGTCCAGCAAATCAACCTCAACCAAGTTCAATTTGAGGCTATGATAGCTGAGATAACCAGAAGAATGCAAAACACTTACAACCGTGTTCAACAAGCTAATGAAACTTTACCTGGTGATAATGCAGGGCAAGAGAGGGACGCGGTTGCTGCTGGAGTTCAGAGAGCACGCATTGGACCTATAAGAGGGCAACGAGTTGAGCTTAGGGGTCGTGGGATTTATGGAGAACATTATCAAGAAGATTCAGCTGATGAAAGTGATGATGGATCTCAGGCTAGTCATCATGGTAGAAATCACAACCGCAGGCGACCAGCTACTGATAACCTAGGCAATCTCAAGCTTAGAATCCCTCCATTCCATGGGAAGAATGATCCTGATGCTTACTTAGAGTGGGGAGAAGAAGATTGAACTGGTTTTCAATTGCCAACAGTTCACTGAGGAGAGGAAAGTGAGACTAGCAGCTACTGAATTCTGTGGTTATGCTATTAGCTGGTGGGATCAGATTGCTACTACCAGGAGACGCAATGGAGAGCCTCAGGTAGCTTCATGGTTTGAGATGAAAACTGTGATGAAGAAGAGATTTGTTCCTAATCACTATGGAAGAGATCTACACCAGAAGTTGAGAAGGCTTTCTCAAGGATCTAAGAGTGTAGAGGACTATCACCAGGAGATGGAAACACTCATGTTGAAAGCTGACTTAGAAGAAGAAGTAGAAGCTACTATGGCTAGATTCCAAGGAGGTCTTAACAGAGATATACAAGATAGGTTGGAGCTACAAGAGTATGAGGACATGGATGAACTGCTACATAAGGCTATTTTGATTGAGCAGCAGAACAAGAGGAAGAGCTCTACCCGGTCTTCATACACCCCTGCCTCAAAACCGGCCTACTCCAAGGAAGATAAGCCAGGGGATAAGTCCAAAGAAGGTCTTCTTCAGTGGAGAACAAGAGAGAGATGACAAGGGTAAAGGAGTAGCCACACCTACTAAGACCAGGAACATTAAGTGTTTCAAGTGTCATGGCTTTGGTCACTATGCTAATGAGTGCACCAACAAGAAGGTGATGACTATCTTAGCCGACGGGGAGGTGATATGATCTGAAGAGGAGGACGCCGGCCAAGAGTCTGATGAGGAAGGCGTGGAGTACCCTGTCCGTGGAGAGCTATTAGTCACCAGGAGACTTCTCAATGCTCAACCTAAACCCAAAGAAGATGAGCAAAGGGAAAACTTGTTTCACACCAGATGCTTGATTCAAGAAAAGGTTTGTAGCTTGATCATTGATGGAGGAAGTTGTACTAATGTAGCAAGTGCTGAGTTGGTGGAGAAGTTGGGTCTTCAAGTGTTCAAGCATCCTAAGCCATATCTGTTGCAATGGATCAATGATGAGGGAGGATTAAAGATCACCAAGCAAGTGAAGGTATTGCTATCAGTGGGAAAGTACCAGGATGAGATCACTTGTGATGTAGCACCCCTGGAAGCTAGCCACATCCTTCTTGGACGTCCATGGCAGTATGATAAGAGATCAGTACATGATGGCTTTACCAACAGATACACTTTTATCCATAAGGAGAAACAAGTTACCCTGGCGCCAATGACCCCTCAGGAGGTACACCAGGATCAGATGCATCTCAAAATGAAGAGAGGAGAGTCCAAGGCCGCCAGCAAATCCTTGCTTCTTGAAGAGACCAGCCAGGTAAGTAAACTCAACCTCTTTGCTACTGCTAAAGATATCAAAACTGCTGTGATTGAACAATCAAATTTGATACTAGTAGTTTACAAAGAATTGTTGAGCTCTACTACTAACCCTGCTCCTGAGATTCCAGAGGAGATTGAGTGTCTTTTGCAGGAGTATAGAGATGTGTTCCCAGAGGACAATCCCATAGGTCTGCCGCCTATTAGGGGAATAGAGCACCAGATTGACTTTGTACCAGGAGCTACTTTACCAAACCGTCCAGCATACAGGACCAACCCTGTGGAGACTAAGGAGCTTCAGAAACAAGTCAATGAGCTAATGGAGAAGGGACATATCAGGGAGAGTATGAGTCCTTGTGCTGTACCTGTCCTCTTGGTGCCAAAAAAAGATGGAAGCTGGAGGATGTGTGTGGACTGCAGAGCCATCAACAACATAACAGTTAAGTACAGACATCCTATTCCTCGCTTAGATGATATGCTAGATGAGTTACATGGTTCATGTGTCTTTTCTAAAATTGATTTAAAGAGTGGTTACCACCAGATTAGAATGAAAGAAGGAGATGAGTGGAAAACTGCCTTTAAAACTAAGCTAGGATTGTATGAATGGCTTGTGATGCCTTTTGGGCTTACTAATGCACCTAGTACCTTCATGAGATTAATGAATCATGTCTTGAGAGCTTTGATAGGACGATTTGTAGTTGTTTACTTTGATGATATCCTGATTTACAGCAAGACTATGAAAGAACATGTTAATCACTTGAAGCAAGTTCTAGATGTGCTTAGAAAAGAAAATCTGTATGCTAACTATAAGAAGTGCTCTTTTGGCACAGATAACCTTGTCTTTTTAGGTTTTGTTGTGACTTCACAGGGCATACAGGTTGATGAGGAAAAGGTGAAGGCTATCAGGGAGTGGCCGATTCCTAAATCTATTGGAGAGGTCAGAAGTTTTCATGGACTTGCTGGCTTCTACCGGAGGTTGTGAGGATTTGTGAGATTCAGTACAGTTGCAGCACCCCTGACTGAAGTAGTCAAGAAGAGTGTAGGTTTCACTTGGGGACCAGCACAAGAAGAGGCATTTCAAATGCTAAAAGAGAAGTTAACAAGTGCTCCCTTACTTGCACTTCCTGACTTTTCTAAGACTTTTGAAATTGAATGTGATGCATCTGGTATTGGAATTGGAGCTGTGTTGATGCAGGATAAGAAACCCATAGCTTATTTTCAGTGAGAAGCTAGGAGGCGCCACCTTAAACTATCCTACCTATGACAAGGAGCTGTATGCCTTGGTGAGAGCTTTACAAGTGTGGCAACATTACTTGTGGCCTAAGGAGTTTGTGATCCATACAGATCATGAATCCCTTAAACATCTCAAAGGGCAACAGAAGCTGAACAAGAGACACGCCAGGTGGGTGGAGTTCATTGAGACCTTTCCTTATGTCATTCACTACAAGAAAGGTAAGGAGAACGTAGTGGCTGATGCACTCTCCAGAAGGTATACTCTTTTATCTTCAATGGAAACTAAACTCTTAGGATTTGAACACATCAAATCTTGCTATGCTAATGATCCTGAGTTTAAAGATGTGTTTAGAGAATCTGAGAAACATGCTAGTGGAAAATTCTATCAAGTAAAAGGATTTCTTTTCTATGATAACCGCCTGTGTGTTTCCTAGTGGTCTTTGAGAGAATTGTATGTTAGGGAAGCTCACGCAGGAGGGCTGATGGGACACTTTGGGGTCGCCAAAACACTCTCCACCTTGCAGGAGCACTTCTACTGGCCGAGTATGAAGAAAGAAGTGGAGCGTGTGTGCTCAAGGTGTGTCGTGTGCAAGCAAGCCAAGTCTAAGGTCCAACCAACAGGTTTGTATACACCTCTCCCTATTCCTACTGCACCATGGATTGATATCTCTATGGACTTTGTCTTAGGATTGCCTAGAACTAGGAAAGGAAGAGATAGCATCTTTGTGGTTGTTGATAGATTTTCTAAGATGGCTCACTTCATACCTTGTCATAAAACTGATGATGCATCTTTGGTAGCTGATCTATTCTTTAGAGAAGTTGTTAGATTGCATGGTATGCCTAGGACTATAGTTTCTGATAGAGATACTAAGTTCCTTAGCTATTTCTGGAAAACTCTGTGGGGAAAGTTGGGAACTAAGCTATTGTTTTCAACTACTTGTCATCCCAACTGATGGTCAAACTGAATCAGTCAATAGGACATTGTCTACTCTTTTGCGTGCCATCATCATTAAGAGTAACATTAGGACATGGGAGGATTGTTTACCACCATGTAGAGTTTGCATATAACAGAGCAGTGCATTCAGCTACTAAACTCTCTCCTTTTCAAGTTGTTTATGGGTTTAACCCATTGTCTCCTCTTGATTTATTTGCTTTACCTTTAAAAGAACAAACTAACCTTGATGGCAAGCAAAAGGCCGAGTTTGTTTTTGTCTTTGCATGAACAGGTCAGGAAGAACATTGAGGAGAGGACCAAGATGTATGAGGCAGAAGAAGAAAAGGGGCGCAAGGAGCTAGTACTTGAACCGGGTGATCTGTGTGGATTCACATGAGAAAAGAGAGGTTTCCTGTTGAGAGGAAATCAAAGTTGCTGCCAAGGAAAGATGGACCTTTCAAAGTGCTGAAGAAATCAACAACAATGCCTACCAGATTGATCTTGAAGGAAATACACAATCAGTTCTACTTTCAATGTTTCTGACTTGGATCCTTTTATTGCAGATGATTTGGATTTGAGGTCAAATCCTTTTAAAGGAGGAGGGGATGGTGTAGCCATGAGTAGGACATTGGAGAGCTGAGTTGAGTCTGATGAGGGAGAGCCAGACTTGAGAAGAGAAGAGCCAGACTTGAGCAGAGAAGAAACCAGCCAGACTTGAGCAGAGAAGAACCAGACTTGAGCAGAGAAGAACCAAATGAGCTAGCCAGCTTGTGGAGTGGACCAGTAACCAGATCAGACTGAGAGCCAACAAGATGAGAGGCTCCAGGAGATAGCCAAAACCGTGGCCTTGGTTCAAGACAAGGAGATCAAGATAAACCAGCTTGTTGGTTTAATTAATTACTTTGTAAGGGTTTGGTTATTGGGCTTTCATTTAATTTAACCAAAGACAATTAGGATTAGAATTAGAATTAAACCACCTTGGTTTAGCATTAGGTTTTCGATTTTCACTTTAAGAACATTGGGGGCTGCAGCCTTGTTTTCTCAACTTTCAATCTAAGAATTATTCAGTCAACTTTGTTGTCTTGTCTCTAGCTTTCTCTGTTCAGCTCTAGAACATTGATCTCACTTAAAGGAAGGAATTCCTGTGAATCCATCTTAGACAATACAAGGTGATCTTGTGTCTTTGAGTAGCAAACCATCCTTGGCGCCAACCCATAGGCTCAGGGAGACGTCCACAGTTCAAAGGAGAGCTAGTAGCCTCTTAGAACATCCTCTATCCATCCACCTTCAAGTGATCCAGAGTTTAAGCCATACCCAGGCTGCACCCAATCACGATGTAAAAAGCTTGATTTTGTAAGCCATACCCAGGCTGCACCAAATCACGATGTAAAAAGCTTGATTTTGACAGCTTCCTTGTCATTCTAATAACCAGGATGAATCGCGATGTAAGAAGCTTGATTTTGATATATAAAGTAATGGAGAATCACTAGGAAGTTGAATAAATCTCATAGGAGTTAGGATGAAGAAGCTATCCCACTTTCAAATCAGGTGATCCCAGTTTTCCTGTTTGGGAATATGACAGCTTCCTTGTCATTCTAATCAACCAGGATGAATCGCGATGTAAGAAGCTTGATTTTGATACATAAAGTAATGGAGAATCACTAGGAATCGCGATGTAAGAAACTTGATTTGATACATAAAGTAATGGAGAATCACTAGGAAGTTGAAGAAATCTCATAGGAGTTAGGATGAAGAAGCTATCCCACTTTCAAATCAGGTGATCCCATTTTCCTGTTTGGGAATATGACAGCTTCCTTGTCATTCTAATCAAACCAGGATGAATCGCGATGTAAGAAGCTTGATTTTGATACATAAAGTAATGGAGAATCACTAGGAAGTTGAATAAATCTCATAGGAGTTAGGATGAAGAAGCTATCCCACTTTCAAATCAGGTGATCCCAGTTTTCCTGTTTGGGAATATAACAGCTTCCTTGTCATTCTAATCAAACCAGGATGAATCGCGATGTAAGAAGCTTGATTTTGATACATAAAGTAATGGAGAATCACTAGGAAGTTGAATAAATCTCATAGGAGTTAGGATGAAGAAGCTATCCCACTTTCAAATCAGGTGATCCCAGTTTTCCTAATTGGGAATATAACAGCTTCCTTGTCATTCTAATCGAACCAGGATGAATCGCGATGTAAGAAGCTTGATTTTGATACATAAAGTAATGGAGAATCACTAGGAAGTTGAATAAATCTCATAGGAGTTAGGATGAAGAAGCTATCCCACTTTCAAATCAGGTGATCCCAGTTTTCCTGTTTGGGAATATAACAGCTTCCTTGTCATTCTAATCGAACCAGGATGAATCGCGATGTAAGAAGCTTGATTTTGATACATAAAGTAATGGAGAATCACTAGGAAGTTGAATAAATCTCATAGGAGTTAGGATGAAGAAGCTATCCCACTTTCAAATCAGGTGATCCCAATTTTCCTGTTTGGGAATATGACAGCTTCCTTGTCATTCTAATCAAACCAGGATGAATCGCGATGTAAGAAGCTTGATTTTGATACATAAAGTAATGGAGAATCACTAGGAAGTTGAATAAATCTCATAGGAGTTTAATAAATCTCATAGGAGTTAGGATGAAGAAGCTATCCCACTTTCAAATCAGGTGATCCCAGTTTTCCGGTTTGGGAATATAACAGCTTCCTTGTCATTCTAATAGAACCAGGATGAATCACGATGTAAGAAGCTTGATTTTGATATATAAAGTAATGTAGAATCACTAGGAAGTTGAATAAATCTCATAGGAGTTAGGATGAAGAAGCTATCCCACTTTCAAATCAGGTGATCCCAGTTTTCCTGTTTGGGAATTTGATAGCTTCTATGTCATTCTAATCAAAACCAGGATGAATCGTGATGTAAGAAGCTTGATTTTGATACATAAAGTAGTGGAGAACCATTAGGAAGTTAATAAATCTCATAGGAGTTAGGATGAAGAAGCTATCCCACTTTCAAATCAGGTGATCCCAGTTTTCCTGTTTGGGAATATAACAGCTTCCTTGTCATTCTAATCAAACCAGGATGAATCGCGATGTAAGAAGCTTGATTTTGATACATAAAGTAATGAGAATCACTAGGAAGTTGAATAAATCTCATAGGAGTTAGGATGAAGAAGCTATCCCACTTTCAAATCAGGTGATCCCAGTTTTCCTGTTTGGGAAATAAACAGCTTCCTTGTCATTCTAATAGAACCAGGATGAATCGCGATGTAAGAAGCTTGATTTTGATACATAAAGTAATGGAGAATCACTAGGAAGTTGAATAAATCTCATAGGAGTTAGGATGAAGAAGCTATCCCACTTTCAAATCAGGTGATCCAAGTTTTCCTGTTTGGGAATATGACAGCTTCCTTGTCATTCTAATCAAACCAGGATGAATCGCGATGTAAGAAGCTTGATTTTGATACATAAAGTAATGGAGAATCACTAGGAAGTTGAATAAATCTCATAGGAGTTAGGATGAAGAAGCTATCCCACTTTCAAATCAGGTGATCCCAGTTTTCCTGTTTGGGAATATGACAGCTTCCTTGTCATTCTAATCAAACCAGGATGAATCGCGATGTAAGAAGCTTGATTTTGATACATAAAGTAATGGAGAATCACTAGGAAGTTGAATAAATCTCATAGGAGTTAGGATGAAGAAGCTATCCCACTTTCAAATCAGGTGATCCCAGTTTTCCTATTTGAGAATATAACAGCTTCCTTGTCATTCTAATAGAACCAGGATGAATCGCGATGTAAGAAGCTTGATTTTGATACATAAAGTAATGGAGAATCACTAGGAAGTTGAATAAATCTCATAGGAGTTAGGATGAAGAAGCTATCCCACTTTCAAATCAGGTGATCCCAGTTTTCCTGTTTGGGAATATGACAGCTTCCTTGTCATTCTATTCAAACCAGGATGAATCGCGATGTAAGATGCTTGATTTTGATACATAAAGTAATGGAGAATCACTAGAAAGTTGAATAAATCTCATAGAAGTTAGGATGAAGAAGCCATCCCACTTTCAAATCAGGTGATCCCAGTTTTCCTGTTTGGGAATATGACAGCTTCTTTGTCATTCTAATCAAACCAGGATGTATCGTGATGTAAGAAGCTTGATTTTGATACATAAAAATGGAGAATCACTAGGAAGTTGAATAAATCTCATAGGAGTTAGGATGAAGAAGCTATCCCACTTTCAAATCAGGTGATCCCAGTTTTCCTGTTTGGGAATATGACAGCTTCCTTTGTCATTCTAATCAAACCAGGATGAATCGCGATGTAAGAAGCTTGATTTTGATACATAAAGTAATGGAGAATCACTAGGAAGTTGAATAAATCTCATAGGAGTTAGGATGAAGAAGCTATCCCACTTTCAAATCAGGTGATCCCAATTTTCCTGTTTGGGAATATGACAGCTTCCTTGTCATTCTAATCAAACCAGGATGAATCGCGATGTAAGAAGCTTGATTTTGATACATAAAGTAATGGAGAATCACTAGGAAGTTGAATAAATCTCATAGGAGTTAGGATGAAGAAGCTATCCCACTTTCAAATCAGGTGATCCCAGTTTTCCTGTTTGGGAATATAACAGCTTCCTTGTCATTCTAATCGAACCAGGATGAATCGCGATGTAAGAAGCTTGATTTTGATACATAAAGTAATGGAGAATCACTAGGAAGTTGAATAAATCTCATAGGAGTTAGGATGAAGAAGCTATCCCACTTTCAAATCAGGTGATCCCAGTTTTCCTGTTTGGGAATATAACAGCTTCCTTGTCATTCTAATCAAACCAGGATGAATCGCGATGTAAGAAGCTTGATTTTGATACATAAAGTAATGGAGAATCAGGAAGGAAGTTGAATAAATCTCATAGGAGTTAGGATGAAGAAGCTATCCCACTTTCAAATCAGGTGATCCCAGTTTTCCTGTTTGGGAATATAACAGCTTCCTTGTCATTCTAAAAACCAGGATGAATCGCGATGTAAGAAGCTTGATTTTGATACATAAAGTAATGGAGAATCACTAGGAAGTTGAATAAATCTCATAGGAGTTAGGATGAAGAAGCTATCCCACTTTCAAATCAGGTGATCCCAGTTTTCCTGTTTGGGAATATGACAGCTTCTTTGTCATTCTAATCAAACCAGGATGAATCGCGATGTAAGAAGCTTGATTTTGATACATAAAGTAATGGAGAATCACTAGGAAGTTGAATAAATCTCATAGGAGTTAGGATGAAGAAGCTATCCCACTTTCAAATCAGGTGATCCCAGTTTTCCTGTTTGGGAATATAACAGCTTCCTTGTCATTCTAATAAACCAGGATGAATCGCGATGTAAGAAGCTTGATTTTGATACATAAAGTAATGGAGAATCACTAGGAAGTTGAATAAATCTCATAGGAGTTAGGATGAAGAAGCTATCCCACTTTCAAATCAGGTGATCCCAGTTTTCCTGTTTGGGAATATGACAGCTTCCTTGTCATTCTAATCAAACCAGGATGAATCGCGATGTAAGAAGCTTGATTTTGATACATAAAGTAATAGAGAATCACTAGGAAGTTGAAGAAATCTCATAGGAGTTAGGATGAAGAAGCTATCCCACTTTCAAATCAGGTGATCCAAGTTTTCCTGTTTGGGAATATGACAGCTTCCTTGTCATTCTAATCAAACCAGGATGAATTGCTATGTAAGAAGTTTGATTTTGATACATAAAGTAATGGAGAATCACTAGGAAGTTGAATAAATCTCATAAGAGTTAGGATGAAGAAGCTATCCCACTTTCAAATCAGGTGATCCCAGTTTTCTGTTTGGGAATATAACAGCTTCCTTGTCATTCTAATCGAACCAGGATGAATCTTGATGTAAGAAGCTTGATTTTGATACATAAAGTAATGGAGAATCACTAGGAAGTTGAATAAATCTCATAGAAGTTAGGATAAAGTAGCTATTCCACTTTCAAATCAGGTGATCCTAGTTTTCTTGTTTGGGAATATGACAGCTTCCTTGTCATTCTAATCAAACCAGGATGAATCGCGATGTAAGAAGCTTGATTTTGATACATAAAGTAATGGAGAATCACTAGGAAGTTGAATAAATCTCATAGGAGTTAGGATGAAGAAGCTATCCCACTTTCAAATCAGGTGATCCCAGTTTTCCTATTTGGGAATATAACAGCTTCCTTGTCATTCTAATCGAACCAGGATGAATCGCGATGTAAGAAGCTTGATTTTGATACATAAAGTAATGGAGAATCACTAGGAAGTTGAATAAATCTCATAGGAGTTAGGATGAAGAAGCTATCCCACTTTCAAATCAGGTGATCCCAGTTTTCCTGTTTGGGAATATGACAGCTTCCTTGTCATTCTAATCAAACCAGGATGAATCGCGATGTAAGAAGCTTGATTTTGATACATAAAGTAATGGAGAATCACTAGGAAGTTGAATAAATCTCATAGGAGTTAGGATGAAGAAGCTATCCCACTTTCAAATCAGGTGATCCCAGTTTTCCTGTTTGGGAATATGACAGCTTCCTTGTCATTCTAATCAAACCAGGATGAATCGCGATGTAAGAAGCTTGATTTTGATACATAAAGTAATGGAGAATCACTAGGAAGTTGAATAAATCTCATAGGAGTTAGGATGAAGAAGCTATCCCACTTTCAAATCAGGTGATCCCAGTTTTCCTGTTTGGGAATATGACAGCTTCCTTGTCATTCTAATCAAACCAGGATGAATCGCGATGTAAGAAGCTTGATTTTGATACATAAAGTAATGGAGAATCACTAGGAAGTTGAATAAATCTCATAGGAGTTAGGATGAAGAAGCTATCCCACTTTCAAATCAGGTGATCCCAGTTTTCCTGTTTGGGAATATGACAGCTTCTTTGTCATTCTAATCAAACCAGGATGAATCGTGATGTAAGAAGCTTGATTTTGATACATAAAGTAATGGAGAATCACTAGGAAGTTGAATAAATCTCATAGGAGTTAGGATGAAGAAGCTATCCCACTTTCAAATCAGGTGATCCCAGTTTTCCTGTTTGGGAATATAACAGCTTCCTTGTCATTCTAATCAAACCAGGATGAATCGCGATGTAAGAAGCTTGATTTGGATACATAAAGTAATGGAGAATCACTAGGAAGTTGAATAAATCTCATGGGAGTTAGGATGAAGAAGCTATCCCACTTTCAAATCAGGTGATCCCAGTTTTCCTGTTTGGGAATATGATAGCTTCTATGTCATTCTAATCAAACCAGGATGAATCGTGATGTAAGAAGCTTGATTTTGATACATAAAGTAGTGGAGAACCATTAGGAAGTTGAATAAATCTCATAGGAGTTAGGATGAAGAAGCTATCCCACTTTCAAATCAGGTGATCCCAGTTTTCCTGTTTGGGAATATAACAGCTTCCTTGTCATTCTAATAGAACCAGGATGAATCGCGATGTAAGAAGCTTGATTTTGATACATAAAGTAATGGAGAATCACTAGGAAGTTGAATAAATCTCATAGGAGTTAGGATGAAGAAGCTATCCCACTTTCAAATCAGGTGATCCCAGTTTTCCTGTTTGGGAATATGACATCTTCCTTGTCATTCTAATCAAACCAGGATGAATTGCGATGTAAGAAGCTTGATTTTGATACATAAAGTAATGGAGAATCACTAGGAAGTTGAATAAATCTCATAGGAGTTAGGATGAAGAAGCTATCCCACTTTCAAATCAGGTGATCCCAGTTTTCCTGTTTGGGAATATAACAGCTTCCTTGTCATTCTAATCAAACCAGGATGAATCGCGATGTAAGAAGCTTGATTTTGATACATAAAGTAATGGAGAATCACTAGGAAGTTGAATAAATCTCATAGGAGTTAGGATGAAGAAGCTATCCCACTTTCAAATCAGGTGATCCCAGTTTTCCTATTTGAGAATATAACAGCTTCCTTGTCATTCTAATCAAACCAGGATGAATCGCGATGTAAGAAGCTTGATTTTGATACATAAAGTAATGGAGAATCACTAGGAAGTTGAATAAATCTCATAGGAGTTAGGATGAAGAAGCTATCCCACTTTCAAATCAGGTGATCCCAGTTTTCCTGTTTGGGAATATGACAGCTTCTTTGTCATTCTATTCAAACCAGGATGAATCGCGATGTAAGAAGCTTGATTTTGATATATAAAGTAATGGAGAATCACTAGGAAGTTGAATAAATCTCATAGGAGTTAGGATGAAGAAGCTATCCCACTTTCAAATCAGGTGATCCCAGTTTTCCTGTTTGGGAATATAACAGCTTCCTTGTCATTCTAATCGAACCAGGATGAATCTTGATGTAAGAAGCTCTATTTTGATACATAAAGTAATGGAGAATCACTAGGAAGTTGAATAAATCTCATAGGAGTTAGGATGAAGTAGCTATCCCACTTTCAAATCAGGTGATCCCAGTTTTCCTGTTTGGGAATATGACAGCTTCCTTGTCATTCTAATCAAACCAGGATGAATCGCGATGTAAGAAGCTTGATTTTGATACATAAAGTAATGGAGAATCACTAGGAAGTTGAATAAATCTCATAGGAGTTAGGATGAAGAAGCTATCCCACTTTCAAATCAGGTGATCCCAGTTTTCCTGTTTGGGAATATAACAGCTTCCTTGTCATTCTAATCAAACCAGGATGAATCGCGATGTAAGAAGCTTGATTTTGATACATAAAGTAATGGAGAATCACTAGGAAGTTGAATAAATCTCATAGGAGTTAGGATGAAGAAGCTATCCCACTTTCAAATCAGGTGATCCCAGTTTTCCTGTTTGGGAATATGACAGCTTCCTTGTCATTCTAATCAAACCAGGATGAATCGCGATGTAAGAAGCTTGATTTTGATACATAAAGTAATGGAGAATCACTAGGAAGTTGAATAAATCTCATAGGAGTTAGGATGAAGAAGCTATCCCACTTTCAAATCAGGTGATCCCAGTTTTCCTGTTTGGGAATATGACAGCTTCTTGTCATTCTAATCAAACCAGGATGAATCGCGATGTAAGAAGCTTGATTTTGATACATAAAGTAATGGAGAATCACTAGGAAGTTGAATAAATCTCATAGGAGTTAGGATGAAGAAGCTATCCCACTTTCAAATCAGGTGATCCCAGTTTTCCTGTTTGGGAATATAACAGCTTCCTTGTCATTCTAATCAAACCAGGATGAATCGCGATGTAAGAAGCTTGATTTTGATACATAAAGTAATGGAGAATCACTAGGAAGTTGAATAAATCTCATAGGAGTTAGGATGAAGAAGCTATCCCACTTTCAAATCAGGTGATCCCAGTTTTCCTGTTTGGGAATATGACAGCTTTCTTGTCATTCTAATCAAACCAGGATGAATCGCGATGTAAGAAGCTTGATTTTGATACATAAAGTAATGGAGAATCACTAGGAAGTTGAATAAATCTCATAGGAGTTAGGATGAAGAAGCTATCCCACTTTCAAATCAGGTGATCCCAGTTTTCCTGTTTGGGAATATGACAGCTTCCTTGTCATTCTAATCAAACCAGGATGAATCGCGATGTAAGAAGCTTGATTTTGATACATAAAGTAATGGAGAATCACTAGGAAGTTGAATAAATCTCATAGGAGTTAGGATGAAGAAGCTATCCCACTTTCAAATCAGGTGATCCCAGTTTTCCTGTTTGGGAATATGACAGCTTCCTTGTCATTCTAATCAAACCAGGATGAATCGCGATGTAAGAAGCTTGATTTTGATACATAAAGTAATGGAGAATCACTAGGAAGTTGAATAAATCTCATAGGAGTTAGGATGAAGAAGCTATCCCACTTTCAAATCAGGTGATCCCAGTTTTCCTGTTTGGGAATATAACAGCTTCCTTGTCATTCTAATAAACCAGGATGAATCGCGATGTAAGAAGCTTGATTTTGATACATAAAGTAATGGAGAATCACTAGGAAGTTGAATAAATCTCATAGGAGTTAGGATGAAGAAGCTATCCCACTTTCAAATCAGGTGATCCCAGTTTTCCTGTTTGGGAATATAACAGCTTCCTTGTCATTCTAATAGAACCAGGATGAATCGCGATGTAAGAAGCTTGATTTTGATACATAAAGTAATGGAGAATCACTAGGAAGTTGAATAAATCTCATAGGAGTTAGGATGAAGAAGCTATCCCACTTTCAAATCAGGTGATCCAAGTTTTCCTGTTTGGGAATATGACAGCTTCCTTGTCATTCTAATCAAACCAGGATGAATTGCTATGTAAGAAGCTTGATTTTGATACATAAAGTAATGGAGAATCACTAGGAAGTTGAATAAATCTCATAGGAGTTAGGATGAAGAAGCTATCCCACTTTCAAATCAGGTGATCCCAGTTTTCCTGTTTGGGAATATAACAGCTTCCTTGTCATTCTAATCAAACCAGGATGAATCGCGATGTAAGAAGCTTGATTTTGATACATAAAGTAATGGAGAATCACTAGGAAGTTGAATAAATCTCATAGGAGTTAGGATGAAGAAGCTATCCCACTTTCAAATCAGGTGATCCCAGTTTTCCTGTTTGGGAATATAACAGCTTCCTTGTCAATCTAATCAAACCAGGATGAATCGCGATGTAAGAAGGTTGATTTTGATACATAAAGTAATGGAGAATCACTAGGAAGTTGAATAAATCTCATAAGAGTTGAATAAATCTCATAGGAGTTAGGATGAAGAAGCTATCCCACTTTCAAATCAGGTGATCCCAGTTTTCCTGTTTGGGAATATAACAGCTTCCTTGTCATTCTAATCAAACCAGGATGAATCGCGATGTAAGAAGGTTGATTTTGATACATAAAGTAATGGAGAATCACTAGGAAGTTGAATAAATCTCATAGGAGTTAGGATGAAGAAGCTATCCCACTTTCAAATCAGGTGATCCCAGTTTTCCTGTTTGGGAATATGACAGCTTCTTTGTCATTCTAATCAAATCAGAATGAATCGCGATGTAAGAAGCTTGATTTTGATACATAAAGTAATGGAGAATCACTAGGAAGTTGAATAAATCTCATAGGAGTTAGGATGAAGAAGCTATCCCACTTTCAAATCAGGTGATCCCAGTTTTCCTGTTTGGGAATATGACAGCTTCCTTGTCATTCTAATCAAACCAGGATGAATCGCGATGTAAGAAGCTTGATTTTGATACATAAAGTAATGGAGAATCACTAGGAAGTTGAATAAATCTCATAGGAGTTAGGATGAAGAAGCTATCCCACTTTCAAATCAGGTGATCCCAGTTTTCCTGTTTGGGAATATAACAGCTTCCTTGTCATTCTAATAAACCAGGATGAATCGCGATGTAAGAAGCTTGATTTTGATACATAAAGTAATGGAGAATCACTAGGAAGTTGAATAAATCTCATAGGAGTTAGGATGAAGAAGCTATCCCACTTTCAAATCAGGTGATCCCAGTTTTCCTGTTTGGGAATATGACAGCTTCCTTGTCATTCTAATCAAACCAGGATGAATCGCGATGTAAGAAGCTTGATTTTGATACATAAAGTAATGGAGAATCACTAGGAAGTTGAATAAATCTCATAGGAGTTAGGATGAAGAAGCTATCCCACTTTCAAATCAGGTGATCCCAGTTTTCCTGTTTGGGAATATAACAGCTTCCTTGTCATTCTAATCAAACCAGGATGAATCGCGATGTAAGAAGCTTGATTTTGATACATAAAGTAATGGAGAATCACTAGGAAGTTGAATAAATCTCATAGGAGTTAGGATGAAGAAGCTATCCCACTTTCAAATCAGGTGATCCCAGTTTTCCTGTTTGGGAATATAACAGCTTCCTTGTCATTCTAATCAAACCAGGATGAATCGCGATGTAAGAAGCTTGATTTTGATACATAAAGTAATGGAGAATCACTAGGAAGTTGAATAAATCTCATAGGAGTTAGGATGAAGAAGCTATCCCACTTTCAAATCAGGTGATCCCAGTTTTCCTGTTTGGGAATATGACAGCTTCTTTGTCATTCTAATCAAACCAGGATGAATCGTGATGTAAGAAGCTTGATTTTGATACATAAAGTAATGGAGAATCACTAGGAAGTTGAATAAATCTCATAGGAGTTAGGATGAAGAAGCTATCCCACTTTCAAATCAGGTGATCCCAGTTTTCCTGTTTGGGAATATGAACAGCTTCCTTGTCATTCTAATCAAACCAGGATGAATCGCGATGTAAGAAGCTTGATTTTGATACATAAAGTAATGGAGAATCACTAGGAAGTTGAATAAATCTCATAGGAGTTAGGATGAAGAAGCTATCCCACTTTCAAATCAGGTGATCCCAGTTTTCCTGTTTGGGAATATGACATCTTCCTTGTCATTCTAATCAAACCAGGATGAATTGCTATGTAAGAAGCTTGATTTTGATACATAAAGTAATGGAGAATCACTAGGAAGTTGAATAAATCTCATAGGAGTTAGGATGAAGAAGCTATCCCACTTTCAAATCAGGTGATCCCAGTTTTCCTGTTTGGGAATATAACAGCTTCCTTGTCATTCTAATCAAACCAGGATGAATCGCGATGTAAGAAGCTTGATTTTGATACATAAAGTAATGGAGAATCACTAGGAAGTTGAATAAATCTCATAGGAGTTAGGATGAAGAAGCTATCCCACTTTCAAATCAGGTGATCCCAGTTTTCCTGTTTGGGAATATGACAGCTTCCTTGTCATTCTAATCAAACCAGGATGAATCGCGATGTAAGAAGCTTGATTTTGATACATAAAGTAATGGAGAATCACTAGGAAGTTGAATAAATCTCATAAGAGTTGAATAAATCTCATAGGAGTTAGGATGAAGAAGCTATCCCACTTTCAAATCAGGTGATCCCAGTTTTCCTGTTTGGGAATATAACAGCTTCCTTGTCATTCTAATAGAACCAGGATGAATCACGATGTAAGAAGCTTGATTTTGATACATAAAGTAATGTAGAATCACTAGGAAGTTGAATAAATCTCATAGGAGTTAGGATGAAGAAGCTATCCCACTTTCAAATCAGGTGATCCCAGTTTTCCTGTTTTGGAATATAACAGCTTCCTTGTCATTCTAATCAAACCAGGATGAATCGCAATGTAAGAAGCTTGATTTTGATACATAAAGTAATGGAGAATCACTAGGAAGTTGAATAAATTTCATAGGAGTTAGGAAGAAGAAGCTATCCCACTTTCAAATCAGGTGATCCCAGTTTTCCTGTTTGGGAATATAACCGCTTCCTTGTCATTCTAATAGAACCAGGATGAATCGCGATGTAAGAAGCTTGATTTTGATACATAAAGTAATGGAGAATCACTAGGAAGTTGAATAAATCTCATAGGAGTTAGGATGAAGAAGCTATCCCACTTTCAAATCAGGTGATCCCAGTTTTCCTGTTTGGGAATATAACAGCTTCTTTGTCATTCTAATCAAACCAGGATGAATCGCGATGTAAGAAGCTTGATTTTGATATATAAAGTAATGGAGAATCACTAGGAAGTTGAATAAATCTCATAGGAGTTAGGATGAAGAAGCTATCCCACTTTCAAATCAGGTGATCCAAGTTTTCCTGTTTGGGAATATAACAGCTTCCTTGTCATTCTAATCAAACCAGGATGAATCGCGATGTAAGAAGCTTGATTTTGATACATAAAGTAATGGAGAATCACTAGGAAGTTGAATAAATCTCATAGGAGTTAGGATGAAGAAGCTATCCCACTTTCAAATCAGGTGATCCCAGTTTTCCTGTTTGGGAATATGACAGCTTCCTTGTCATTCTAATCAAACCAGGATGAATCGCGATGTAAGAAGCTTGATTTTGATACATAAAGTAATGGATAATCACTAGGAAGTTGAATAAATCTCATAAGAGTTAGGATGAAGAAGCTGTCCCACTTTCAAATCAGGTGATCCCAATTTTCCTGTTTGGGAATATGACAGCTTCTTTGTCATTCTAATAAAACCAGGATGAATCGCGATGTAAGAAGCTTGATTTTGATAAATAAAGTAATGGAGAATCACTAGAAAGTTGAATAAATCTCATAGGAGTTAGGATGAAGAAGCTATCCCACTTTCAAATCAGGTGATCCCAGTTTTCCTGTTTGGGAATATAACAGCTTCCTTGTCATTCTAATCGAACCAGGATGAATCGCGATGTAAAAAGCTTGATTATGATACATAAAGTAATGGAGAATCACTAGGAAGTTGAATAAATCTCATAGGAGTTAGGATGAAGAAGCTATCCCACTTTCAAATCAGGTGATCCCAGTTTTCCTGTTTGGGAATATGACAGCTTCCTTGTCATTCTATCAAACCAGGATGAATCGCGATGTAAGAAGCTTGATTTTGATACATAAAGTAATGGAGAATCACTAGGAAGTTGAATAAATCTCATAGGAGTTAGGATGAAGAAGCTATCCCACTTTCAAATCAGGTGATCCCAGTTTTCCTGTTTGGGAATATAACAGCTTCCTTGTCATTCTAATAGAACCAGGATGAATCGCGATGTAAGAAGCTTGATTTTGATACATAAAGTAATGGAGAATCACTAGGAAGTTGAATAAATCTCATAGGAGTTAGGATGAAGAAGCTATCCCACTTTCAAATCAGGTGATCCCAGTTTTCCTGTTTGGGAATATGACAGCTTCCTTGTCATTCTAATCAAACCAGGATGAATCGCGATGTAAGAAGCTTGATTTTGATACATAAAGTAATGGAGAATCACTAGGAAGTTGAATAAATCTCATAGGAGTTAGGATGAAGAAGCTATCCCACTTTCAAATCAGGTGATCCCAGTTTTCCTGTTTGGGAATATAACAGCTTCCTTGTCATTCTAATCAAACCAGGATGAATCGCGATGTAAGAAGCTTGATTTTGATACATAAAGTAATGGAGAATCACTAGGAAGTTGAATAAATCTCATAGGAGTTAGGATGAAGAAGCTATCCCACTTTCAAATCAGGTGATCCCAGTTTTCCTGTTTGGGAATATAACAGCTTCCTTGTCATTCTAATAGAACCAGGATGAATCACGATGTAAGAAGCTTGATTTTGATATATAAAGTAATGTAGAATCACTAGGAAGTTGAATAAATCTCATAGGAGTTAGGATGAAGAAGCTATCCCACTTTCAAATCAGGTGATCCCATTTTTCCTGTTTGGGAATATGACAGCTTCTTTGTCATTCTAATCAAACCAGAATGAATCGAGATGTAAGAAGCTTGATTTTGATATATAAAGTAATGGAGAATCACTAGGAAGTTGAATAAATCTCATAGGAGTTAGGATGAAGAAGCTATCCCACTTTCAAATCAGGTGATCCAAGTTTTCCTGTTTGGGAATATAACAGCTTCCTTGTCATTCTAATCAAACCAGGATGAATCGCGATGTAAGAAGCTTGATTTTGATACATAAAGTAATGGAGAATCACTAGGAAGTTGAATAAATCTCATAGGAGTTAGGATGAAGAAGCTATCCCACTTTCAAATCAGGTGATCCCAGTTTTCCTGTTTGGGAATATGACAGCTTCCTTGTCATTCTAATCAAACCAGGATGAATTGCTATGTAAGAAGCTTGATTTTGATACATAAAGTAATGGAGAATCACTATGAAGTTGAATAAATCTCATAGGAGTTAGGATGAAGAAGCTATCCCACTTTCAAATCAGGTGATCCCAGTTTTCCTGTTTGGGAATATAACTGTAACGACCCGATCCCGGTTTTGGAGTTTGTTAGCCAGCTAAGTCATATGCATTTACCTGTAAGACAATTATTTGCCTATAAATACCTACCTCTACATTGATTTCTCCTTTTGCAACAAGAAAATAAAACTCAGAAGTTAGAGAGAAGAAGAAATGAGAGAGAGAGAGAGAGAGAGAGTGAGAGAAAGAAAGATAAAAACCAATGCATGTTGCCACCAGAGATCGCCGGAACCACCACACGCCAGCACATCGCCAAGCTCGTCATCACCATCAACCGCAGCTTAGAATCGCCGGAAACCGCCGCCTCTTAAGCTTTGTTTTCGTCCGTTCAGTAAATCAGCTATATCTCCATAACCGTTGAGAATCTCTCGCATGCAAGACCATCATCGTGTTCCTCTCGTCGAGACGAAGCCGTAGACACCGACCACGCCGCAATCGGAGTTCAGACGAAGCCGTACGCGCCTCCAAAAGTTACGCCGACTGCGCGCGTTTCTTCCACGCGCCGCCGCCGGATATCGCCTCCGCCGTCTTCCGCCACCGTCCTCCGCCGCATCTCCGCCGCTGCCAGAAGTCGCCTCCGCCGCAGCTCCGCCGCCGCCGGGAATCGCCTCCGCCGTCGCCGCCAACAAACTTTCCGGTAAGACGCCGCCGCCCTCCGCCGTCGCGGCCGGTGACCGACACCGGTGACTCGCCGGTGACTCGGTCAACTCGGCCGAGTCAGCTCAGCGAGTCAAGTCGGTTGACTCGGTAAACCGGTTGGTTGACTGGTTTGACCGGTTTAAATTAATTTCGTTCGGTTAAAGTAAACCGGCCGGTTATGTCAAATCGATTTCTGGTCAAGAGTTGACCGGATTGACCTTTGACCAGCGAGTTGACTTTTTCGCAAACCTTGACCAGTCCCGTTTTTAACCGTTCGAAAGGCGTCTGACTCAGAATTTCGATCTGATTTCAGATATGGAGTCTATTTGAGCAGCTGGAGTTCATAAACACTATTTTTCTATTGCTAAGGTGAGGGTCTATTCCCGAACTCCTCTTACACGGCTTAGGACCTCGAATAAGTATAATTTATTTCTAATGTGTTCCGTCTGCTTGAAATCGAGTCTGTCATTGCTTGTTTAGTTATTAGGTTCTTTGCATAAACCGGAACTAGGGGGCTAGATGATTCAATATTGATTGCTTCACTTAATGTAAATTCTTAGCTAGGATTGTTTTAGTGTGGAGACGGATACAGAGACGGACTTCTGTATGCCGGATTGTATGAGGTTATGGCCAACTATAGTCGACCGGTTGAGCTGTAGCCTGGAAGTGTCGATAAATCGTCCACGGGCGGTGTCCGAGCACTATCTCGAGTTGTGTTGTTTGGCCTGTTAGTGGGCGGCGAGTGTGCACCTCGCTAGGACCATTGTTTGTTGCTTGGGTACTTTAGGTACCGTGTTTGACATGCATTAGAATTAATTTATATTTATTCGGAGTGCTATGTCCGGGTCCATGGACTTCGGGGTAGCATCCCCCATACCTCACTGGGCGATTCACCTATCGCTCACCCCTCACTCTTCCCTTTTTTTCAGGTGAGACAAATAAGTATGTGATATTTGGACGGACTTGGTGCTACTGGACTTTTCTTTCGGATTTTATTTGGGCTTGGGTGAGCGTTATTGGGTTTATGGGCTTTTATATTATGGGATATTGTTGGTGGCCCGTCGTCCTTAGTGAGAAGGAGACGGATGTCACATTGTTGTATGATGACGCGTCGGTGGTGACACGCTGTCCTCCAGATAGGAGGTGACGGGTGTCGCAATTTTGGTATCAGAGCGGGGTTCCATCCCGGTTCCGTCCGGGATGGCGGTCAGGGGATTCGGTTTTCATCGGTTTTCAACGTTCTTTTTGTTTTTTTTAAAAAAATATTTATTAATATATTTCGAAATTCTTTTAGCACCATTCTGTCCATTAATTACTAACTCAAATGTCTCTTTCTATGACGATGAGTAAAATCATCGTCATTCGTCCTTCGACTAACAGGGTTCTCGCCAGATGTTCAGCAGTTGGGCGATGTTTAAGTTCTTCAGTTTTCTCAAGAGTTATCAGTTTCTTCGGTCATGATTTCGAGGTTATCCAGGAGTGGATATGTGACGTTTCTGCCACCAGCCCACTTCAAGCAATCGTTCCACGAGTTTTGTTACTGGAGATTATGTGATGTGAGGTATGAGCCATTGGTTGGCATGTGTACGAGTATATTATCTATTTTGGAGGTATATTTGTCTTGTGAACTCGTGGAGATCGCTTTTGAATTGGGATGTGCCGGTTCGGATAGCTGACATATGACATTGGGAGCTATTTATATTCATGGTGTCGCACCAGTTATGCTTGGTGGAGTCGAGTTATCTGGAGCCCCTCAGAGAGATGGAGCAGAGTTTTATGATGTTATTGTTTTTTTGGGATGGATTGGTTGTCACGACATCGAGTAGTGTTGGATTGCCTGAAGGCACGAGTTTATATTGCTGGAGCAGATGAAATTTTTATTGCATGCATGCTACATACTGAGGAGTTATGGAATATAAGAACAAAGAAATTTTCGGCAACCATTTCGATGGTTAAGGATGATGGACAGCATGAGCTGCAGGATCTTCCGGTTATTGCAGAGTATGAGGATATATTTGTGACCTTTGGAACGGTCACTACAAGACACATGAGACGCTCTTGCGAATTGTTTGGAGCAAACATCAATGGTTTCACGAGTTTCTTATCATCTATCACGAGCAGGGATGACCGAGTTGAGAAAGCAATTGGAGGAACTCTTTGATAAGGGATTTATCAGATTGCTTACATCACCATGGAGAGCATCATTGTTGTTGTAAAGAAGAAAGGTGGGAGTTTCAGATTTTTGTATCGACTACATAGACTTGAACATGGTAACCATCGTATTGATGAGTAGTTATATGAGATTAATGGAGGTTCATCGTTCTCGAAGTTTGTCTTGGCATCAGGATACCATCAGTTTGCTATAGCTGAGGAGTATGTACGGAATGCAGATTTCTGTTATGGATATTATGAGTTCGTAGTGATACCATTTGGGTCGACAAAGGCACCGTTGCATTCATGAAGATATGAATGACGTTTTCGTGAACATTTGGATAGGTGTGCGATTGTATTCATCAACGACATCCTGGTTATTTTGGAGTAGAAAGGAGATTTATAAGCATTTCGCGGATTGCGTTGGATAAGCTTGGAGAGCATCAGTTGTTCGCTACGTTGAGGAATTGTAGCTTCTGGCAGAGGAATGTTGAATTTTTGGGTAACATGGTTTTGGAAGCAAAATTTTGATTGATCCAAAGAAGATTAATACCGTTCCGGGAAGGTCGAAACTTAAGAACACTACAGAGATCTACCGTTCTTTTTGGGTTAACAGTGTACTACTAGAAGTTCATCAAGGGTTTCACCGTTATAGTAATGTTGAAGATACAGTCTACATGTAAAGACGTTAAGTGTGGTTGGATAGATTTTTGTTTGAGGAGTTCACTGAATAGAAGCACAACTAATGAAGACACTAATTTTGGTTCTGCAGAGGCTGAGGCTTACTCTGATGTGTCAGATACTGGCTTGGATTTAAATTGAGGTAAGAAGATTAAGTCATTCATATGCATCACGCCAGAGAGGTTGTAGTGGTAATTACGTTATAGTTTTGGAGATCGTAATTTGAGGAAGTCCAGATTCTATGGGATCATTAGAGTCTGACATTTATCTACACATTAAAAATTACAATTTGGCAGTGCAGTCGGAATGATTTGTAGCAGGCTGCAATTTGGATATCGCATGCCATCTGGTAAGGACAACCAGGTGACAAATGTCTTGGGTAGGCATATGAGCGACGTATTTGGAACAAAGGAAGGTCAGGAGTTTACTGGGACAGTTGCTAGTCTCAAATTGTGTGTCGTATTGTCAAGGGAAAGACATATTGCCTTGAGGATTGGAGCATGCAGTTTTGCTATGGAAGATACACCATGCGCAGGTTAGCGTTATGGTTTTCGTTGAATAGATCGAGATTGAGAATATTGGGAGATCATACAGCTTTGAGCAGGACGTACCTATATCGAAACCGAGTTTGTGTGTTGGACGATAAGCTGTTAAGAAAAGGGATCTTACAGCAAACACATCACTTATGTTACTCTACCCATCGGAAATAATAAGGAGTTCAAAGATATTAAGCGTTACTATCATTGACCTATTATGAAAAGATTGTAGCCACATTGCGTCGCAAGGATATGTAAGTCAGCTGGTTTTCCATGAGGATTATATACGGTTCAGGTTATTGTTGAGCATGCTTTTGACAAAGTGGAATGAGACATGTGGATTATGAATATCGTTACTGGATTTTAAATCACCGTATGTGGAAAGGATGCCATATGGGTAGTCATGGATAGACTTACCGAGTGAATCCATCTCCTAAATAATTTAGAAGGCAGAGAGAGCTGATCAGTTGGTGCAGATTTTCATCAACATGATTTTGAGGTTGCATGAAGCTCTTGTCAACATTGTATCGGATTGGGATTCAAAGTTCACCTCTACATTTTGGATTCATTCAGAAGGCGTTTGGGACAAGCGTTCACAAGAATACAACTTATTATCAACATACAAATGGTCAGAGGACTACTCAGAACTAAAGGATATATTCAGGGATTGCGTCTTCCAATGGGATGGAAGTTCAGAAAGCATCGACCTCTAATAGAGTTTACCTATATCGACAATTATCATTCAAGCATTGAGATGGACAGTACGAGGTGTTATGGTAGGTTATCGATATTTGTGGACCAAAGTGGGGGAGCGACATGAGTTAAAATTACTAATGGTTCAAGAGACGGTAGAGCAAATAGAATGCTCAAAATTGGCTTTGGGAAGCACATAACGTCAGATAATTTATGCAGCTAAGCGCCATAAGATTTGGAGTTACATATAGGTTATTTAGTATACCTGAAAATAAGGACATTTCAGGAGGGATCTAAGACTCAGAAGCTAAAGGAACCAAGGTACATGGGATGTGTATCTTCGAAGGAGCGGATTAGAGCAGTTGCTTGCAGCTGTTTTTTAGCAGTGTATCAGATTTTTACAACGTGGTTCATGTGTCAGCATTGAGAAAAGTTGAAAGAAGACCAGAATTATTTGGTGATCCCAGTTTCCTGTTTGGGAATATGACAGCTTCCTTGTCATTCTAATCAAACCAGGATGAATCGCGATGTAAGAAGCTTTATTTTGATACATAAAGTAATGGAGAATCACTAGGAAGTTGAATAAATCTCATAGGAGTTAGGATGAAGAAGCTATCCCAGTTTCAAATCAGGTGATCCCAGTTTTCCTGTTTGGGAATATGACAGCTTCCTTGTCATTCTAATCAAACCAGGATGAATCGCGATGTAAGAAGCTTGATTTTGATATATAAAGTAATGGAGAATCACTAGGAAGTTGAATAAATCTCATAGGAGTTAGGATGAAGAAGCTATCCCACTTTCAAATCAGGTGATCCCTATTTTCCTGTTTGGGAATATGACAGCTTCTTTGTCATTCTAATCATGCCAGGATGAATCGCGATGTAAGAAGCTTGAATTGGATACATAAATTAGTGGAGAACCATTAGGAAGTTGAATAAATCTCATAGGAGATAGGATGAAGAAGGTAACCTACTTTCAAATAAGGTGATCCCAGTTTTCCTGTTTGGGAATATGACAGCTTCCTTGTCATTCTAATCAAACCAGGATGAATCGCGATGTAAGAAGCTTTATTTTGCAACATAAAGTAATGTAGAATCACTAGGAAGTTGAATAAATCTCATAGGAGTTAGGATGAAGAAGATATCCCACTTTGAAATCAGGTGATCCCAGTTTTCCTGTTTGGGAATATGACAGCTTCCTTGTCATTCTAATCAAACCAGGATGAATCACGATGTAAGAAGCTTAATTTTGATACATAAAGTAATGGAGAATCACTAGGAAGTTGAATAAATCTCATTGGAGTTAGGATGAAGAAGCTATCCAACTTTCAAATCAGGTGATCCCAGTTTTCATGTTTGGGAATAAGACAGCTTTCGTGTCATTCTAATCAAACCAGGATGAATCGCGATGTAAGAAGCTTGATTTTGATACATAAAGTAATGGAGAATCACTAGGAAGTTGAATAAATCTCATAGGAGTTAGGATGAAGAAGCTATCCCACTTTCAAATCAGGTGATCCCAGTTTTCCTGTTTGGGAATATGACAGCTTCTTGTCATTCTAATCAAACCAGGATGAATCGCGATGTAAGAAGCTTGATTTTGATACATAAAGTAATGGAGAATCACTAGGAAGTTGAATAAATCTCATAGGAGTTAGGATGAAGAAGCTATCCCACTTTCAAATCAGGTGATCCCAGTTTTCCTGTTTGGGAATATACAGCTTCCTTGTCATTCTAATCAAACCAGGATGAATCGCGATGTAAGAAGCTTGATTTTGATATAAAGTAATGGAGAATCACTAGGAAGTTGAATAAATCTCATAGGAGTTAGGATGAAGAAGCTATCCCACTTTCAAATCAGGTGATCCCAGTTTTCCTGTTTGGGAATATGACAGCTTCTTTGTCATTCTAATCAAACCAGGATGAATCGCGATGTAAGAAGCTTGATTTTGATACATAAAGTAATGGAGAATCACTAGGAAGTTGAATAAATCTCATAGGAGTTAGGATGAAAGCTATCCCACTTTCAAATCAGGTGATCCCAGTTTTCCTGTTTGGGAATATGACAGCTTCTTTGTCATTCTAATCAAACCAGGATGAATCGCGATGTAAGAAGCTTGATTTTGATACATAAAGTAATGGAGAATCACTAGGAAGTTGAATAAATCTCATAGGAGTTAGGATGAAGAAGCTATCCCACTTTCAAATCAGGTGATCCCAGTTTTCCTGTTTGGGAATATGACAGCTTCTTTGTCATTCTAATCAAACCAGGATGAATCGCGATGTAAGAAGCTTGATTTTGATACATAAAGTAATGGAGAATCACTAGGAAGTTGAATAAATCTCATAGGAGTTAGGATGAAGAAGCTATCCCACTTTCAAATCAGGTGATCCCAGTTTTCCTGTTTGGGAATATGACAGCTTCTTTGTCATTCTAATCAAACCAGGATGAATCGCGATGTAAGAATGATACATAAAGTAATGGAGAATCACTAGGAAGTTGAATAAATCTCATAGGAGTTAGGATGAAGAAGCTATCCCACTTTCAAATCAGGTGATCCCAGTTTTCCTGTTTGGGAATATGACAGCTTCTTTGTCATTCTAATCAAACCAGGATGAATCGCGATGTAAGAAGCTTGATTTTGATACATAAAGTAATGGAGAATCACTAGGAAGTTGAATAAATCTCATAGGAGTTAGGATGAAGAAGCTATCCCACTTTCAAATCAGGTGATCCAGTTTTCCTGTTTGGGAATATGACAGCTTCTTGTCATTCTAATCAAACCAGGATGAATCGCGATGTAAGAAGCTTGATTTTGATACATAAAGTAATGGAGAATCACTAGGAAGTTGAATAAATCTCATAGGAGTTAGGATGAAGAAGCTATCCCACTTTCAAATCAGGTGATCCCAGTTTTCCTGTTTGGGAATATGACAGCTTCTTGTCATTCTAATCAAACCAGGATGAATCGCGATGTAAGAAGCTTGATTTTGATACATAAAGTAATGGAGAATCACTAGGAAGTTGAATAAATCTCATAGGAGTTAGGATGAAGAAGCTATCCCACTTTCAAATCAGGTGATCCCAGTTTTCCTGTTTGGGAATATGACAGCTTCTTTGTCATTCTAATCAAACCAGGATGAATCGCGATGTAAGAAGCTTGATTTTGATACATAAAGTAATGGAGAATCACTAGGAAGTTGAATAAATCTCATAGGAGTTAGGATGAAGAAGCTATCCCACTTTCAAATCAGGTGATCCCAGTTTTCCTGTTTGGGAATATGACAGCTTCTTTGTCATTCTAATCAAACCAGGATGAATCGCGATGTAAGAAGCTTGATTTTGATACATAAAGTAATGGAGAATCACTAGGAAGTTGAATAAATCTCATAGGAGTTAGGATGAAGAAGCTATCCCACTTTCAAATCAGGTGATCCCAGTTTTCCTGTTGGGAATATGACAGCTTCTTTGTCATTCTAATCAAACCAGGATGAATCGCGATGTAAGAAGCTTGATTTGGATACATAAAGTAATGGAGAATCACTAGGAAGTTGAATAAATCTCATAGGAGTTAGGATGAAGCAGCTATCCCACTTTCAAATCAGGTGATCCCAGTTTTCCTGTTTGGGAATATGACAGCTTCTTTGTCATTCTAATCAAACCAGGATGAATCGCGATATAAGAAGCTTGATTTTGATACATAAAGTAATGGAGAATCACTAGGAAGTTGAATAAATCTCATAGGAGTTAGGATGAAGAAGCTATCCCACTTTCAAATCAGGTGATCCAAGTTTTCCTGTTTGGGAATATGACAGCTTCTTTGTCATTCTAATCAAACCAGGATGAATCGCGATGTAAGAAGATGATAAAGTAATGGAGAATCACTAGGAAGTTGAATAAATCTCATAGGAGTTAGGATGAAGAAGCTATCCCACTTTCAAATCAGGTGATCCCAGTTTTCCTGTTTGGGAATATGAACAGCTTTGTCATTCTAATCAAACCAGGATGAATCGCGATGTAAGAAGCTTGATTTTGATACATAAAGTAATGGAGAATCACTAAGAAGTTGAATAAATCTCATAGGAGTTAGGATGAAGAAGTTATCCCACTTTCAAATCAGGTCATCCCAGTTTTCCTGTTTGGGAATATGACAGCTTCTTTGTTATTCTAATCAAACCAGGATGAATCGCGATGTAAGAAACTTGATTTTGATACATAAAGTAATGGAGAATCACTAGAAAGTTGAATAAATCTCATAGGAGTTAGGATGAAGAAGCTATCCCACTTTCAAATAAGGTGTCCCAATTTTCCTGTTTGGGAATATGACAGCTTCCTTGTCATTCTAATCAAACCAGGATGAATCGCGATGTAAGAAGCTTTATTTTGATACATAAAGTAATGGAGAATCACGAGGAAGTTGAATAAATCTCATAGGAGTTAGGATGAAGAAGCTATCCCACTTTCAAATCAGGTGATCCCAGTTTTCCTGTTTGGTAATATGACAGCTTCCTTGTCATTCGAATCGAACCAGGATGAATCGCGATGTAAGAAGCTTGATTTTGATACATAAAGTAATGGAGAATCACTAGAAAGTTGAATAAATCTCATAGGAGTTAGGATGAAGAAGCTATCCCACTTTCAAATCAGGTGATCCCATTTTCCTGTTTGGGAATATGACAGCTTCTTTGTCATTCTAATCAAACCAGGATGAATCGCGATGTAAGAAGCTTGATTTTGATACATAAAGTAATGGAGAATCACTAGGAAGTTGAATAAATCTCATAGGAGTTAGGATGAAGAAGCTATCCCACTTTCAAATCAGGTGATCCCAGTTTTCCTGTTTGGGAATATGACAGCTTCTTTGTCATTCTAATCAAACCAGGATGAATCGCGATGTAAGAAGCTTGATTTTGATACATAAAGTAATGGAGAATCACTAGGAAGTTGAATAAATCTCATAGGAGTTAGGATGAAGAAGCTATCCCACTTTCAAATCAGGTGATCCCAGTTTTCCTGTTTGGGAATATGACAGCTTCTTGTCATTCTAATCAAACCAGGATGAATCGCGATGTAAGAAGCTTGATTTTGATACATAAAGTAATGGAGAATCACTAGGAAGTTGAATAAATCTCATAGGAGTTAGGATGAAGGATGAAGAAGCTATCCCACTTTCAAATCAAGTGATCCCAGTTTTTCTGTTTGGGAATATGACAGTTTCCTTGTCATTCTAATCAAACCAGGATGAATCGCGATGTAAGAAGCTTGATTTTGATATATAAAGTAATGGAGAATCACTAGGAAGTTGAATAAATCTCATAGGAGTTAGGACGAAGAAGCTATCCCACTTTCAAATCAGGTGATCCCAATTTTCCTGTTGGGAATATGACAGCTTCTTTGTCATTCTAATCAAACCAGGATGAATCACGATGTAAGAAGCTTGATTTGGATACATAAAGTAGTGGAGAATCACTAGGAAGTTGAATAAATCTCATAGGAGTTAGGATGAAGAAGCTATCCCACTTTCAAATCAGGTGATCCCAGTTTTCTTGTTTGGGAATATGACAGCTTCTTTGTTATTCTAATCAAACCAGGATGAATTGAAATGTCAGAAGCTTGATTTGATACATAAAGTAGTGGAGAACCTTTAGGAAGTTGAATAAATCTCATAGAAGTTAGGGTGAAGAAGCTATCCCACTTTCAAATCAGGTGATCCCAGTTTTCATGTTTGGGAATATGACAACTTCTTTATCATTCTAATCAAACCAGGATGAATCGCGATGTAAGAAGCTTGAATTGGATACATAAATTAGTGGAGAACCATTAGGAAGTTGAATAAATCTCATAGGAGTTAGGATGAAGAAGCTATCCCACTTTCAAATCAGGTGATCCCAGTTTTCCTGTTTGGGAATATGACAGCTTCCTTGTCATTCTAATCAAACCAGGATGAATCGCGATGTAAGAAGCTTGATTTTGATACATAAAGTAATGGAGAATCACTAGGAAGTTGAATAAATCTCATAGGAGTTAGGATGAAGAAGCTATCCCACTTTCAAATCAGGTGATCCCAGTTTTCCTGTTTGGGAATATGACAGCTTCTTTGTCATTCTAATCAAACCAGGATGAATCGCGATGTAAGAAGCTTGATTTTGATACATAAAGTAATGGAGAATCACTAGGAAGTTGAATAAATCTCATAGGAGTTAGGATGAAGAAGCTATCCCACTTTCAAATCAGGTGATCCCAGTTTTCCTGTTTGGGAATATGACAGCTTCTTTGTCATTCTAATCAAACCAGGATGAATCGCGATGTAAGAAGCTTGATTTTGATACATAAAGTAATGGAGAATCACTAGGAAGTTGAATAAATCTCATAGGAGTTAGGATGAAGAAGCTATCCCACTTTCAAATCAGGTGATCCCAGTTTTCCTGTTTGGGAATATGACAGCTTCTTTGTCATTCTAATCAAACCAGGATGAATCGCGATGTAAGAAGCTTGATTTTGATACATAAAGTAATGGAGAATCACTAGGAAGTTGAATAAATCTCATAGGAGTTAGGATGAAGAAGCTATCCCACTTTCAAATCAGGTGATCCCAGTTTTCCTGTTTGGGAATATGACAGCTTCTTTGTCATTCTAATCAAACCAGGATGAATCGCGATGTAAGAAGCTTGATTTTGATACATAAAGTAATGGAGAATCACTAGGAAGTTGAATAAATCTCATAGGAGTTAGGATGAAGAAGCTATCCCACTTTCAAATCAGGTGATCCCAGTTTTCCTGTTTGGGAATATGACAGCTTCTTTGTCATTCTAATCAAACCAGGATGAATCGCGATGTAAGAAGCTTGATTTTGATACATAAAGTAATGGAGAATCACTAGGAAGTTGAATAAATCTCATAGGAGTTAGGATGAAGAAGCTATCCCACTTTCAAATCAGGTGATCCCAGTTTTCCTGTTTGGGAATATGACAGCTTCCTTGTCATTCTAATAAACCAGGATGAATCGCGATGTAAGAAGCTTGATTTTGATACATAAAGTAATGGAGAATCACTAGGAAGTTGAATAAATCTCATAGGAGTTAGGATGAAGAAGCTATCCCACTTTCAAATCAGGTGATCCCAGTTTTCCTGTTTGGGAATATGACAGCTTCTTTGTCATTCTAATCAAACCAGGATGAATCGTGATGTAAGAAGCTTTAATTGGATACATAAAGTAGTGGAGAACCATTAGGAAATTGAATAAATCTCATAGGAGTTAGGATGAAGAAGCTATCCCACTTTCAAATCAGGTGATCCCAGTTTCCTGTTTGGGAATAGAACAGCTTCCGTGTCATTCTAATCGAACCAGGATGAATCGCGATGTAAGAAGCTTTATTTTGATACATAAAGTAATGGAGAATCACTAGGAAGTTGAATAAATCTCATAGGAGTTAGGTGGAAGAAGCTACCCACTTTCAAATCAGGTGATCCCAGTTTTCCTATTTGGGAATATAACAGCTTCCTTGTCATTCTAATAGAACAAGGATGAATCGCGATGTAAGAAGCTTGATTTTGATACATAAAGTAATGGAGAATCACTAGGAAGTTGAATAAATCTCATAGGAGTTAGGATGAAGAAGCTATCCCACTTTCAAATCAGGTGATCCCAGTTTTCCTGTTTGGGAATATGACAGCTTCTTTGTCATTCTAATCAAACCAGGATGAATCACGATGTAAGAAGCTTGATTTTGATATATAAAGTAATGGAGAATCACTAGGAAGTTGAATAAATCTCATAGGAGTTAGGATGAAGAAGCTATCCCACTTTCAAATCAGGTGATCCCACTTTTCCTGTTTGGGAATATGACAGCTTCCTTGTCATTCTAATCAAACCAGGATGAATCGCGATGTAAGAAGCTTAATTTTGATACATAAAGTAATGGAGAATCACTAGGAAGTTGAATAAATCTCATTGGAGTTAGGATGAAGAAGCTATCCCACTTTCAAATCAGGTGATCCCAGTTTTCCTGTTTGGGAATATAACAGCTTCCTTGTCATTCTAATCAAACCAGGATGAATCGCGATGTAAGAAGCTTGATTTTGATACATAAAGTAATGGAGAATCACTAGGAAGTTGAAGAAATCTCATAGGAGTTAGGATGAAGAAGCTATCCCACTTTCAAATCAGGTGATCCCAGTTTTCCTGTTTGGGAATATGACAGCTTCTTTGTCATTCTAATCAAACCAGGATGAATCGCGATGTAAGAAGCTTGATTTTGATATATAAAGTAATGGAGAATCACTAGGAAGTTGAATAAATCTCATAGGAGTTAGGATGAAGAAGCTATCCCACTTTCAAATCAGGTGATCCCAGTTTTCCTGTTTGGGAATATGACAGCTTCCTTGTCATTCTAATAGAACCAGGATGAATCGCGATGTAAGAAGCTTGATTTTGATACATAAAGTAATGGAGAATCACTAGGAAGTTGAATAAATCTCATAGGAGTTAGGATGAAGAAGCTATCCCACTTTCAAATCAGTGATCCCAGTTTTCCTGTTTGGGAATATGACAGCTTCTTTGTCATTCTAATCAAACCAGGATGAATCGCGATGTAAGAAGCTTGATTTTGATACATAAAGTAATGGAGAATCACTAGGAAGTTGAATAAATCTCATAGGAGTTAGGATGAAGAAGCTATCCCACTTTCAAATCAGGTGATCCCAGTTTTCCTGTTTGGGAATATGACAGCTTCTTTGTCATTCTAATCAAACCAGGATGAATCGCGATGTAAGAAGCTTGATTTTGATACATAAAGTAATGGAGAATCACTAGGAAGTTGAATAAATCTCATAGGAGTTAGGATGAAGAAGCTATCCCACTTTCAAATCAGGTGATCCCAGTTTTCCTGTTTGGGAATATGACAGCTTCTTTGTCATTCTAATCAACCAGGATGAATCTTGATGTAAGAAGCTTGATTTTGATACATAAAGTAATGGAGAATCACTAGGAAGTTGAATAAATCTCATAGGAGTTAGGATGAAGAAGCTATCCCACTTTCAAATCAGGTGATCCCATTTTCCTGTTTGGGAATATGACAGCTTCTTTGTCATTCTAATCAAACCAGGATGAATCGCGATGTAAGAAGCTTGATTTTGATACATAAAGTAATGGAGAATCACTAGGAATTGAATAAATCTCATAGGAGTTAGGATGAAGAAGCTATCCCACTTTCAAATCAGGTGATCCCAGTTTTCCTGTTTGGGAATATGACAGCTTCTTTGTCATTCTAATCAAACCAGGATGAATCGTGATGTAAGAAGCTTGATTTTGATACATAAAGTAATGGAGAATCACTAGGAAGTTGAATAAATCTCATAGGAGTTAGGATGAAGAAGCTATCCCACTTTCAAATCAGGTGATCCCAGTTTTCCTGTTTGGGAATATGACAGCTTCTTTGTCATTCTAATCAAACCAGGATGAATCGCGATGTAAGAAGCTTGATTTTGATATATAAAGTAATGGAGAATCACTAGGAAGTTGAATAAATCTCATAGGAGTTAGGATGAAGAAGCTATCCACTTTCAAATCAGGTGATCCCAATTTTCCTGTTTGGGAATATGACAGCTTCTTTGTCATTCTATTCAAACCAGGATGAATCGCGATGTAAGAAGCTTGATTTTGATATATAAAGTAATGGAGAATCACTAGGAAGTTGAATAAATCTCATAGGAGTTAGGATGAAGAAGCTATGCCACTTTCAAATCAGGTGATCCCAGTTTTCCCGTTTTGGAATATAACAGCTTCCTTGTCATTCTAATCAAACCAGGATGAATCGCAATGTAAGAAGCTTGATTTTGATACATAAAGTAATGGAGAATCACTAGGAAGTTGAATAAATTTCATAGGAGTTAGGATGAAGAAGCTATCCCACTTTCAAATCAGGTGATCCCAGTTTTCCTGTTTGGGAATATGACAGCTTCTTGTCATTCTAATCAAACCAGGATGAATCGCGATGTAAGAAGCTTGATTTTGATATATAAAGTAATGGAGAATCACTAGGAAGTTGAATAAATCTCGTAGGAGTTAGGATGAAGAAGCTATCTCACTTTCAAATCAGGTGATTCCAGTTTTCCTGTTTGGGAATATGACAGCTTCTTGTCATTCTAATCAAACCAGGATGAATCACGATGTAAGAAGCTTGATTTTGATATATAAAGTAATGGAGAATCACTAGGAAGTTGAATAAATCTCATAGGAGTTAGGATGAAGAAGCTATCCCACTTTCAAATCAGGTGATCCCAGTTTTCCTGTTTGGGAATATAACAGCTTCCTTGTCATTCTAATAGAACCAGGATGAATCGCGATGTAAGAAGCTTGATTTTGATACATAAAGTAATGGAGAATCACTAGGAAGTTGAATAAATCTCATAGGAGTTAGGATGAAGAAGCTATCCCACTTTCAAGTCAGGTGATCCCAGTTTTCCTGTTTGGTGTTAAGAAGAGAGCCTTATGGTATGAAGAGGAGACCTTAGGAAGTGTAGAAGCATTAGAGAGGAAGATAGAAGCATCATGTACGGACTGTACGGATAGGGCAAAGGGTACGGACGATCAGGCCGTACCATCATGCGCGGTTAAGGAGTTACTCAGCTCAGGTAAAGGTTAAACTAGCTAGAGTTACTTTACCTTATGGCTGAGCTTGATCCGAACGTTGAGAGGATAAGGGGGAGCGCGTCTGACAGTCTGGCAAGAGCTGGAAAGGTAAAGGCATATTCAAAGATGCCTCACACATGTGGAGACTCTCATTGGAAGGATTCAAATGCGCCCGTAGCTGTATCTTGACTTCACATGCTTTCTCCTTTATGCAATCTAAACCCTAGTGTCTTAAGCTTCATATATAAGTGTAATCACTCTCTCATTAATAAACAAAGCGGATTATGTTACTCTCTCTCTAGTCTCTCTCTTGTTCATCATGGATCATACATAATCTCTCCATTTCTTTCACAATCTCTTCTAAACTTCTCTTAATCTCTTACCAAATCTCTCTTAATCTCTCAATACCTATTCTACTCTCTAAAATCTCATGGTATCAGAGCCAGGTTGGCTTTGGTATTGAGAGATCCTTGTTCCTTTCTTTACATTTGCGAGTTTGTTCTTGTGTGATAAAGAAGAGGAGATGGAGACGACCAACTTTAGCAAACTGGTGACAGTTCCGGTTGCACTGAAGGGAGGCTCGAACTACTTGATGTGGTCCCAGTTAGTGAGGACTACCATTGGAAGGCTAGGGCTGTGGAACCACATCACAGATGATGGTCCGGAGCCAGTGGCCAAAGAAGATGAAGAAGAAGGCGACGGGAAGACTCTTGCGGTAGCTGAAGCAAAGAGATGGGTCCAAGAGGATTTGATGGTGCTGTCTGTGCTCCATGCCTCTCTGGAGCTCCCCATACTTGAAGCTTACGTGCACTTTGAGACTCCTAAGCGCCTTTGGGACATGCTCCATAAGAGGTATGGAAACAAGTCCAACATAAGTCGGGTGTTTGATCTGAAGCAAACCATCAGTGTCTTGAGGCAAGATGGAGAAGATCTCACCAAGCACATGGGGAAGTTTGGAGCGTTGTGGTCCGAACTTGAGAGTCTTAGACCCAACACAACTGATGAGGAATCGCTCATTGAGAGGAGAGAGCAAGATCAGGTGTTTGGGCTATTGATGACTCTAGATGAAAGCTACCAGGATGTGATCAAGCATATCCTGAGATCACCTACTCTCCCATCCATGGAGGAGGTATGCGCACAACTTCAGAAGGAGGAAGGCTCTCTTGGGTTGTTTGGAGGCAAGAAGGGAATGTCCACGGCTCATAAAGCAGAAGAGGCGCAAGCAAACAAGGCAGCGTACCGTGGAGATGGAAGGAAGTATGAGAAGTATGAGGGAAGCTGTGAGCATTGCAAGCGGCAAGGGCATAAGAAGAGTCAGTGCTGGATCCTACATCCACACCTCAGGCCGAGCAAGTTCAACAAGGATAGAGAAGCTAAGGCTCACCTTTCTGCTGAAGCAAGTGGTGCTGGCTCATCAGGGGCTAGTCCAAATGTCAAGGCGGGTGAAAGTGAAGGCAGGGCTCTAACTTCTCAGGAGGTGATCACCAAGGCTGACTTTGAGGCATTCATCCGAGCCCTCAAGGAGTCTGGTAAAATGCTAGGCAACACTCTTGGATACTCATACTCTGCTCATACATTACCTAGTATCTCTGATAAGCTGTTAGACATTTTTAAAACCTCATGTACTGCTACTGCTCATACTAGCATAACTGATAGATTGTTAGGAGTAGTTAAGAGCCTGAAAGCTGAAAATGAAACATCTAGAATCAATACTGCTAGGAGCTTGCATAAACCATTGATAATTGATTCTGGTGCATCTCATCACATGATTAGTGATAACAATCTGATAAAAGACATAGAACCTGCACTTGGTCATGTTATGATTGCAAATGGAGATAGAATTCCCATTAGAGGCATTGGTAAACTGAACTTGTTTAATAAGGATTCAAAAGCTTTTTACATGCCTGAGTTCACCTCTAATCTCTTATCAGTTAAGAAATGCACTACTGATCTTCAATGCAATGTTATTTTCAGTCCTAATGATGTTAAGTTTCAGGATATTAAGAGCAGTAAGTTGATTGGGCAAGGAGCAACCAAGGGGGATCTTTACATGATTGAAGACCTTGCACCTATTTCTAGTTCTTGTTTCTCGTTTAGTTCTGTTTCTTCCTTAAGTACTGATGCTCTGTGGCATGCTAGGCTAGGCCATCCACATGTTAGGGCTTTAAGCATTATGTTACCAGGTGTCATGTTTAAAAATAATGATTGTGAGGCTTGTATTTTGGGTAAACACTGTAAGACTGTTTTTCAAAGATCATCTACTCTTTATGCAAACTGCTTTGATTTAATTCACTCTGATGTTTGGACTGCACCTTGCTTATCTAGGGATGATTACAAGTATTATGTCACATTCATTGATGAAAAATCCAAATACACCTGGTTAACATTGATTAAAACTAAAGATAGGGTCCTTGATGCATTTAAAAATTTTCAAGCCTATGTGACTAACCAATATCATGCCAAGATTAAGATTTTCAGGTCTGATAATGGTGGGGAGTATACTGGGCATGCATTTCGTGATCACCTTGCTCAACATGGGATTCTTCACCAGACTAGCTGCCCATACACTCCACAGCAGAATGGAGTTGCTGAAAGGAAGAACAGACATCTCATGGAGGTGTCCCGGTCTATGATGTTCCACAAAGGGGTTCCCAAGAGGTATTGGAGTGATGCTGTGATGACTGCGTGCTATCTGATCAACAGGATACCAACCAGGATCTTAGCAGATCAATCTCCATTTGAGGTACTTAACAAGAGCAGGCCAGTCTTGGATCACCTGAGGACCTTTGGATGCGTGTGTTATGTTCTTGTACCAGGCGAGCAGAGAAACAAACTAGAAGCAAAGAGCACCAAGGCCATGATGATTGGGTATTCCACTTCACAGAAGGGCTACAAATGCTATGATCCTACAGCTAGGAGAGTCCTAGTGTCAAGGGATGTCAGATTCATGGAAGACAAAGGATACTATGATGAGCAGACATGGGAAGACTTGGAGGATCTATCCCAGCCATCAGAAAGAGCTGCTTGCTTGAGAAACATTCTAGAGGGGCTCGGAATTGGAGTGTCCCAGGATCAGAGTAGGCGTCCAGAACCTACTCCAGCTGCAGCAGAAGAACCATCCCACTTTGCACATGAGGGGGGAAGTGAATCAGTATCTGAACTAGAGGACCAAGGCTTAGAAGAGGCCGGTGAGCTAGGAAACAGAGGAACTGATTCTCCTGTCCAAAGTGGAGAAGGATCAGCAAGGGAAGAACTGAATGAAAGTCAGAATGAAGAAGATCAGAGACAAGGAGAGGCTAGAGCTGAAGCTGAAGAACAGACTGAAGCAGTCACTCCACAAGTAGAAGAAGAACAAGAGATGGCGCAAGAAGGGCCAGTGTTGAGAAGGAGTACAAGGCTGAGAAAGGATCCTTCCAGTTGGGTAAACACAAGAGTGTACTACAATGCCCAAGCTGTGAAGCATCCTACTCAGGCCGTGTGTTCCTTTGCTCAATATCCAGAAGCACATTGTGCATTTATGGTAAACTTAGATGAGAATCACATTCCAAGAAGCTATGAAGAGGCAATGGAAGATAAGGAATGGAAGGAATCAGTAGGAGCTGAGGCAGGAGCTATGATAAAGAATGATACATGGTATGAGAGTGAACTACCAAAAGGGAAGAAGGCTGTGTCTAGTAGATGGATCTTTACAATCAAGTACAAGGCTGATGGGTCAATTGAGAGGAAGAAGACTAGACTAGTAGCAAGAGGGTTCACTCAGACATATGGAGAGGATTACATTGAGACATTTGCTCCAGTAGCCAAGCTACACACCATTAGGATTATTTTAAGCTTGGCTGTGAACCTTGGATGGGGATTGTGGCAAATGGATGTAAAGAATGCGTTTCTGCAAGGAGAGCTTGAGGATGAAGTATATATGTATCCTCCACCAGGTCTAGAACATCTAGTGAAGAGAGGGAATGTATTGAGGCTAAAGAAAGCCATTTATGGGTTGAAGCAATCACCAAGAGCTTGGTATAACAAGTTGAGCACAACCTGAATGGCCGAGGCTTCAAGAAGTCTGAACTAGATCACACCCTCTTCACTCTCACCACTCCCTCAGGTATGATTGCACTCCTTGTGTATGTTGATGATATCATTATCACAGGAAGTGATAAGGAAGGTATCATAGCAACCAAGGAGTTCCTTAAATCCATGTTTGAGATTAAAGACTTGGGAGAAATGAAATACTTTCTTGGAATTGAGATATGTAGATCCAAGGAAGGGTTATTCATGTCCCAAAGGAAGTATACACTTGATCTTTTGAAAGGTGCAGGTGCTTATGGAGGCAAGACAGCAAGGATGCCTATGGAGGATGGCTACAAAGTCCCACGAGAGGGGGAGATTGAAGACAGCAAACCTTACCAGGATCCTAAACTCTATAGAAAACTAGTTGGTAAATTGATTTACCTTACCATTACGAGGCCTGATATATGTTTTGCTGTGAATCAGGTGAGCCAACACATGCAGCTTCCCAAGGAACATCACTGGCGCATGGTAGAGAGGCTGTTGATGTATCTGAATGGCTCACCGGATCAAGGAGTATGGATGGGGTGCAATGGAAGCTCAGAAGTGGTGGGCTATTGCGATGCTGATTGGGCAGGAGATAGAGCTGATAGGAGATCAACAACCGGCTATTGCACATTCATTGGAGGCAACTTGGTAACTTGGAAGAGCAAGAAGCAGAAGGTGGTGTCATGCTCAAGTGCTGAAGCTGAGTATAGAGCCATGCTGAAGCTTACAAACGAGTTGGTATGGATCAAAGGCATCTTGAAGCACTTGGAGATTGATCAAGCCACTCCAATGACAATGCATTGCGACAATCAAGCTGCCATTCACATTGCATCCAACTCGGTGTTCCATGAGAGAACCAAGCACATTGAGGTTGATTGCCACAAAGTGAGACAGATGATTGTGCTTGGAGTGATCTTACCTTGCTATACAAGAAGTGAAGATCAGTTGGCTGATGTGTTCACCAAGGCAGCAAGACAGAAGACTATGGAGTCCATCCACAGTAGATTGGGACTCATAGATCTTGGGAAGAGAAGGAGCTGATCCCCTCAGCTGTGAGATCTTTACTCTTTTTCCCTCATTAAGGTTTTATCCCAATGGGTTTTCCTTAGTGAGGTTTTTAATGAGGAAGGTCTCATGACTGTCCAAGCTTAGACTTTCACAAAGCTAAGCTTGAGGGGGAGTGTTAAGAAGAGAGCCTTATGGTATGAAGAGGAGACCTTAGGAAGTGTAGAAGCATTAGAGAGGAAGATAGAAGCATCATGTACGGACTGTACGGATAGGGCAAAGGGTACGGACGATCAGGCCGTACCATCATGCGCGGTTAAGGAGTTACTCAGCTCAGGTAAAGGTTAAACTAGCTAGAGTTACTTTACCTTAAGGCTGAGCTTGATCCGAACGTTGAGAGGATAAGGGGGAGCGCGTCTGACAGTCTGGCAAGAGCTGGAATGGTAAAGGCATATTCAAAGATGCCTCACACATGTGGAGACTCTCATTGGAAGGATTCAAATGCGCCCTTAGCTGTATCTTGACTTCACATGCTTTCTCCTTTTTGCAATCTAAACCCTAGTGTCTTAAGCTTCATATATAAGTGTAATCACTATCTCATTAATAAACAAAGCGGATTATGTTACTCTCTCTCTAGTCTCTCTCTTGTTCATCATGGATGATACATAATCTCTCCATTTCTTTCACAATCTCTTCTAAACTTCTCTTAATCTCTTACCAAATCTCTCTTAATCTCTCAATACCTATTCTACTCTCTAAAATCTCATTTGGGAATATAACAGCTTCCTTGTCATTCTTATAGAACCAGGATGAATCGCGATATAAGAAGCTTGATTTTGATAAATAAAGTAATGGAGAATCACTAGGAAGTTGAATAAATCTCATTGGAGTTAGGATGAAGAAGCTATCCCACTTTCAAATCAGGTGATCCCAGTTTTCCTGTTTGGGAATATGACAACTTCTTTGTCATTCTAATCAAACCAGGATGAATCACGATGTAAGAAGCTTGATTTTGATATATAAAGTAATGGAGAATCACTAGGAAGTTGAATAAATCTCATAGGAGTTAGGATGAAGAAGCTATCCCACTTTCAAATCAGGTGATCCCAGTTTTCCTGTTTGGGAATATGACAGCTTCTTTGTCATTCTAATCAAACCAGGATGAATCGCGATGTAAGAAGCTTGATTTTGATACATAAAGTAATGGAGAATCACTAGGAAGTTGAATAAATCTCATAGGAGTTAGGATGAAGAAGCTATCCCACTTTCAAATCAGGTGATCCCAGTTTTCCTGTTTGGGAATATAACAGCTTCCTTGTCATTCTAATCAAACCAGGATGAATCGCGATGTAAGAAGCTTGATTTTGATACATAAAGTAATGGAGAATCACTAGGAAGTTGAATAAATCTCATAGGAGTTAGGATGAAGAAGCTATCCCACTTTCAAATCAGGTGATCCCAGTTTTCCTGTTTGGGAATATGACAGCTTCTTTGTCATTCTAATCAAACCAGGATGAATCGCGATGTAAGAAGCTTGATTTTGATACATAAAGTAATGGAGAATCACTAGGAAGTTGAATAAATCTCATAGGAGTTAGGATGAAGAAGCTATCCCACTTTCAAATCAGGTGATCCCAGTTTTCCTGTTTGGGAATATGACAGCTTCTTTGTCATTCTAATCAAACCAGGATGAATCGCGATGTAAGAAGCTTGATTTTGATACATAAAGTAATGGAGAATCACTAGGAAGTTGAATAAATCTCATAGGAGTTAGGATGAAGAAGCTATCCCACTTTCAAATCAGGTGATCCCAGTTTTCCTGTTTGGGAATATGACAGCTTCTTTGTCATTCTAATCAAACCAGGATGAATCGCGATGTAAGAAGCTTGATTTTGATACATAAAGTAATGGAGAATCACTAGGAAGTTGAATAAATCTCATAGGAGTTAGGATGAAGAAGCTATCCCACTTTCAAATCAGGTGATCCCAGTTTTCCTGTTTGGGAATATGACAGCTTCTTTGTCATTCTAATCAAACCAGGATGAATCGATGTAAGAAGCTTGATTTTGATATATAAAGTAATGGAGAATCACTAGGAAGTTGAATAAATCTCATAGGAGTTAGGATGAAGAAGCTATCCCACTTTCAAATCAGGTGATCCCAGTTTTCCTGTTTGGGAATATAACAGCTTCCTTGTCATTCTAATCAAACCAGGATGAATCGCGATGTAAGAAGCTTGATTTTGATACATAAAGTAATGGAGAATCACTAGGAAGTTGAATAAATCTCATAGGAGTTAGGATGAAGAAGCTATCCCACTTTCAAATCAGGTGATCCCAGTTTTCCTGTTTGGGAATATAACAGCTTCCTTGTCATTCTAATAAACCAGGATGAATCGCGATGTAAGAAGCTTGATTTTGATACATAAAGTAATGGAGAATCACTAGGAAGTTGAATAAATCTCATAGGAGTTAGGATGAAGAAGCTATCCCACTTTCAAATCAGGTGATCCCAGTTTTCCTGTTTGGGAATATAACAGCTTCCTTGTCATTCTAATAAACCAGGATGAATCGCGATGTAAGAAGCTTGATTTTGATACATAAAGTAATGGAGAATCACTAGGAAGTTGAATAAATCTCATAGGAGTTAGGATGAAGAAGCTATCCCACTTTCAAATCAGGTGATCCCAGTTTTCCTGTTTGGGAATATGACAGCTTCTTGTCATTCTAATCAAACCAGGATGAATCGCGATGTAAGAAGCTTGATTTTGATACATAAAGTAATGGAGAATCACTAGGAAGTTGAATAAATCTCATAGGAGTTAGGATGAAGAAGCTATCCCACTTTCAAATCAGGTGATCCCAGTTTTCCTGTTTGGGAATATGACAGCTTCTTGTCATTCTAATCAAACCAGGATGAATCGCGATGTAAGAAGCTTGATTTTGATACATAAAGTAATGGAGAATCACTAGGAAGTTGAATAAATCTCATAGGAGTTAGGATGAAGAAGCTATCCCACTTTCAAATCAGGTGATCCCAGTTTTCCTGTTTGGGAATATAACAGCTTCCTTGTCATTCTAATCAAACCAGGATGAATCGCGATGTAAGAAGCTTGATTTTGATACATAAAGTAATGGAGAATCACTAGGAAGTTGAATAAATCTCATAGGAGTTAGGATGAAGAAGCTATCCCACTTTCAAATCAGGTGATCCCAGTTTTCCTGTTTGGGAATATGACAGCTTCTTTGTCATTCTAATCAAACCAGGATGAATCGCGATGTAAGAAGCTTGATTTTGATACATAAAGTAATGGAGAATCACTAGGAAGTTGAATAAATCTCATAGGAGTTAGGATGAAGAAGCTATCCCACTTTCAAATCAGGTGATCCCAGTTTTCCTGTTTGGGAATATAACAGCTTCCTTGTCATTCTAATCAGAACCAGGATGAATCGCGATGTAAGAAGCTTGATTTTGATACATAAAGTAATGGAGAATCACTAGGAAGTTGAATAAATCTCATAGGAGTTAGGATGAAGAAGCTATCCCACTTTCAAATCAGGTGATCCCAGTTTTCCTGTTTGGGAATATGACAGCTTCTTTGTCATTCTAATCAAACCAGGATGAATCGCGATGTAAGAAGCTTGATTTTGATACATAAAGTAATGGAGAATCACTAGGAAGTTGAATAAATCTCATAGGAGTTAGGATGAAGAAGCTATCCCACTTTCAAATCAGGTGATCCCAGTTTTCCTGTTTGGGAATATGACAGCTTCTTTGTCATTCTAATCAAACCAGGATGAATCGCGATGTAAGAAGCTTGATTTTGATACATAAAGTAATGGAGAATCACTAGGAAGTTGAATAAATCTCATAGGAGTTAGGATGAAGAAGCTATCCCACTTTCAAATCAGGTGATCCCAGTTTTCCTGTTTGGGAATATGACAGCTTCTTTGTCATTCTAATAAACCAGGATGAATCGCGATGTAAGAAGCTTGATTTTGATACATAAAGTAATGGAGAATCACTAGGAAGTTGAATAAATCTCATAGGAGTTAGGATGAAGAAGCTATCCCACTTTCAAATCAGGTGATCCCAGTTTTCCTGTTTGGGAATATACAGCTTCCTTGTCATTCTAATAAACCAGGATGAATCGCGATGTAAGAAGCTTGATTTTGATACATAAAGTAATGGAGAATCACTAGGAAGTTGAATAAATCTCATAGGAGTTAGGATGAAGAAGCTATCCCACTTTCAAATCAGGTGATCCCAGTTTTCCTGTTTGGGAATATACAGCTTCCTTGTCATTCTAATAAACCAGGATGAATCGCGATGTAAGAAGCTTGATTTTGATACATAAAGTAATGGAGAATCACTAGGAAGTTGAATAAATCTCATAGGAGTTAGGATGAAGAAGCTATCCCACTTTCAAATCAGGTGATCCCAGTTTTCCTGTTTGGGAATATGACAGCTTCTTGTCATTCTAATCAAACCAGGATGAATCGCGATGTAAGAAGCTTGATTTTGATACATAAAGTAATGGAGAATCACTAGGAAGTTGAATAAATCTCATAGGAGTTAGGATGAAGAAGCTATCCCACTTTCAAATCAGGTGATCCCAGTTTTCCTGTTTGGGAATATAACAGCTTCCTTGTCATTCTAATCAAACCAGGATGAATCGCGATGTAAGAAGCTTGATTTTGATACATAAAGTAATGGAGAATCACTAGGAAGTTGAATAAATCTCATAGGAGTTAGGATGAAGAAGCTATCCCACTTTCAAATCAGGTGATCCCAGTTTTCCTGTTTGGGAATATAACAGCTTCCTTGTCATTCTAATAAACCAGGATGAATCGCGATGTAAGAAGCTTGATTTTGATACATAAAGTAATGGAGAATCACTAGGAAGTTGAATAAATCTCATAGGAGTTAGGATGAAGAAGCTATCCCACTTTCAAATCAGGTGATCCCAGTTTTCCTGTTTGGGAATATGACAGCTTCCTTGTCATTCTAATAAACCAGGATGAATCGCGATGTAAGAAGCTTGATTTTGATACATAAAGTAATGGAGAATCACTAGGAAGTTGAATAAATCTCATAGGAGTTAGGATGAAGAAGCTATCCCACTTTCAAATCAGGTGATCCCAGTTTTCCTGTTTGGGAATATGACAGCTTCTTGTCATTCTAATCAAACCAGGATGAATCGCGATGTAAGAAGCTTGATTTTGATACATAAAGTAATGGAGAATCACTAGGAAGTTGAATAAATCTCATAGGAGTTAGGATGAAGAAGCTATCCCACTTTCAAATCAGGTGATCCCAGTTTTCCTGTTTGGGAATATGACAGCTTCTTTGTCATTCTAATCAAACCAGGATGAATCGCGATGTAAGAAGCTTGATTTTGATACATAAAGTAATGGAGAATCACTAGGAAGTTGAATAAATCTCATAGGAGTTAGGATGAAGAAGCTATCCCACTTTCAAATCAGGTGATCCCAGTTTTCCTGTTTGGGAATATGACAGCTTCTTGTCATTCTAATCAAACCAGGATGAATCGCGATGTAAGAAGCTTGATTTTGATACATAAAGTAATGGAGAATCACTAGGAAGTTGAATAAATCTCATAGGAGTTAGGATGAAGAAGCTATCCCACTTTCAAATCAGGTGATCCCAGTTTTCCTGTTTGGGAATATGACAGCTTCTTGTCATTCTAATCAAACCAGGATGAATCGCGATGTAAGAAGCTTGATTTTGATACATAAAGTAATGGAGAATCACTAGGAAGTTGAATAAATCTCATAGGAGTTAGGATGAAGAAGCTATCCCACTTTCAAATCAGGTGATCCCAGTTTTCCTGTTTGGGAATATGACAGCTTCTTTGTCATTCTAATCAAACCAGGATGAATCGCGATGTAAGAAGCTTGATTTTGATACATAAAGTAATGGAGAATCACTAGGAAGTTGAATAAATCTCATAGGAGTTAGGATGAAGAAGCTATCCCACTTTCAAATCAGGTGATCCCAGTTTTCCTGTTTGGGAATATGACAGCTTCTTTGTCATTCTAATCAAACCAGGATGAATCGCGATGTAAGAAGCTTGATTTTGATACATAAAGTAATGGAGAATCACTAGGAAGTTGAATAAATCTCATAGGAGTTAGGATGAAGAAGCTATCCCACTTTCAAATCAGGTGATCCCAGTTTTCCTGTTTGGGAATATGACAGCTTCCTTGTCATTCTAATCAAACCAGGATGAATCGCGATGTAAGAAGCTTGATTTTGATACATAAAGTAATGGAGAATCACTAGGAAGTTGAATAAATCTCATAGGAGTTAGGATGAAGAAGCTATCCCACTTTCAAATCAGGTGATCCCAGTTTTCCTGTTTGGGAATATGACAGCTTCCTTGTCATTCTAATCAAACCAGGATGAATCGCGATGTAAGAAGCTTGATTTTGATACATAAAGTAATGGAGAATCACTAGGAAGTTGAATAAATCTCATAGGAGTTAGGATGAAGAAGCTATCCCACTTTCAAATCAGGTGATCCCAGTTTTCCTGTTTGGGAATATGACAGCTTCTTGTCATTCTAATCAAACCAGGATGAATCGCGATGTAAGAAGCTTGATTTTGATACATAAAGTAATGGAGAATCACTAGGAAGTTGAATAAATCTCATAGGAGTTAGGATGAAGAAGCTATCCCACTTTCAAATCAGGTGATCCCAGTTTTCCTGTTTGGGAATATGACAGCTTCCTTGTCATTCTAATCAAACCAGGATGAATCGCGATGTAAGAAGCTTGATTTTGATACATAAAGTAATGGAGAATCACTAGGAAGTTGAATAAATCTCATAGGAGTTAGGATGAAGAAGCTATCCCACTTTCAAATCAGGTGATCCCAGTTTTCCTGTTTGGGAATATGACAGCTTCTTGTCATTCTAATCAAACCAGGATGAATCGCGATGTAAGAAGCTTGATTTTGATACATAAAGTAATGGAGAATCACTAGGAAGTTGAATAAATCTCATAGGAGTTAGGATGAAGAAGCTATCCCACTTTCAAATCAGGTGATCCCAGTTTTCCTGTTTGGGAATATGACAGCTTCCTTGTCATTCTAATCAAACCAGGATGAATCGCGATGTAAGAAGCTTGATTTTGATACATAAAGTAATGGAGAATCACTAGGAAGTTGAATAAATCTCATAGGAGTTAGGATGAAGAAGCTATCCCACTTTCAAATCAGGTGATCCCAGTTTTCCTGTTTGGGAATATGACAGCTTCTTGTCATTCTAATCAAACCAGGATGAATCGCGATGTAAGAAGCTTGATTTTGATACATAAAGTAATGGAGAATCACTAGGAAGTTGAATAAATCTCATAGGAGTTAGGATGAAGAAGCTATCCCACTTTCAAATCAGGTGATCCCAGTTTTCCTGTTTGGGAATATGACAGCTTCTTGTCATTCTAATCAAACCAGGATGAATCGCGATGTAAGAAGCTTGATTTTGATACATAAAGTAATGGAGAATCACTAGGAAGTTGAATAAATCTCATAGGAGTTAGGATGAAGAAGCTATCCCACTTTCAAATCAGGTGATCCCAGTTTTCCTGTTTGGGAATATGACAGCTTCTTGTCATTCTAATCAAACCAGGATGAATCGCGATGTAAGAAGCTTGATTTTGATACATAAAGTAATGGAGAATCACTAGGAAGTTGAATAAATCTCATAGGAGTTAGGATGAAGAAGCTATCCCACTTTCAAATCAGGTGATCCCAGTTTTCCTGTTTGGGAATATGACAGCTTCTTGTCATTCTAATCAAACCAGGATGAATCGCGATGTAAGAAGCTTGATTTTGATACATAAAGTAATGGAGAATCACTAGGAAGTTGAATAAATCTCATAGGAGTTAGGATGAAGAAGCTATCCCACTTTCAAATCAGGTGATCCCAGTTTTCCTGTTTGGGAATATGACAGCTTCTTTGTCATTCTAATCAAACCAGGATGAATCGCGATGTAAGAAGCTTGATTTTGATACATAAAGTAATGGAGAATCACTAGGAAGTTGAATAAATCTCATAGGAGTTAGGATGAAGAAGCTATCCCACTTTCAAATCAGGTGATCCCAGTTTTCCTGTTTGGGAATATGACAGCTTCTTTGTCATTCTAATCAAACCAGGATGAATCGCGATGTAAGAAGCTTGATTTTGATACATAAAGTAATGGAGAATCACTAGGAAGTTGAATAAATCTCATAGGAGTTAGGATGAAGAAGCTATCCCACTTTCAAATCAGGTGATCCCAGTTTTCCTGTTTGGGAATATGACAGCTTCTTTGTCATTCTAATCAAACCAGGATGAATCGCGATGTAAGAAGCTTGATTTTGATACATAAAGTAATGGAGAATCACTAGGAAGTTGAATAAATCTCATAGGAGTTAGGATGAAGAAGCTATCCCACTTTCAAATCAGGTGATCCCAGTTTTCCTGTTTGGGAATATGACAGCTTCTTGTCATTCTAATCAAACCAGGATGAATCGCGATGTAAGAAGCTTGATTTTGATACATAAAGTAATGGAGAATCACTAGGAAGTTGAATAAATCTCATAGGAGTTAGGATGAAGAAGCTATCCCACTTTCAAATCAGGTGATCCCAGTTTTCCTGTTTGGGAATATGACAGCTTCTTGTCATTCTAATCAAACCAGGATGAATCGCGATGTAAGAAGCTTGATTTTGATACATAAAGTAATGGAGAATCACTAGGAAGTTGAATAAATCTCATAGGAGTTAGGATGAAGAAGCTATCCCACTTTCAAATCAGGTGATCCCAGTTTTCCTGTTTGGGAATATGACAGCTTCTTGTCATTCTAATCAAACCAGGATGAATCGCGATGTAAGAAGCTTGATTTTGATACATAAAGTAATGGAGAATCACTAGGAAGTTGAATAAATCTCATAGGAGTTAGGATGAAGAAGCTATCCCACTTTCAAATCAGGTGATCCCAGTTTTCCTGTTTGGGAATATGACAGCTTCTTTGTCATTCTAATCAAACCAGGATGAATCGCGATGTAAGAAGCTTGATTTTGATACATAAAGTAATGGAGAATCACTAGGAAGTTGAATAAATCTCATAGGAGTTAGGATGAAGAAGCTATCCCACTTTCAAATCAGGTGATCCCAGTTTTCCTGTTTGGGAATATGACAGCTTCTTGTCATTCTAATCAAACCAGGATGAATCGCGATGTAAGAAGCTTGATTTTGATACATAAAGTAATGGAGAATCACTAGGAAGTTGAATAAATCTCATAGGAGTTAGGATGAAGAAGCTATCCCACTTTCAAATCAGGTGATCCCAGTTTTCCTGTTTGGGAATATGACAGCTTCTTGTCATTCTAATCAAACCAGGATGAATCGCGATGTAAGAAGCTTGATTTTGATACATAAAGTAATGGAGAATCACTAGGAAGTTGAATAAATCTCATAGGAGTTAGGATGAAGAAGCTATCCCACTTTCAAATCAGGTGATCCCAGTTTTCCTGTTTGGGAATATGACAGCTTCTTGTCATTCTAATCAAACCAGGATGAATCGCGATGTAAGAAGCTTGATTTTGATACATAAAGTAATGGAGAATCACTAGGAAGTTGAATAAATCTCATAGGAGTTAGGATGAAGAAGCTATCCCACTTTCAAATCAGGTGATCCCAGTTTTCCTGTTTGGGAATATGACAGCTTCTTTGTCATTCTAATCAAACCAGGATGAATCGCGATGTAAGAAGCTTGATTTTGATACATAAAGTAATGGAGAATCACTAGGAAGTTGAATAAATCTCATAGGAGTTAGGATGAAGAAGCTATCCCACTTTCAAATCAGGTGATCCCAGTTTTCCTGTTTGGGAATATGACAGCTTCTTGTCATTCTAATCAAACCAGGATGAATCGCGATGTAAGAAGCTTGATTTTGATACATAAAGTAATGGAGAATCACTAGGAAGTTGAATAAATCTCATAGGAGTTAGGATGAAGAAGCTATCCCACTTTCAAATCAGGTGATCCCAGTTTTCCTGTTTGGGAATATGACAGCTTCTTTGTCATTCTAATCAAACCAGGATGAATCGCGATGTAAGAAGCTTGATTTTGATACATAAAGTAATGGAGAATCACTAGGAAGTTGAATAAATCTCATAGGAGTTAGGATGAAGAAGCTATCCCACTTTCAAATCAGGTGATCCCAGTTTTCCTGTTTGGGAATATGACAGCTTCTTGTCATTCTAATCAAACCAGGATGAATCGCGATGTAAGAAGCTTGATTTTGATACATAAAGTAATGGAGAATCACTAGGAAGTTGAATAAATCTCATAGGAGTTAGGATGAAGAAGCTATCCCACTTTCAAATCAGGTGATCCCAGTTTTCCTGTTTGGGAATATGACAGCTTCTTGTCATTCTAATCAAACCAGGATGAATCGCGATGTAAGAAGCTTGATTTTGATACATAAAGTAATGGAGAATCACTAGGAAGTTGAATAAATCTCATAGGAGTTAGGATGAAGAAGCTATCCCACTTTCAAATCAGGTGATCCCAGTTTTCCTGTTTGGGAATATGACAGCTTCTTGTCATTCTAATCAAACCAGGATGAATCGCGATGTAAGAAGCTTGATTTTGATACATAAAGTAATGGAGAATCACTAGGAAGTTGAATAAATCTCATAGGAGTTAGGATGAAGAAGCTATCCCACTTTCAAATCAGGTGATCCCAGTTTTCCTGTTTGGGAATATGACAGCTTCTTGTCATTCTAATCAAACCAGGATGAATCGCGATGTAAGAAGCTTGATTTTGATACATAAAGTAATGGAGAATCACTAGGAAGTTGAATAAATCTCATAGGAGTTAGGATGAAGAAGCTATCCCACTTTCAAATCAGGTGATCCCAGTTTTCCTGTTTGGGAATATGACAGCTTCTTTGTCATTCTAATCAAACCAGGATGAATCGCGATGTAAGAAGCTTGATTTTGATACATAAAGTAATGGAGAATCACTAGGAAGTTGAATAAATCTCATAGGAGTTAGGATGAAGAAGCTATCCCACTTTCAAATCAGGTGATCCCAGTTTTCCTGTTTGGGAATATGACAGCTTCTTTGTCATTCTAATCAAACCAGGATGAATCGCGATGTAAGAAGCTTGATTTTGATACATAAAGTAATGGAGAATCACTAGGAAGTTGAATAAATCTCATAGGAGTTAGGATGAAGAAGCTATCCCACTTTCAAATCAGGTGATCCCAGTTTTCCTGTTTGGGAATATGACAGCTTCTTGTCATTCTAATCAAACCAGGATGAATCGCGATGTAAGAAGCTTGATTTTGATACATAAAGTAATGGAGAATCACTAGGAAGTTGAATAAATCTCATAGGAGTTAGGATGAAGAAGCTATCCCACTTTCAAATCAGGTGATCCCAGTTTTCCTGTTTGGGAATATGACAGCTTCTTGTCATTCTAATCAAACCAGGATGAATCGCGATGTAAGAAGCTTGATTTTGATACATAAAGTAATGGAGAATCACTAGGAAGTTGAATAAATCTCATAGGAGTTAGGATGAAGAAGCTATCCCACTTTCAAATCAGGTGATCCCAGTTTTCCTGTTTGGGAATATGACAGCTTCTTGTCATTCTAATCAAACCAGGATGAATCGCGATGTAAGAAGCTTGATTTTGATACATAAAGTAATGGAGAATCACTAGGAAGTTGAATAAATCTCATAGGAGTTAGGATGAAGAAGCTATCCCACTTTCAAATCAGGTGATCCCAGTTTTCCTGTTTGGGAATATGACAGCTTCTTTGTCATTCTAATCAAACCAGGATGAATCGCGATGTAAGAAGCTTGATTTTGATACATAAAGTAATGGAGAATCACTAGGAAGTTGAATAAATCTCATAGGAGTTAGGATGAAGAAGCTATCCCACTTTCAAATCAGGTGATCCCAGTTTTCCTGTTTGGGAATATGACAGCTTCTTGTCATTCTAATCAAACCAGGATGAATCGCGATGTAAGAAGCTTGATTTTGATACATAAAGTAATGGAGAATCACTAGGAAGTTGAATAAATCTCATAGGAGTTAGGATGAAGAAGCTATCCCACTTTCAAATCAGGTGATCCCAGTTTTCCTGTTTGGGAATATGACAGCTTCTTTGTCATTCTAATCAAACCAGGATGAATCGCGATGTAAGAAGCTTGATTTTGATACATAAAGTAATGGAGAATCACTAGGAAGTTGAATAAATCTCATAGGAGTTAGGATGAAGAAGCTATCCCACTTTCAAATCAGGTGATCCCAGTTTTCCTGTTTGGGAATATGACAGCTTCTTTGTCATTCTAATCAAACCAGGATGAATCGCGATGTAAGAAGCTTGATTTTGATACATAAAGTAATGGAGAATCACTAGGAAGTTGAATAAATCTCATAGGAGTTAGGATGAAGAAGCTATCCCACTTTCAAATCAGGTGATCCCAGTTTTCCTGTTTGGGAATATGACAGCTTCTTTGTCATTCTAATCAAACCAGGATGAATCGCGATGTAAGAAGCTTGATTTTGATACATAAAGTAATGGAGAATCACTAGGAAGTTGAATAAATCTCATAGGAGTTAGGATGAAGAAGCTATCCCACTTTCAAATCAGGTGATCCCAGTTTTCCTGTTTGGGAATATGACAGCTTCTTGTCATTCTAATCAAACCAGGATGAATCGCGATGTAAGAAGCTTGATTTTGATACATAAAGTAATGGAGAATCACTAGGAAGTTGAATAAATCTCATAGGAGTTAGGATGAAGAAGCTATCCCACTTTCAAATCAGGTGATCCCAGTTTTCCTGTTTGGGAATATGACAGCTTCTTGTCATTCTAATCAAACCAGGATGAATCGCGATGTAAGAAGCTTGATTTTGATACATAAAGTAATGGAGAATCACTAGGAAGTTGAATAAATCTCATAGGAGTTAGGATGAAGAAGCTATCCCACTTTCAAATCAGGTGATCCCAGTTTTCCTGTTTGGGAATATGACAGCTTCTTGTCATTCTAATCAAACCAGGATGAATCGCGATGTAAGAAGCTTGATTTTGATACATAAAGTAATGGAGAATCACTAGGAAGTTGAATAAATCTCATAGGAGTTAGGATGAAGAAGCTATCCCACTTTCAAATCAGGTGATCCCAGTTTTCCTGTTTGGGAATATGACAGCTTCTTGTCATTCTAATCAAACCAGGATGAATCGCGATGTAAGAAGCTTGATTTTGATACATAAAGTAATGGAGAATCACTAGGAAGTTGAATAAATCTCATAGGAGTTAGGATGAAGAAGCTATCCCACTTTCAAATCAGGTGATCCCAGTTTTCCTGTTTGGGAATATGACAGCTTCTTTGTCATTCTAATCAAACCAGGATGAATCGCGATGTAAGAAGCTTGATTTTGATACATAAAGTAATGGAGAATCACTAGGAAGTTGAATAAATCTCATAGGAGTTAGGATGAAGAAGCTATCCCACTTTCAAATCAGGTGATCCCAGTTTTCCTGTTTGGGAATATGACAGCTTCTTGTCATTCTAATCAAACCAGGATGAATCGCGATGTAAGAAGCTTGATTTTGATACATAAAGTAATGGAGAATCACTAGGAAGTTGAATAAATCTCATAGGAGTTAGGATGAAGAAGCTATCCCACTTTCAAATCAGGTGATCCCAGTTTTCCTGTTTGGGAATATGACAGCTTCTTTGTCATTCTAATCAAACCAGGATGAATCGCGATGTAAGAAGCTTGATTTTGATACATAAAGTAATGGAGAATCACTAGGAAGTTGAATAAATCTCATAGGAGTTAGGATGAAGAAGCTATCCCACTTTCAAATCAGGTGATCCCAGTTTTCCTGTTTGGGAATATGACAGCTTCTTTGTCATTCTAATCAAACCAGGATGAATCGCGATGTAAGAAGCTTGATTTTGATACATAAAGTAATGGAGAATCACTAGGAAGTTGAATAAATCTCATAGGAGTTAGGATGAAGAAGCTATCCCACTTTCAAATCAGGTGATCCCAGTTTTCCTGTTTGGGAATATGACAGCTTCTTGTCATTCTAATCAAACCAGGATGAATCGCGATGTAAGAAGCTTGATTTTGATACATAAAGTAATGGAGAATCACTAGGAAGTTGAATAAATCTCATAGGAGTTAGGATGAAGAAGCTATCCCACTTTCAAATCAGGTGATCCCAGTTTTCCTGTTTGGGAATATGACAGCTTCTTGTCATTCTAATCAAACCAGGATGAATCGCGATGTAAGAAGCTTGATTTTGATACATAAAGTAATGGAGAATCACTAGGAAGTTGAATAAATCTCATAGGAGTTAGGATGAAGAAGCTATCCCACTTTCAAATCAGGTGATCCCAGTTTTCCTGTTTGGGAATATGACAGCTTCTTTGTCATTCTAATCAAACCAGGATGAATCGCGATGTAAGAAGCTTGATTTTGATACATAAAGTAATGGAGAATCACTAGGAAGTTGAATAAATCTCATAGGAGTTAGGATGAAGAAGCTATCCCACTTTCAAATCAGGTGATCCCAGTTTTCCTGTTTGGGAATATGACAGCTTCTTTGTCATTCTAATCAAACCAGGATGAATCGCGATGTAAGAAGCTTGATTTTGATACATAAAGTAATGGAGAATCACTAGGAAGTTGAATAAATCTCATAGGAGTTAGGATGAAGAAGCTATCCCACTTTCAAATCAGGTGATCCCAGTTTTCCTGTTTGGGAATATGACAGCTTCTTTGTCATTCTAATCAAACCAGGATGAATCGCGATGTAAGAAGCTTGATTTTGATACATAAAGTAATGGAGAATCACTAGGAAGTTGAATAAATCTCATAGGAGTTAGGATGAAGAAGCTATCCCACTTTCAAATCAGGTGATCCCAGTTTTCCTGTTTGGGAATATGACAGCTTCTTTGTCATTCTAATCAAACCAGGATGAATCGCGATGTAAGAAGCTTGATTTTGATACATAAAGTAATGGAGAATCACTAGGAAGTTGAATAAATCTCATAGGAGTTAGGATGAAGAAGCTATCCCACTTTCAAATCAGGTGATCCCAGTTTTCCTGTTTGGGAATATGACAGCTTCTTGTCATTCTAATCAAACCAGGATGAATCGCGATGTAAGAAGCTTGATTTTGATACATAAAGTAATGGAGAATCACTAGGAAGTTGAATAAATCTCATAGGAGTTAGGATGAAGAAGCTATCCCACTTTCAAATCAGGTGATCCCAGTTTTCCTGTTTGGGAATATGACAGCTTCTTGTCATTCTAATCAAACCAGGATGAATCGCGATGTAAGAAGCTTGATTTTGATACATAAAGTAATGGAGAATCACTAGGAAGTTGAATAAATCTCATAGGAGTTAGGATGAAGAAGCTATCCCACTTTCAAATCAGGTGATCCCAGTTTTCCTGTTTGGGAATATGACAGCTTCTTTGTCATTCTAATCAAACCAGGATGAATCGCGATGTAAGAAGCTTGATTTTGATACATAAAGTAATGGAGAATCACTAGGAAGTTGAATAAATCTCATAGGAGTTAGGATGAAGAAGCTATCCCACTTTCAAATCAGGTGATCCCAGTTTTCCTGTTTGGGAATATGACAGCTTCTTGTCATTCTAATCAAACCAGGATGAATCGCGATGTAAGAAGCTTGATTTTGATACATAAAGTAATGGAGAATCACTAGGAAGTTGAATAAATCTCATAGGAGTTAGGATGAAGAAGCTATCCCACTTTCAAATCAGGTGATCCCAGTTTTCCTGTTTGGGAATATGACAGCTTCTTGTCATTCTAATCAAACCAGGATGAATCGCGATGTAAGAAGCTTGATTTTGATACATAAAGTAATGGAGAATCACTAGGAAGTTGAATAAATCTCATAGGAGTTAGGATGAAGAAGCTATCCCACTTTCAAATCAGGTGATCCCAGTTTTCCTGTTTGGGAATATGACAGCTTCTTTGTCATTCTAATCAAACCAGGATGAATCGCGATGTAAGAAGCTTGATTTTGATACATAAAGTAATGGAGAATCACTAGGAAGTTGAATAAATCTCATAGGAGTTAGGATGAAGAAGCTATCCCACTTTCAAATCAGGTGATCCCAGTTTTCCTGTTTGGGAATATGACAGCTTCTTGTCATTCTAATCAAACCAGGATGAATCGCGATGTAAGAAGCTTGATTTTGATACATAAAGTAATGGAGAATCACTAGGAAGTTGAATAAATCTCATAGGAGTTAGGATGAAGAAGCTATCCCACTTTCAAATCAGGTGATCCCAGTTTTCCTGTTTGGGAATATGACAGCTTCTTTGTCATTCTAATCAAACCAGGATGAATCGCGATGTAAGAAGCTTGATTTTGATACATAAAGTAATGGAGAATCACTAGGAAGTTGAATAAATCTCATAGGAGTTAGGATGAAGAAGCTATCCCACTTTCAAATCAGGTGATCCCAGTTTTCCTGTTTGGGAATATGACAGCTTCTTGTCATTCTAATCAAACCAGGATGAATCGCGATGTAAGAAGCTTGATTTTGATACATAAAGTAATGGAGAATCACTAGGAAGTTGAATAAATCTCATAGGAGTTAGGATGAAGAAGCTATCCCACTTTCAAATCAGGTGATCCCAGTTTTCCTGTTTGGGAATATGACAGCTTCTTTGTCATTCTAATCAAACCAGGATGAATCGCGATGTAAGAAGCTTGATTTTGATACATAAAGTAATGGAGAATCACTAGGAAGTTGAATAAATCTCATAGGAGTTAGGATGAAGAAGCTATCCCACTTTCAAATCAGGTGATCCCAGTTTTCCTGTTTGGGAATATGACAGCTTCTTGTCATTCTAATCAAACCAGGATGAATCGCGATGTAAGAAGCTTGATTTTGATACATAAAGTAATGGAGAATCACTAGGAAGTTGAATAAATCTCATAGGAGTTAGGATGAAGAAGCTATCCCACTTTCAAATCAGGTGATCCCAGTTTTCCTGTTTGGGAATATGACAGCTTCTTTGTCATTCTAATCAAACCAGGATGAATCGCGATGTAAGAAGCTTGATTTTGATACATAAAGTAATGGAGAATCACTAGGAAGTTGAATAAATCTCATAGGAGTTAGGATGAAGAAGCTATCCCACTTTCAAATCAGGTGATCCCAGTTTTCCTGTTTGGGAATATGACAGCTTCTTGTCATTCTAATCAAACCAGGATGAATCGCGATGTAAGAAGCTTGATTTTGATACATAAAGTAATGGAGAATCACTAGGAAGTTGAATAAATCTCATAGGAGTTAGGATGAAGAAGCTATCCCACTTTCAAATCAGGTGATCCCAGTTTTCCTGTTTGGGAATATGACAGCTTCTTTGTCATTCTAATCAAACCAGGATGAATCGCGATGTAAGAAGCTTGATTTTGATACATAAAGTAATGGAGAATCACTAGGAAGTTGAATAAATCTCATAGGAGTTAGGATGAAGAAGCTATCCCACTTTCAAATCAGGTGATCCCAGTTTTCCTGTTTGGGAATATGACAGCTTCTTGTCATTCTAATCAAACCAGGATGAATCGCGATGTAAGAAGCTTGATTTTGATACATAAAGTAATGGAGAATCACTAGGAAGTTGAATAAATCTCATAGGAGTTAGGATGAAGAAGCTATCCCACTTTCAAATCAGGTGATCCCAGTTTTCCTGTTTGGGAATATGACAGCTTCTTTGTCATTCTAATCAAACCAGGATGAATCGCGATGTAAGAAGCTTGATTTTGATACATAAAGTAATGGAGAATCACTAGGAAGTTGAATAAATCTCATAGGAGTTAGGATGAAGAAGCTATCCCACTTTCAAATCAGGTGATCCCAGTTTTCCTGTTTGGGAATATGACAGCTTCTTGTCATTCTAATCAAACCAGGATGAATCGCGATGTAAGAAGCTTGATTTTGATACATAAAGTAATGGAGAATCACTAGGAAGTTGAATAAATCTCATAGGAGTTAGGATGAAGAAGCTATCCCACTTTCAAATCAGGTGATCCCAGTTTTCCTGTTTGGGAATATGACAGCTTCCTTGTCATTCTAATCAAACCAGGATGAATCGCGATGTAAGAAGCTTGATTTTGATACATAAAGTAATGGAGAATCACTAGGAAGTTGAATAAATCTCATAGGAGTTAGGATGAAGAAGCTATCCCACTTTCAAATCAGGTGATCCCAGTTTTCCTGTTTGGGAATATGACAGCTTCTTGTCATTCTAATCAAACCAGGATGAATCGCGATGTAAGAAGCTTGATTTTGATACATAAAGTAATGGAGAATCACTAGGAAGTTGAATAAATCTCATAGGAGTTAGGATGAAGAAGCTATCCCACTTTCAAATCAGGTGATCCCAGTTTTCCTGTTTGGGAATATGACAGCTTCTTGTCATTCTAATCAAACCAGGATGAATCGCGATGTAAGAAGCTTGATTTTGATACATAAAGTAATGGAGAATCACTAGGAAGTTGAATAAATCTCATAGGAGTTAGGATGAAGAAGCTATCCCACTTTCAAATCAGGTGATCCCAGTTTTCCTGTTTGGGAATATGACAGCTTCTTTGTCATTCTAATCAAACCAGGATGAATCGCGATGTAAGAAGCTTGATTTTGATACATAAAGTAATGGAGAATCACTAGGAAGTTGAATAAATCTCATAGGAGTTAGGATGAAGAAGCTATCCCACTTTCAAATCAGGTGATCCCAGTTTTCCTGTTTGGGAATATGACAGCTTCTTGTCATTCTAATCAAACCAGGATGAATCGCGATGTAAGAAGCTTGATTTTGATACATAAAGTAATGGAGAATCACTAGGAAGTTGAATAAATCTCATAGGAGTTAGGATGAAGAAGCTATCCCACTTTCAAATCAGGTGATCCCAGTTTTCCTGTTTGGGAATATGACAGCTTCTTTGTCATTCTAATCAAACCAGGATGAATCGCGATGTAAGAAGCTTGATTTTGATACATAAAGTAATGGAGAATCACTAGGAAGTTGAATAAATCTCATAGGAGTTAGGATGAAGAAGCTATCCCACTTTCAAATCAGGTGATCCCAGTTTTCCTGTTTGGGAATATGACAGCTTCTTTGTCATTCTAATCAAACCAGGATGAATCGCGATGTAAGAAGCTTGATTTTGATACATAAAGTAATGGAGAATCACTAGGAAGTTGAATAAATCTCATAGGAGTTAGGATGAAGAAGCTATCCCACTTTCAAATCAGGTGATCCCAGTTTTCCTGTTTGGGAATATGACAGCTTCTTTGTCATTCTAATCAAACCAGGATGAATCGCGATGTAAGAAGCTTGATTTTGATACATAAAGTAATGGAGAATCACTAGGAAGTTGAATAAATCTCATAGGAGTTAGGATGAAGAAGCTATCCCACTTTCAAATCAGGTGATCCCAGTTTTCCTGTTTGGGAATATGACAGCTTCTTTGTCATTCTAATCAAACCAGGATGAATCGCGATGTAAGAAGCTTGATTTTGATACATAAAGTAATGGAGAATCACTAGGAAGTTGAATAAATCTCATAGGAGTTAGGATGAAGAAGCTATCCCACTTTCAAATCAGGTGATCCCAGTTTTCCTGTTTGGGAATATGACAGCTTCTTTGTCATTCTAATCAAACCAGGATGAATCGCGATGTAAGAAGCTTGATTTTGATACATAAAGTAATGGAGAATCACTAGGAAGTTGAATAAATCTCATAGGAGTTAGGATGAAGAAGCTATCCCACTTTCAAATCAGGTGATCCCAGTTTTCCTGTTTGGGAATATGACAGCTTCTTGTCATTCTAATCAAACCAGGATGAATCGCGATGTAAGAAGCTTGATTTTGATACATAAAGTAATGGAGAATCACTAGGAAGTTGAATAAATCTCATAGGAGTTAGGATGAAGAAGCTATCCCACTTTCAAATCAGGTGATCCCAGTTTTCCTGTTTGGGAATATGACAGCTTCTTGTCATTCTAATCAAACCAGGATGAATCGCGATGTAAGAAGCTTGATTTTGATACATAAAGTAATGGAGAATCACTAGGAAGTTGAATAAATCTCATAGGAGTTAGGATGAAGAAGCTATCCCACTTTCAAATCAGGTGATCCCAGTTTTCCTGTTTGGGAATATGACAGCTTCTTGTCATTCTAATCAAACCAGGATGAATCGCGATGTAAGAAGCTTGATTTTGATACATAAAGTAATGGAGAATCACTAGGAAGTTGAATAAATCTCATAGGAGTTAGGATGAAGAAGCTATCCCACTTTCAAATCAGGTGATCCCAGTTTTCCTGTTTGGGAATATGACAGCTTCCTTGTCATTCTAATCAAACCAGGATGAATCGCGATGTAAGAAGCTTGATTTTGATACATAAAGTAATGGAGAATCACTAGGAAGTTGAATAAATCTCATAGGAGTTAGGATGAAGAAGCTATCCCACTTTCAAATCAGGTGATCCCAGTTTTCCTGTTTGGGAATATGACAGCTTCCTTGTCATTCTAATCAAACCAGGATGAATCGCGATGTAAGAAGCTTGATTTTGATACATAAAGTAATGGAGAATCACTAGGAAGTTGAATAAATCTTATAGGAGTTAGGATGAAGAAGCTATCCCAGTTTCAAATCAGCTGATCCCAGTTTTCCTGTTTGGGAATATGAAAGCTTCCTTGTCATTCTAATCAAACCAGGATGAATCGCGATGTAAGAAGCTTGATTTTGATACATAAAGTAATGGAGAATCACTAGAAACTTGAATAAATCTCATAGGAGTTAGGATGAAGAAGCTATCCCACTTTCAAATCAGGTGATCCCAATTTTCTTGTTTGGGAATATGACAGCTTCTTTGTTATTTTAATCAAACCAGGATGAATCGCGATGTAAGAAGCTTTATTTTGATACATAAAGTAATGGAGAATCACTAGGAAGTTGAATAAATCTCATAGGAGTTAGGATGAAGAAGCTATCCCACTTTCAAATCAGGTGATCCCAGTTTTCCTGTTTGGGAATATACAGCTTCTTGTCATTCTAATCAAACCAGGATGAATCGCGATGTAAGAAGCTTGATTTTGATACATAAAGTAATGGAGAATCACTAGGAAGTTGAATAAATCTCATAGGAGTTAGGATGAAGAAGCTATCCCACTTTCAAATCAGGTGATCCCATTTCCTGTTTGGGAATATGTAAGAAGCTTGATTTTGATACATAAAGTAATGGAGAATCACTAGGAAGTTGAATAAATCTCATAGGAGTTAGGATGAAGAAGCTATCCCACTTTAAAATCAGGTGATCCCAGTTTTCCTGTTTGGGAATATAACAGCTTCTTTGTCATTCTAATCAAACCAGGATGAATCGCGATGTAAGAAGCTTGATTTTGATATATAAAGTAATGGAAATCACTAGGAAGTTGAATAAATCTCATAGGAGTTAGGATGAAGAAGCTATCCCACTTTCAAATCAGGTGATCCCAGTTTTCCTGTTTGGGAATATGACAGCTTCTTTGTCATTCTAATCAAACCAGGATGAATCGCGATGTAAGAAGCTTGATTTTGATATATAAAGTAATGGAGAATCACTAGGAAGTTGAATAAATCTCATAGGAGTTAGGATGAAGAAGCTATCCCACTTTCAAATCAGGTGATCCCAGTTTTCCTGTTTGGGAATATAACAGCTTCCTTGTCATTCTAATAGAACCAGGATGAATCGCGATGTAAGAAGCTTGATTTTGATACATAAAGTAATGGAGAATCACTAGGAAGTTGAATAAATCTCATAAGAGTTAGGATGAAGAAGCTATCCCACTTTCAAATCAGGTGATCCTAGTTTTCCTGTTTGGGAATATGACAGCTTCTTTGTCATTCTAATCAAACCAGGATGAATCGTGATGTAAGAAGCTTGATTTTGATACATAAAGTAATGGAGAATCACTAGGAAGTTGAATAAATCTCATAGGAGTTAGGATGAAAAAGCTATCCCACTTTCAAATCAGGTGATCCCAGTTTTCCTGTTTGGGAATATAACAACTTCCTTGTCATTCTAATAGAACCAGGATGAATCGCGATGTAAGAAGCTTGATTTTGATACATAAAGTAATGGAGAATCACTAGGAAGTTGAAGAAATCTCATAGGAGTTAGGATGAAGAAGCTATCCCACTTTCAAATCAGTTGATCCCAGTTTTCCTATTTGGGAATATGACAGCTTCTTTGTCATTCTAATCAAACCAGGATGAATCGCGATGTAAGAAGCTTGATTTTGATACATAAAGTAATGGTGAATCACTAGGAAGTTGAATAAATCTCATAGGAGTTAGGATGAAGAAGCTATCCCACTTTCAAATCAGGTGATCCCACTTTTCCTGTTTGGGAATATGACAGCTTCTTTGTCATTCTAATCAAACCAGAATGAATCGGGTATGACTTTTAGGAATGTAAAAGATTATCTGAGTTTAGAAAGGATTAAAGAAGAAGAATAGGAGATTAAGAGACTACTTAGAGACTAATGGAGAATTATACTGAAATGAGTAAAGAGAAAGATTGTTTAGAACTGTCTAATCTTTATTAATGATCTTGAGTTACAATATATAGTAAGGTGAGCTCAGGGTTTTCGATTACAAAGGATAAGGAAAGCATGTGAAGTCAAAAGGAGGAGGAGCCTATATTTGAATCCGGCCAATGAGCTTCTCCAAGTGTGTGAGGCATCTAGCATCTTCCCATAGATGCTGTTTACTTTCCAGTCCATGCCAGACTGTCAGTCCGCGCCTCATCCCTTCTTCCTCCGCGGTCTTATCCACTCCAAAGCTTATCCTCCTCTCCACTAAGTTACCTTGGTAACTTATCTTTACCTTGGTGAGTTTGGTTGATGTCCTATGTACGGATGGTACGGCCTGTACGGCCTTGTACGGATCACTCAACCCAAAGTCACCTCTTCTTCCATACTTCATCTCTTCCTCTAATGCCTTAACTCCCTTAGCTCCTCTTCTCATATACTTAACTCTGATCAACACTCCCCCTCAAGCTTAGCTTTGTGAAAGTCTAAGCTTGGACAGCTATGAGATCTTCCTCATTAAAAACCTTACCAAGGAAAACCCATTGGGATAAAACCTTGATAAGGTAAAAAGAGTAAAGACCTCACAGCCAAAGGGGATCAGCTCCTTCTCTTCCCAAGATCAATGAGGCCCAACCTGATGTGAATGGACTCCATTGTCTTCTGTCTTGCAGCCTTGGTGAACACATCAGCCAACTGATCTTCACTCCTTGTGTAGCATGGCAAGATGACTCCTAAGATGATCATCTGCCTCACCTTGTGGCAATCCACTTCAATGTGCTTGGTTCTCTCATGAAACACCGAGTTGGAGGCAATGTGGATGGCAGCTTGGTTATCACAATGCATTGTCATTGGCGTGGCTTGATCAATCTCTAAATGCTTCAAGATACCCTTGATCCACACCAGCTCGTTGGTCAGCTTCAGCATAGCTCTATACTCAGCTTCTGCACTTGAGCAAGACACCACCTTCTGCTTCTTACTCTTCCAAGTAACCAAGTTGCCTCCAATAAATGTGCAATAGCCTGTGGTTGATCTCCTGTCTGCTCTATCTATACACTTTTGTGTTTTAGAGTGTGTTTAATAATAATCAGAGAAGATTAGAGTAAAGTTTAGAGAGAATAGAGAGATTCTAGAGAGAGAGAGACTCAAAACTCTATTAATTAATTCATCTGAATGTTTACAAGAGATAAAGAGATTACACTCATGTCTAGGTTCAATGAATTCAACTCAGACCTATAAGCATGTGAGGTCAATACAGATAATAGGCTGAGATGCTTCACATGCTTGGACAGGCTGTAAAGTGGCTTCACCTTTCCAGCTATGACCAAACCTTATCCACACCACTCCTTGCTCCCCTTTGGACGTGATCCCTTCTCCAAATAGGTTCAAGGTAACTTCCCATGCTTTTATCTTACCACTCCAAAGTTACTGTGGTAAAATAAAAGTTACCATGGTAAAACTCTAAAGTTACTGTCTCAGCCTCAACACTCTATTAACCCCAAAGCTCCATCTCTTCACTTCTTGGTCTTCATCTCAACACTCCCCCTCAAGCTAGACTAAGAGAACTTGTCTAGCTTGGAAACCATGAAGACCTCCCTCATTAAAAACCTCACCAAGGAAAACCCAATGGGATAAAACCTTGATGAGGGAAAAAGAGTGGAGACTCCATGGTTAAGGGGCTCAGCTCCTTGGAGTAAGATCAATGAGTCCAAGCCTTGATAGTATGGACTCCATTGTCTTTAATCTCGCTGCCTTAGTAAACACATCTGCAAGCTGATCTTCACTTCTTGTATAACATGGCAGTATCACTCCAAGTATAATCATCTGCCTCACCTTGTGGCAATCAACTTCTATATGCTTTGTCCTCTCATGAAAGACTGAGTTAGAAGCAATGTGGATAGCTGCTTGATTGTCACAGTGCATTGTCATAGGAGTACTCTGCTCAATCTCCAAATGCTTCAAGATACCCTTGATCCATACCAATTCGTTTGTTAGCTTCAGCATAGCCCTGTACTCAGCCTCAGCACTTGAACAGGAGATGACCTTCTGCTTCTTACTTTTCCAAGTAACCAGGTTCCCTCCAATGAATGTACAATACCCAGTAGTTGATCTCCTGTCCACTCTATCTCCTGCCCAATCAGCATCACAATACCCAACCACTTCTGTACTGCCATTACAACCCATCCAAACTCCTTGACCAGGCGTGCCACTCAAATACCTCAGTATCCTATCAACCATCTTCCAGTGATGTACCTTTGGTGCCTGCATATGCTGACTTACTTGATTCACAGCAAAACATATATCAGGTCTGGTGATAGTCAAGTAGATCAGCTTGCCAACCATCTTCCTATACAGCTTAGCATCATCAAACAACTGCTTCTCTTCAACCTCCCCCTCACGCAGAACCTTATACCCCTCCTCAAGAGGTGTCTTAGCTATCTTTCCTCCAAGCACATCAGTCTCCTTCAACATATCCATAGTATACTTCCTTTGAGACATAAACAAACCCTCCTTTGATCTGCATATCTCAATGCCCAGAAAATACTTCATCTCTCCCAAATCCTTGATGTCAAACACAGATTTGAGAAACTCCTTAGTGGCCTGAATCCCTGCCTTATCACTTCCTGTGATAATCAAATCATCCACATACACTAGAATCACAATGATCCCTGAAGGTCCTGTCAAGGTGAAGAGAGTGTGATCTAGTTCAGACTTCCTAAAGCCTCTCCCATTGAGTGTTGTACTCAACTTCCTGTACCAAGCTCTAGGTGACTGTTTCAGCCCATATATTGCCTTCTTCAATCTCAAAACATTCCCTGGCTTTACTAGATGCTCAAGACCAGGAGGCGGATGCATGTATACTTCATCTTCAAGTTCACCTTGCAAGAAAGCATTCTTCACATCCATTTGCCACAAATCCCACTCCAAGTTTGTTGCAATGGATAACACAATTCGAATTGTGTGAAGCTTGGCCACTGGTGCAAAAGTATCAATGTAATCTTCCCCATAAGTCTGTGTAAATCCTCTTGCAACCAGCCTGGTCTTGCACCTATCTATCTTCCCATTTGCAAGATACTTGATGGTGAAGATCCATCTGCTTGAAACTGCCTTCTTCCCTTTAGGTAACTCACTCTCATACCAAGTGTCATTCCTGATCATTGCATCCCTTTCATCTCCTACTGAATCTCTCCAAACCTTGTGCTTCATAGCTTCTTCATAAGATCTTGGTATCTCATTCTCATCCAAGTTACACATAAACACCATGTGCTCTTCTGGATATTCTGCAAAGGAACACACGGCTTGAGAAGGATGCTCCACAGCCTGGGCATTGTAGTACACTCTCGTGTTTACCCAGTTGGAAGCATCCCTCTTTATCCTTGTGCTCCTCCGCAAAGCCTGAACCTGATCCTCAGCTTGAACCTCTGCTTGAACCTCTGTTTCTGTCTCACTCACCTCCTCTTGATCATGAACCTCTCCCTGCTCATCCACCTGAGGAAAATTCTCTACTTCTTGTGTCACATCTTGATCATGATGACCTGAATCCCCTTGGTGCTGCTCTTGCACTCCTGATTCAGACTCATTTCCCCCCTCATGATCAAGAGGGGTAGTTCTTTCAGCTTCTCTAACCTTCTCTTGGGACATGTTTACCCCAAGCCTTTCCAAGATGTTCCTCAGATTCTCTGCCATGTTTCTTGGTTCTTGAGACAGATCTTCCAAGTCTTCCCAATTCTTTTCTTCATAATAACCCTTTGCCTCTATAAACTTAACATCTCTAGATACCAACACTCTCCTAGTTGCTGGATCATAGCACTTGTACCCCTTCTGAGTTACTGAGTACCCAATGAGCATTGCTTTAGTGCTCTTTGCCTCCAACTTGTTTCTCTGTTCTCCTGGAATCCAGACATAACATAGGCATCCAAAGACACGCAGATGATCTATGTATGGCTTGCTCTTGTTCAGCACCTCAAAAGGAGACAGATTCTTCAATACCTTAGTTGGAATCCGATTGATAAGATAGCATGCAGTCTGAACAGCATCACCCCAAAACCTCTTTGGAACATTAGCATGATACATCATGGATCTAGCCACCTCCATCAGATGCCTATTCTTCCTCTCAGCTACCCCATTCTGCTGTGGTGTGTAAGGACAACTGGTCTGATGCACTATCCCATGTTTAGCCAAGTGATTCTTGAAGGCATGACTGGTGTATTCTCCTCCATTATCAGACCGTAGTACCTTCACAGTAGCATTGTAATGGTTAGTTACATATGCTTGGAAGTTGACAAAAGCCTCAAAAACTCTATCCTTAGATGGCAGCAATGTGATCCATGTATACTTAGACTTCTCATCTATGAATGTCACAAAGTACTTCTGGTTTTCTCTAGACATACAAGGGGCTGTCCACACATCAGAATGAACAAGATCAAAGCAATTTGCATATATGGTCTCTGATGTGGGAAAAACAGTTCTACAATGCTTCCCTAAGATGCAAGCTTCACATTCCAAGTGATTGAATGACATATTAGGCATAATCAATTCAATTGCACGAGCATGAGGATGTCCTAACCTAGCATGCCAAGTAATACTATCACACCTATCAGCAGTACTACTCAAGCATACAGAATCAATAGCGTTAGAGGTCTTAGCTGTTTGGAGATGATATAACTGATTCTTGCTGTCTCCTCTACCAATAACTCTCCCAGTCTTCAAATCTTGAAACTCAACTTCATTTGGCCTGAATACTACTTGACAATCAAGATCAACTGTGGCCTTCTTCACTGATATCAGATTTGAAGTGAACAGAGGCAGGTAGAATGCAGGTGAGTTCTTCTCAAACAGCTTGAGGTTTCCCACTCCTTCTATTGGGATCCTAGCACCATTAGCTATCATGACACTCCCTGTTGCAGCCTTGACTTCACTTATCAGACTTCTATCACTGATCATATGATGTGTTGCTCCAGAATCAATGATAATGGGTTTGGATGTGGATGCTAAGGCAGGAGCACCTTGTCTCCGGGTCGTAGCCAAAGCATACACATACTTGACAAACCCATCCCATTCTTTCTTTGTGATAGGATCATCTGCTCCTTTGGTTCCTTGCCCCTTCATATCCACACTTTCTTCTACTGAACTACCCATATAGGCTGAGTAGGAACACTCTCCTCTAACCACATGCTGCGCAAACTCTTTAATCAGTCTTGTCTCCATATCATTCCCAAAGTATCCACACTGTCTACTTTTCCTCTGAGTCTTTCTCACCATGACCCAAGTCCTGGACAGTATCCTCAATCTTCCCTTCTTACACCTTGTACCATCTCTGATCCTGATCAGTCTCTTGCTCTTCTCATATACTTTATATGAAGACTTAACAAGCTCACACAACCCATCCACATCTACTCGCTCATCATCTTTGGCTACTTGCATAATCAGCTGACCATATGATGAGTTTAAGCTCACTAGAAGGCTCAAGACTACATCTTGCTCCAGCCTTTCTTGAATCACCTCCGGATCTGATGTTCTTGATCTCAACAAATCCAACTCTCTCCACAAGTATTTCAGCTTGCCCACAAGCTGATGGAGTTCTTCCTTTCCTCTTCTCAGGTCTGTGTTAGCTCTCTTGACTCCACAAACCTTCTTCAGATCGGATCTACTCCCATGAGCTGCTTCAATCCCACATCTTGTATGGTTTTCTTGAACAACTCTATCTTCATACCTCAGACTCCACGCCTGACCTGCTTCTGTAGCCATCCTTCTCAAAGGCTTCCCCTTTTTATGACTACTCCACAACACACAGCTCCTCAACACTGCCTTCGCCCATCTTGACCAACTTCCACCAGTTTCCTCTTCAAGCTTCAATGGAGTACTAGAACTATGCTTCATCTCCATGCCTAGGTTGTTTGTTTCCATCAGAAAGATCCAAACGAGCCTAGTGACTGAAGAACATAACCCAGACTCACCAAGAACACTCAAGAACACCAAGAACACTAAGAACACTCAAGAAAGAACCCAGATTTGCAAAAAAGAAATCACACACTCACCCCCTTTTGAGCAACCTGGCTCTGATACCATATACACTTTTGTGTTTTAGAGTGTGTTTAATAATAATCAGAGAAGATTAGAGTAAAGTTTAGAGAGAATAGAGAGATTCTAGAGAGAGAGAGACTCAAAACTCCATTAATTAATTCATCTGAATGTTTACAAGAGATAAAGAGATTACACTCATGTCTAGGTTCAATGAATTCAACTCAGACCTATAAGCATGTGAGGTCAATACAGATAATAGGCTGAGATGCTTCACATGCTTGGACAGGCTGTAAAGTGGCTTCACCTTTCCAGCTATGACCAAACCTTATCCACACCACTCCTTGCTCCCCTTTGGACGTGATCCCTTCTCCAAATAGGTTCAAGGTAACTTCCCATGCTTTTATCTTACCACTCCAAAGTTACTGTGGTAAAATAAAAGTTACCATGGTAAAACTCTAAAGTTACTGTCTCAGCCTCAACACTCTATTAACCCCAAAGCTCCATCTCTTCACTTCTTGGTCTTCATCTCAACACTATCACCAGCCCAATCCGCATCACAGTATCCAACCACTTCAGTGCTCCCATTGCAACCCATCCATACTCCTTGATCTGGTGAGCCGTTGAGATACATCAAGATCCTCTCCACCATGCGCCAATGATGTTCCTTAGGCACTTGCATGTGTTGACTCACCTGATTCACAGCAAAGCAAATGTTAGGCCTAGTTATGGTAAGGTAAATCAATTTGCCAACTAGGTTTCTATAGAGTTTAGGATCCTGATAAGGTTTGCTGTCTTCAATCTCCCCCTCTCGTGGGACTTTGTAGCCATCCTCCATAGGCAACCTTGCTGCCTTGCCTCCATAAGCATCTGCACCTTTCAAAAGATCAAGTGTATACTTCCTTTGGGACATGAACAAACCTTCCTTGGATCTACATATCTCAATTCCAAGAAACTATTTCATTTCTCCCAAGTCTTTAATCTCAAACATGGATTTAAGGAACTCCTTGGTTGCTATGATACCTTCCTTATCACTTCCTGTGATAATGATATCATCAACATACACAAGGAGTGCAATCATACCTGAGGGAGTAGTGAGAGTGAAGAGGGTGTGGTCTAGTTCAGACTTCTTAAAGCCTCGGCCATTCAGAGTAGTACTCAGCTTGTTGTACCAAGCTCTTGGTGATTTCTTCAGTCCATAGATAGCTTTCTTCAGTCTCAACACATTCCCTCTCTTCACTAAGTGTTCCAAGCCTGGAGGCGGATGCATATACACTTCATCCTCCAGCTCTCCTTGTAGAAATGCATTCTTCACATCCATTTGCCATAAGCCCCATCCAAGGTTCACAGCTAAGCTCAATACAATCCGGATTGTGTGTAGTTTAGCTACTGGCGCAAAGGTCTCAATGTAATCTTCTCCATAAGTTTGAGTGAAACCTCTTGCAACCAGTCTTGACTTCTTCCTCTCAACTGTTCCATCAGCCTTATACTTGATTGTGAAGATCCATCTACTAGTCACAGCCTTCTTCCCTTTTGGCAACTCACTCTCATACCATGTATCATTCTTGATCATAGCTCCTGCCTGTTGAGATGAGTTGAGACATTTGAGGTAAAGACACAAAGGAGTTGAGAACATAAAGAGAGCAAAGAGGTGAAGAGGAGGAATGGGTTGATCATCCGTACAAGGCCGTACAAGTGATCATCCGTACAAGGTAAAAGGGGTCAAAGTAACTATCCAAGTAACTCCCATGTACTGAGCTTAAGTTACACTCGGCCAAGACCTTATCCGAACGTTGAGAGGATAAGGGAGACGCGGCTTGACAGCTAGGACAGGCTGGCAAGAGCTGGAAAGGAAGAGCATCTAGTCTTGGATCAAGAAGATGCTCCAAACGTGTGAAGACACTCATTGGCCGGTTCAAATTAAAGCTTAGGCTCCTCTTTGACTCTACATGCTTACTTAGCTTTATGATTTCGAAAACCCTAAGTGTATGGACCTATATATATGTAATCTCATCCCTTAATAAAGATTAGACAGTTCTAAACAATCTTTCTCTTTACTCATTTCATCATGATTCTCCATTAGCCTCTAATCAGTCTCTTAAATCTCTTATTCTCTTCCTTAATCCTATTCTAAACTCAGATTAATCTTTATATTCCTAAAAGTCATATGGTATCAGAGCCAGGTTGATTACAATCTGAGTTCTTTGGTAGCTCTCTTAAAGATTCAAGGTTGAAATCTTTGAGAGGTCTAGTGAGTGCGTTGAAGGTTTCTTTGAAGTTCCAAGCTCAAGGTCGATTCTTTGTGACTTGGTGATACTTTGAGGGTTCATTTGAGGACTCAAGAGTGAAGGTGTGTTCTGGAGAGCTGCGTGAGTTCTCAGTACAAGATCTAGTCTTTTGTTCAAGCTGTAGACGTCAAGCTGTTCAGAATGGAGAGTGGCATGAAGATGAAGGTCGCGGTGACATTCAAGGGGAGCAACTACCTAGTCTGGTCTAGGATGGTGAAGACTGCTGTGGGAAGCAAGGGTCTGTGGAAGCATATCACATCTGGTGAGGCTCCAATGGCGATTATCCAAGGAGGTGATAAGGAGAGCCCCACGGAGAGTGATGTTGAGAAGTGGCAACAAGAAGACATGATGGTAATGACAGTACTTCATGCTTCATTGGAGCCAGCTATCTTAGATGCTTATAGCTACTGTGAGACAGCCAAGGAGCTGTGGGATACTCTGAAGAAAGTGTATGGGAACACTTCTAATCTGAACCGGGTGTTTGAAGTCAAGAAGGCAATCAATGGGCTCACGCAAGAAGACATGGAGTTTACTAAGAACCTGGGGAGGTTCCGGTCTCTGTGGTCTGAGTTGGAGATGCTGAGGCCAAGCACGGTTGATCCTGAGCTGCTGAATGAGAGGCGTGAGCAGGATAAGGTCTTTGGGTTGCTACTCACGTTGAACCCAAGCTACAATGGCCTTATCCAACATATGCTGAGGTCTGGGAAACTACCTGATCTTTAGGAAGTGTGTGTGCAGATACAAAAGGAGCAGGGCTCAATGGGCTTGTTTGGAGGCAAGGGAGACTTGTCTCTTGCAAATGCTGCGCAATCTGACCGAGAAGAGACTCCACAAGCCAACAAAGCCACACACAACAAGTTTGAAGACAGGAAGTTCAATGGAAGCTGTGATCATTGCAAGAAGCATGGACACAAGAAGAGTCAGTGCTGGATACTCCATCCCCACTTGAAGCCGGCCAAGTTCATGAAGGAGAGAGAAGCTAGAGCTCACATGACTGAAGGAACAAGTGGAGCAGGGCCATCTAACCGAGCTACTGAAGTGGAGAACCGTGAAGGTGATGGCAAGGCTTTGGTGACCTATACTGGAGCTATCAACCCCCGAGGCAATGATCAGGACTTCATCAGGAGATCCGAGATGGATTCACTCATCAAAATGCTCAAGGATAATGGTAACATTCATGGGTATTCATTTGGTGCATCTATGATTGCTAGAACTATAGAAATAACTCCTAATGTGGCTGAGATTGCTAGGATTGATAGTAAGACTGGAATTGAACATTGCTTTGATAGAAATGCTAGGATGAATGCATATAGATCACCAATTAGTATCTGCCATAGTGCTAGCAATACATCCAAACCATTGATTATAGATTCTGGTGCATCTCATCATATGATTAGTGACACCAACTTGATTAAAGATATAGAACCTACTAATGGATGTGTGATGATTGCAAATGGAGATAAGATACCCATCAAGGGTATAGGAAACTTGAAGCTATTTGATAAGAACACTAGAGCATTTTATATTCCGGAATTCACATCAAACCTACTTTCAGTTAAGAAATGCACTACTGATTTGAATTGCAATGTTATATTCAGTCCTAATGATGTGAAGTTTCAGGATATTGAGAGCAGCCAATTGATTGGAAAAGGAGTTACAAAGGGAGACTTATACATGCTTGAGAAGCTTGATCCTGTTTCCAATTATAACTGCTCATTTACTTCTGCTTCTAGTTTGAATAAAAATGCATTGTGGCATGCTAGATTAGGTCATCCCCATGAGAGGGCTTTAAACTTGATGTTACCAGGTGTGGTTTTTGAAAATAATAAGTGTGAGGCTTGCATTTTAGGCAAGCATTGTAAGAATGTGTTTCCAAGAACATCTACTGTCTATGAAAATTGCTTTGATTTGATTCATACTGATGTGTGGACTGCACCTAGTTTTTCTAGAGATAATCATAAGTATTTTGTCACATTCATTGATGAAAAATCTAAATACACCTGGTTAACACTCATTCCATCAAAAGATAGGGTAATAGATGCATTCAAGAACTTTCAAGCTTATGTGACTAACCATTATCATGCTAGGATTAAAATTTTGAGATCAGATAATGGAGGAGAGTACACAAGCTATGCGTTCAAGATTCATCTAGATCACCATGGAATCCTTCATCAAACAAGCTGTCCCTACACACTACAACAGAATGGTGTAGCTGAGAGGAAGAACAGGCACTTGATGGAAGTGGCTCGGTCACTGATGTTCCAAGCTAATGTACGTAAGAGATTCTGGAGTGATGCTGTATCTACTGCGTGCTATCTAATCAACAGGATGCCTACAAAGGTGTTGAAGGATCAAGCACCATTTGAAGTTCTGAACAAGCGCAAGCCATCCTTGGAATACATGAGAGTGTTTGGATGCTTATGCTATGTTCTAGTACCAGGAGAGTTGAGGAACAAGCTAGAAGCAAGAAGCAGAAAGGCAATGTTCATTGGCTACTCAACAACTCAAAAAGGATATAAGTGTTATGATCCAGAAGCTAGAAGGGTGCTTGTATCTAGAGATGTGAAGTTCATTGAAGAAAGAGGATACTATGAGGAGAAGAATCAAGAAGATTTGAAGGATCTCACATCAGATAAGGCTGGAGTCTTAAGAATCATTTTGGAAGGTCTCGGTATCAAGATGAACCAGGACCAATCCACAAGAAGTGGAAGACAAGAAGAGAGCTCAACTGCACCAAGTGGAGCTGCTCAAACACCTCACCTTGATCATGAGGGGGGAAGTGAACCTGAAACTCAAGAAAATGGCCAAGAAGGAGTCGGCTTGAGTGAGGAAGGAGGAGAGTTCAACTCAGGTTCTCATCATCAAGGTGAGCAAGACCAAGGAGAGGAAGAACATCAGAGTGAAGCACAAGAACCGACTACACAAGATGAGCCGGTTCAAGAGCAAGAACAACCAGTATTGAGGAGAAGCACAAGGCTGAGAAAGGATCCTTCCTCTTGGGTAAACACGCGAGTGTACTACAATGCCCAAGCTGTGGAGCATCCTTCTCAAGTCGTGTGTTCATTTGCTCAATACCCTGAAGAACATTGCGCCTTCATGGTTAACTTGGATGAGAATTACATCCCAAGAAGCTATGAAGAAGCAATCATGGATAAAGAATGGAAGGAGTCAGTTGGAGCTGAGGCAGGAGCTATGATCAAGAATGATACATGGTATGAGAGTGAGTTACCAAAAGGGAAGAAGGCTGTGACTAGTAGATGGATATTCACAATCAAGTATAAGGCTGATGGAAAGATTGAGAGGAAGAAGTCAAGGCTGGTTGCAAGAGGTTTCACTCAAACTTATGGAGAAGATTACATAGAAACCTTTGCACCAGTAGCTAAACTACATACAATCCGGATTGTATTGAGCTTGGCTGTGAACCTTGGATGGGGCTTATGGCAAATGGATGTGAAGAATGCATTCCTACAAGGAGAACTTGAGGATGAAGTGTATATGCATCCACCTCCAGGCCTGGAACACTTAGTGAAGAGAGGGAACGTGTTAAGATTGAAGAAAGCTATCTATGGGCTGAAGCAATCACCAAGAGCTTGGTACAACAAGCTGAGCACTACTCTCAATGGCCGAGGCTTCAAGAAGTCTGAACTAGATCACACACTCTTCACTCTCACTACTCCCTCAGGTATGATTGCACTCCTTGTGTATGTTGATGATATCATTATCACAGGAAGTGATAAGGAAGGTATCATAGCAACCAAGGAGTTTCTTAAATCCATGTTTGAGATTAAAGACTTGGGAGAAATGAAATACTTTCTTGGAATTGAGATATGTAGATCCAAGGAAGGTTTATTCATGTCCCAAAGGAAATATACACTTGATCTTTTGAAAGGTGCAGGTGCTTATGGAGGCAAGACAGCAAGGATGCCTATGGAGGATGGCTACAAAGTCCCACGAGAGGGGGAGATTGAAGACAGCAAGCCTTATCAGGATCCTAAACTCTATAGAAAACTAGTTGGCAAATTGATTTATCTTACCATAACTAGACCTGACATTTGCTTTGCTGTGAATCAGGTGAGTCAACACATGCAAGTGCCTAAGGAGCATCACTGGCGCATGGTAGAGAGGATCTTGATGTATCTCAACGGCTCACCTGATCAAGGAGTATGGATGGGCTGCAATGGAAGCACTGAAGTGGTGGGATACTGTGATGCGGATTGGGCTGGTGATAGAGCAGACAGGAGATCAACCACAGGCTATTGCACATTCATTGGAGGCAACTTGGTGACTTGGAAGAGTAAGAAGCAGAAGGTGGTGTCTTGCTCAAGTGCAGAAGCTGAGTATAGAGCTATGCTGAAGCTCACCAACGAGTTAGTATGGATCAAAGGCATCTTGAAGCATTTGGAGATTGATCAAGCCACGCCAATGACCATGCATTGTGACAACCAAGCATCTATCCACATTGCCTCCAACTCGGTGTTCCATGAGAGAACCAAGCACATTGAAGTTGATTGCCACAAGGTGAGGCAATGATCATCCTAGGAGTCATCTTGCCATGCTACACAAGAAGTGAAGATCAGTTAGCGGATGTGTTCACCAAGGCTGCAAGACAGAAGACAATGGAGTCCATTCACATACGGTTGGGCCTCATTGATCTTGGGAAGAGAAGGAGCTGATCCCCTTGGCTGTGAGGTCTTTACTCTTTTTCCCTTATCAAGGTTTTATCCCAATGGGTTTTCCTTGGTAAGGTTTTTAATGAGGAAGATCTCATAGCTGTCCAAGCTTAGGCTTTCACAAAGCTAAGCTTGAGGGGGAGTGTTGAGATGAGTTGAGACATTTGAGGTAAAGACACAAAGGAGTTGAGAACATAAAGAGAGCAAAGAGGTGAAGAGGAGGAATGGGTTGATCATCCGTACAAGGCCGTACAAGTGATCATCCGTACAAGGTAAAAGGGGTCAAAGTAACTATCCAAGTAACTCCCATGTACTGAGCTTAAGTTACACTCGGCCAAGACCTTATCCGAACGTTGAGAGGATAAGGGAGACGCGGCTTGACAGCTAGGACAGGCTGGCAAGAGCTGGAAAGGAAGAGCATCTAGTCTTGGATCAAGAAGATGCTCCAAACGTGTGAAGACACTCATTGGCCGGTTCAAATTAAAGCTTAGGCTCCTCTTTGACTCTACATGCTTACTTAGCTTTATGATTTCGAAAACCCTAAGTGTATGGACCTATATATATGTAATCTCATCCCTTAATAAAGATTAGACAGTTCTAAACAATCTTTCTCTTTACTCATTTCATCATGATTCTCCATTAGCCTCTAATCAGTCTCTTAAATCTCTTATTCTCTTCCTTAATCCTATTCTAAACTCAGATTAATCTTTATATTCCTAAAAGTCATACTGCCTCAGCTCCAACTGATTCCTTCCATTCCTTATCCATGATTGCTTCTTCATAGCTTCTTGGAATGTAATTCTCATCCAAGTTTACCATAAAAGCACAATGTTCTTCAGGGTATTGAGCAAAGGAGCACACAGCTTGAGAAGGATGCTCCACAGCTTGGGCATTGTAGTACACTCGCGTGTTTACCCAAGAGGAAGGATCCTTTCTCAGCCTTGTGCTTCTCCTCAATACTGGTTGTTCTTGCTCTTGAACCGGCTCATCTTGTGTATGCGGTTCTTGTGCTTCACTCTGATGTTCTTCCTCTTCTTGGCTTTGCTCACCTTGATGATGAGAACCTGAGTTGAACTCTCCTTCTTCCTCACTCAAGCCGACTCCTTCTTGGCCATTTTCTTGAGTTTCAGGTTCACTTCCCCCCTCATGATCAAGGTGAGGTGTTTGAGCAGCTCCACTTGGTGCAGTTGAGCTCTCTTCTTGTCTTCCACTTCTTGTGGATTGATCTGTTGATATGAAGACCAAGAAGTGAAGAGATGGAGCTTTGGGGTTAATATAGTGTTGAGGCTGAGACAGTAACTTTAGAGTTTTACCATGGTAACTTTTATTTTACCACAGTAACTTTGGAGTGGTAAGATAAAAGCATGGGAAGTTACCTTGAACCTATTTGGAGAAGGGATCACGTCCAAAGGGGAGCAAGGAGTGGTGTGGATAAGGTTTGGTCATAGCTGGAAAGGTGAAGCCACTTTACAGCCTGTCCAAGCATGTGAAGCATCTCAGCCTATTATCTGTATTGACCTCACATGCTTATAGGTCTGAGTTGAATTCATTGAACCTAGACATGAGTGTAATCTCTTTATCTCTTGTAAACATTCAGATGAATTAATTAATGGAGTTTTGAGTCTCTCTCTCTCTAGAATCTCTCTATTCTCTCTAAACTTTACTCTAATCTTCTCTGATTATTATTAAACACACTCTAAAACACAAAAGTGTATATGGTATCAGAGCCAGGTTGCTCAAAAGGGGGTGAGTGTGTGATTTCTTTTTCGCAAATCTGGGTTCTTTCTTGAGTGTTCTTAGTGTTCTTGGTGTTCTTGAGTGTTCTTGGTGAGTCTGGGTTATGTTCTTCAGTCACTAGGCTCGTTTGGATCTTTCTGATGGAAACAAACAACCTAGGCATGGAGATGAAGCATAGTTCTAGTACTCCATTGAAGCTTGAAGAGGAAACTGGTGGAAGTTGGTCAAGATGGGCGAAGGCAGTGTTGAGGAGCTGTGTGTTGTGGAGTAGTCATAAAAAGGGGAAGCCTTTGAGAAGGATGGCTACAGAAGCAGGTCAGGCGTGGAGTCTGAGGTATGAAGATAGAGTTGTTCAAGAAAACCATACAAGATGTGGGATTGAAGCAGCTCATGGGAGTAGATCCGATCTGAAGAAGGTTTGTGGAGTCAAGAGAGCTAACACAGACCTGAGAAGAGGAAAGGAAGAACTCCATCAGCTTGTGGGCAAGCTGAAATACTTGTGGAGAGAGTTGGATTTGTTGAGATCAAGAACATCAGATCCGGAGGTGATTCAAGAAAGGCTGGAGCAAGATGTAGTCTTGAGCCTTCTAGTGAGCTTAAACTCATCATATGGTCAGCTGATTATGCAAGTAGCCAAAGATGATGAGCGAGTAGATGTGGATGGGTTGTGTGAGCTTGTTCAGTCTTCATATAAAGTATATGAGAAGAGCAAGAGACTGATCAGGATCAGAGATGGTACAAGGTGTAAGAAGGGAAGATTGAGGAGACTGTCCAGGACTTGGGTCATGGTGAGAAAGACTCAGAGGAAGAGTAGACAGTGTGGATACTTTGGGAATGATATGGAGACAAGACTGATTAAAGAGTTTGCGCAGCATGTGGTTAGAGGAGAGTGTTCCTACTCAGCCTATATGGGTAGTTCAGTAGAAGAAAGTGTGGTTATGAAGGGGCAAGGAACCAAAGGAGCAGATGATCCTATCACAAAGAAAGAATGGGATGGGTTTGTCAAGTATGTGTATGCTTTGGCTACGACCCGGAGACAAGGTGCTCCTGCCTTAGCATCCACATCCAAACCCATCATCATTGATTCTGGAGCAACACATCATATGATCAGTGATAGAAGTCTGATAAGTGAAGTCAAGGCTGCAACAGGGAGTGTCATGATAGCTAATGGTGCTAGGATCCCAATAGAAGGAGTGGGAAACCTCAAGCTGTTTGAGAAGAACTCACCTGCATTCTACCTGCCTCAGTTCACTTCAAATCTGATATCAGTGAAGAAGGCCACAGTTGATCTTGATTGTCAAGTAGTATTCAGGCCAAATGAAGTTGAGTTTCAAGATTTGAAGACTGGGAGAGTTATTGGTAGAGGAGACAGCAAGAATCAGTTATATCATCTCCAAACAGCTAAGACCTCTAACCCTATTGATTCTGTATGCTTGAGTAGTACTGCTGATAGGTGTGATAGTACTACTTGGCATGCTAGATTAGGACATCCTCATGCTCGTGCAATTGAATTGATTATGCCTAATATGTCATTCAATCACTTGGAATGTGAAGCTTGCATCTTAGGGAAGCATTGTAGAACTGTTTTTCCCACATCAGAGACCATATATGCAAATTGCTTTGATCTTGTTCATTCTGATGTGTGGACAGCCCCTTGTATGTCTAGAGAAAACCAGAAGTACTTTGTGACATTCATAGATGAGAAGTCTAAGTATACATGGATCACATTGCTGCCATCTAAGGATAGAGTTTTTGAGGCTTTTGTCAACTTCCAAGCATATGTAACTAACCATTACAATGCTACTGTGAAGGTACTACGGTCTGATAATGGAGGAGAATACACCAGTCATGCCTTCAAGAATCACTTGGCTAAACATGGGATAGTGCATCAGACCAGTTGTCCGTACACACCACAGCAGAATGGGGTAGCTGAGAGGAAGAATAGGCATCTGATGGAGGTGGCTAGATCCATGATGTATCATGCTAATGTTCCAAAGAGGTTTTGGGGTGATGCTGTTCAGACTGCATGCTATCTTATCAATCGGATTCCAACTAAGGTATTGAAGAATCTGTCTCCTTTTGAGGTGCTGAACAAGAGCAAGCCATACATAGATCATCTGCGTGTCTTTGGATGCCTATGTTATGTCTGGATTCCAGGAGAACAGAGAAACAAGTTGGAGGCAAAGAGCACTAAAGCAATGCTCATTGGGTACTCAGTAACTCAGAAGGGGTACAAGTGCTATGATCCAGCAACTAGGAGAGTGTTGGTATCTAGAGATGTTAAGTTTATAGAGGCAAAGGGTTATTATGAAGAAAAGAATTGGGAAGACTTGGAAGATCTGTCTCAAGAACCAAGAAACATGGCAGAGAATCTGAGGAACATCTTGGAAAGGCTTGGGGTAAACATGTCCCAAGAGAAGGTTAGAGAAGCTGAAAGAACTACCCCTCTTGATCATGAGGGGGGAAATGAGTCTGAATCAGGAGTGCAAGAGCAGCACCAAGGGGATTCAGGTCATCATGATCAAGATGTGACACAAGAAGTAGAGAATTTTCCTCAGGTGGATGAGCAGGGAGAGGTTCATGATCAAGAGGAGGTGAGTGAGACAGAAACAGAGGTTCAAGCAGAGGTTCAAGCTGAGGATCAGGTTCAGGCTTTGCGGAGGAGCACAAGGATAAAGAGGGATGCTTCCAACTGGGTAAACACGAGAGTGTACTACAATGCCCAGGCTGTGGAGCATCCTTCTCAAGCCGTGTGTTCCTTTGCAGAATATCCAGAAGAGCACATGGTGTTTATGTGTAACTTGGATGAGAATGAGATACCAAGATCTTATGAAGAAGCTATGAAGCACAAGGTTTGGAGAGATTCAGTAGGAGATGAAAGGGATGCAATGATCAGGAATGACACTTGGTATGAGAGTGAGTTACCTAAAGGGAAGAAGGCAGTTTCAAGCAGATGGATCTTCACCATCAAGTATCTTGCAGATGGGAAGATAGATAGGTGCAAGACCAGGCTGGTTGCAAGAGGATTTACACAGACTTATGGGGAAGATTACATTGATACTTTTGCACCAGTGGCCAAGCTTCACACAATTCGAATTGTGTTATCCATTGCAACAAACTTGGAGTGGGATTTGTGGCAAATGGATGTGAAGAACGCTTTCTTGCAAGGTGAACTTGAAGATGAAGTATACATGCATCCGCCTCCTGGTCTTGAGCATCTAGTAAAGCCAGGGAATGTTTTGAGATTGAAGAAGGCAATATATGGGCTGAAACAGTCACCTAGAGCTTGGTACAGGAAGCTGAGTACAACACTCAATGGGAGAGGCTTTAGGAAGTCTGAACTAGATCACACTCTCTTCACCTTGACAGGACCTTCAGGGACCATTGTGATTCTAGTGTATGTGGATGATTTGATTATCACAGGAAGTGATAAGGCAGGATTCAGGCCACTAAGGAGTTTCTCAAATCTGTGTTTGACATCAAGGATTTGGGAGAGATGAAGTATTTTCTGGGCATTGAGATATGCAGATCAAAGGAGGGTTTGTTTATGTCTCAAAGGAAGTATACTATGGATATGTTGAAGGAGACTGATATGCTTGGAGGAAAGATAGCTAAGACACCTCTTGAGGAGGGGTATAAGGTTCTGCGTGAGGGGGAGGTTGAAGAGAAGCAGTTGTTTGATGATGCTAAGCTGTATAGGAAGATGGTTGGCAAACTGATCTACTTGACTATCACCAGAACTGATATATGTTTTGCTGTGAATCAAGTAAGTCAGCATATGCAGGCACCAAAGGTACATCACTGGAAGATGGTTGATAGGATACTGAGGTATTTGAGTGGCACGCCTGGTCAAGGAGTTTGGATGGGTTGTAATGGCAGTACAGAAGTGGTTGGGTATTGTGATGCTGATTGGGCAGGAGATAGAGTGGACAGGAGATCAACTACTGGGTATTGTACATTCATTGGAGGGAACCTGGTTACTTGGAAAAGTAAGAAGCAGAAGGTCATCTCCTGTTCAAGTGCTGAGGCTGAGTACAGGGCTATGCTGAAGCTAACAAACGAATTGGTATGGATCAAGGGTATCTTGAAGCATTTGGAGATTGAGCAGAGTACTCCTATGACAATGCACTGTGACAATCAAGCAGCTATCCACATTGCTTCTAACTCAGTCTTTCATGAGAGGACAAAGCATATAGAAGTTGATTGCCACAAGGTGAGGCAGATGATTATACTTGGAGTGATACTGCCATGTTATACAAGAAGTGAAGATCAGCTTGCAGATGTGTTTACTAAGGCAGCGAGATTAAAGACAATGGAGTCCATACTATCAAGGCTTGGACTCATTGATCTTACTCCAAGGAGCTGAGCCCCTTAACCATGGAGTCTCCACTCTTTTTCCCTCATCACGGTTTTATCCCATTGGGTTTTCCTTGGTGAGGTTTTTAATGAGGGAGGTCTTCATGGTTTCCAAGCTAGACAAGTTCTCTTAGTCTAGCTTGAGGGGGAGTGTTGATATGAAGACCAAGAAGTGAAGAGATGGAGCTTTGGGGTTAATATAGTGTTGAGGCTGAGACAGTAACTTTAGAGTTTTACCATGGTAACTTTTATTTTACCACAGTAACTTTGGAGTGGTAAGATAAAAGCATGGGAAGTTACCTTGAACCTATTTGGAGAAGGGATCACGTCCAAAGGGGAGCAAGGAGTGGTGTGGATAAGGTTTGGTCATAGCTGGAAAGGTGAAGCCACTTTACAGCCTGTCCAAGCATGTGAAGCATCTCAGCCTATTATCTGTATTGACCTCACATGCTTATAGGTCTGAGTTGAATTCATTGAACCTAGACATGAGTGTAATCTCTTTATCTCTTGTAAACATTCAGATGAATTAATTAATGGAGTTTTGAGTCTCTCTCTCTCTAGAATCTCTCTATTCTCTCTAAACTTTACTCTAATCTTCTCTGATTATTATTAAACACACTCTAAAACACAAAAGTGTATATGATCCTGGTTCATCTTGATACCGAGACCTTCCAAAATGATTCTTAAGACTCCAGCCTTATCTGATGTGAGATCCTTCAAATCTTCTTGATTCTTCTCCTCATAGTATCCTCTTTCTTCAATGAACTTCACATCTCTAGAAACAAGTACCCTTCTAGCTTCTGGATCATAACACTTATATCCTTTTTGAGTTGTTGAGTAGCCAATGAACATTGCCTTTCTGCTCCTTGCTTCTAGCTTGTTCCTCAACTCTCCTGGTACTAGAACATAGCATAAGCATCCAAACACTCTCATGTATTCCAAGGATGGCTTGCGCTTGTTCAGGACTTCAAATGGTGCTTGATCCTTCAACACCTTTGTAGGCATCCTGTTGATTAGGTAGCACGCAGTGGATACAGCATCACTCCAGAATCTCTTAGGTACATTAGCTTGGAACATCAGTGACCGAGCCACTTCCATCAAGTGCCTGTTCTTCCTCTCAGCTACACCATTCTGTTGTGGTGTGTAGGGACAGCTTGTTTGATGAAGGATTCCATGGTGATCTAGATGACTCTTGAACGCATAGCTTGTGTACTCTCCTCCATTATCTGATCTCAAAATTTTAATCCTAGCATGATAATGGTTAGTCACATAAGCTTGAAAGTTCTTGAATGCATCTATCACCCTATCTTTTGATGGCATGAGTGTTAACCAGGTGTATTTAGATTTTTCATCAATGAATGTGACAAAATACTTATGATTATCTCTAGAAAAACTAGGTGCAGTCCACACATCAGTATGAATCAAATCAAAGCAATTTTCATAAACAGTAGATGTTCTTGGAAACACATTCTTACAATGCTTGCCTAAAATGCAAGGTTCACACTTATTTTTTTCAAAAACCACACCTGGTAACATCAAGTTTAAAGCCCTCTCATGGGGATGACCTAATCTAGCATGTCACAATGCATTTTTATTTAAACTAGAAGCAGAAGTAAATGAGCAGTTATAATTGGAAACAGGATCAAGCTTCTCAAGCATGTATAAGTCTCCCTTTGTAACTCCTTTTCCAATCAATTGGCTGCTCTCAATATCCTGAAACTTCACATCATTAGGACTGAATATAACATTGCAATTCAAATCAGTAGTGCATTTCTTAACTGAAAGTAGGTTTGATGTGAATTCCGGAATGTAAAATGCTCTAGTGTTTTTATCAAATAGTTTTAAGTTTCCTATTCCCTTAATAGGTATCTTATCCCCATTTGCAATCATCACACATCCATTAGTAGGTTCTATATCCTTAATCAGGTTGGTGTCACTAATCATATGATGAGATGCACCTGAATCTATAATCAATGGTTTGGATGTATTGCTAGCACTATGGCAGATGCTAATTTGTGATCTATATGCATTCATCCTAGCATTTCTATCAATGCAATGCTCAATTCCAGTCTTACTATCAATCCTAGCAATCTCAGCCACATTAGGAGTCATTTCTATAGTTCTAGCAATCATAGAAGCACCAAATGAATACCCATGAATGTTACCATTATCCTTGAGCATTTTGAAGAGTGCATCCATCTCGGATCTCCTGATGAAGTCTTGATCATTGCCTCGGGGGTTGATAGCTCCAGTGTAGGTCACCAAAGCCTTTCCATCTCCTTCACGGTTCTCCACTTCAGCTCCACTGTTAGTGAGCTTTTGCCTCTCTCTCCTTCATGAACTTAGCCGGCTTCAAGTGGGGATGGAGTATCCATCACTGACTCTTCTTGTGTCCATGCTTCTTTCAGTGATCACAATTCCCATTGAACTTCCTATCCTCATACTTGTTGTAACCAGCTTTGTTGGCTTGTGGAGGCTCTTCCCGGTCAGGTTGCACAGCATTTGCAAGAGATAAGTCTCCCTTGCCTCCAAACAAACCCATTGAGCCCTGCTCCTTCTGTATCTTAGCGCACACCTCTTCAAGGTCAGGCAGCTTCTCAGACCATAGCATGTGCTGGATAAGACCACTGTAGCTTGCATTCAACGTGAGCAGCAACCCAAAGACCTTGTCCTGCTCGCGTCTCTCATTTAGAAGCTCTGGATCAACCGTGCTTGGCCTCAGCATCTCCAACTCAGACCAAAGAGACCTGAACCTCCCCAAGTGCTTAGTGAACTCCGTGTCATCTTGAGTTAACCCATTGATTGCCTTCTTGACTTCAAACACTCGGTTCAGGTTAGAAGTGTTTCCATACACTTTCTGTAGAGTATCCCACAGCTCCTTGGCTATCTCACAGTAGCTATAAGCATCTAGTATAGCCGGCTCCAAAGAGGCATGAAGGACTGACATCACCATCATGTCTTCTTCTTGCCACTTCTCTACAACACTCTCCTCGGGGCTCTCCTTTTCACCCTCCTGAGTAATCGCCATTGGAGCCTCACCAGATGTGATATGCTTCCACAAACCCTTGCTTCCCACAGCAGTCTTCACCATCCTAGACCAGACTAGGTAGTTGGTTCCTTTGAATGTCACCGCGACCTTCATCTTCATGCCACTATCCATCTTGAACAGCTTGACGTCTACAGCTTGAATCAACCGGTTAGATCTTGAACTGAGAACCCACGCTGCTCTCTAGAACACAGATTTACTCTTGAGTCTTCAAATGAACCTCCCACGGACCACCAAGACACACACAAACAGAGGTTCAAGCTGAGGATCAGGTTCAGGCTTTGCGGAGGAGCACAAGGATAAAGAGGGATGCTTCCAACTGGGTAAACACGAGAGTGTACTACAATGCCCAGGCTGTGGAGCATCCTTGTCAAGCCGTGTGTTCCTTTGCAGAATATCCAGAAGAGCACATGGTGTTTATGTGTAACTTGGATGAGAATGAGATACCAAGATCTTATGAAGAAGCTATGAAGCACAAGGTTTGGAGAGATTCAGTAGGAGATGAAAGGGATGCAATGATCAGGAATGATACTTGGTATTAGAGTGAGTTACCTAAAGGGAAGAAGGCAGTTTCAAGCAGATGGATCTTCACCATCAAGTATCTTGCAAATGGGGAGATAGATAGGCGCAAGACTAGGCTGGTTGCAAGAGGATTTACACAGACTTATGGGGAAGATTACATTGATACTTTTGCACCAGTGGCCAAGCTTCACACAATTCGAATTGTGTTATCTATTGCAACAAACTTGGAGTGGGATTTGTGGCAAATGGATGTGAAGAATGCTTTCTTGCAAGGTGAACTTGAAGATGAAGTATACATGCATCCACCTCCTGGTCTTGAGCATCTAGTAAAGCCAGGGAATGTTTTGAGATTGAAGAAAGCAATATATGGGCTGAAACAATCACCTAGAGCTTGGTACAGGAAGCTGAGTACAACACTCAATGGGAGAGGCTTTAGGAAGTCTGAACTAGATCACACTCTCTTCACCTTGACAGGACCTTCAGGGAGCATTGTGAAGGTTATCACAGGAAGTGATAAGGCAGGGATTCAGGCTACTAAGGAGTTTCTCAAATCTGTGTTTGACATCAAGGATTTGGGAGAGATGAAGTATTTTCCGGGGCATGGAGATATGCAGATCAAAGGAGGGTTTGTTTATGTCTCAAAGGACGTATACTATGGATATGTTGAAGGAGACTGATGTGCTTGGAGGAAAGATAGCTAAGACACCCCTTGAGGAGGGATATAAAGTTCTGCGTGAGGGGGAGGTTGAAGAGAAGCAGCTGTTTGAAGATCCTAAGCTATACAGGAAGATGGTTGGCAAGCTGATCTACTTGACCATCACCAGACCAGATATATGTTTTGCTGTGAACCAAGTGAGTCAGCATATGCAGGCACCAAAGGTCCATCACTGGAAGATGGTTGATAGGATACTGAGGTATCTGAGTGGGACGACTGGACAAGGGGTTTGGATGGGTTGTAATGGCAGTACAGAAGTGGTTGGGTATTGTGATGCTGATTGGGCAGGAGATAGAGTGGACAGGAGATCAACTACTGGGTATTGTACATTCATTGGAGGAAACTTGGTTACTTGGAAGAGTAAGAAGCAGAAGGTTATCTCTTGTTCAAGTGCTGAAGCTGAGTATAGAGCCATGCTGAAGCTGACAAACGAGTTGGTGTGGATCAAGGGGATCTTGAAGCATCTAGAGATTGAGCAGAGTACTCCTATGACTATGCATTGTGACAATCAAGCAGCTATCCACATTGCCTCCAACTCAGTGTTTCATGAGAGAACAAAGCACATAGAGGTGGATTGTCATAAGGTGAGGCAGATGATTATCTTAGGAGTGATTCTGCCATGTTATAGAAGAAGTGAAGATCAGCTTGCAGATGTGTTTACTAAGGCAGCAAGATTAAAGACAATGGAGTCCATACTATCCAGGCTTGGACTCATTGATCTTACTCCCAGGAGCTGAGCCCCTTAACCATGGAGTCTCCACTCTTTTTTCCTCATCAAAGTTTTATCCCAATGGGTTTTCTTTGGTGAGGTTTTTAATGAGGGAGGTCTTCATGGTTTCCAAGCTTGACTTGTTCCACATGGTCAAGCTTGAGGGGGAGTGTTGAGATGAGGTAATAAAGAGTGACTACATTGATAGAGAAAGAGGATTGAGACAAACAGTAACTTTGGAGTTACCACAGTAACTTTGGTTTTACTGTGGTAACTAAGTTAAAGCTTGGAAAGTTACCTTGGCTCACATTGGAGAGTAAGCCACAACCAAGAGCTGTATGGATAAGGGAGGAGCAGTCTGGATAAGGTTTCCTCACAGCTAGAGAGGCTGGAGACAGGCTGTAAAGTAGACAGCATCTAGTAAAAGATGCCAAAGGGATCAAGCATGTGAAGACTCCCATTGGCTGCTTTTGGATGGCTCTCTTTGACTACACATGCCCTGAACCTCTACCTTATCTGTTGATTTCGAAATTGATTGTCTCTCTCATATAAGTATGTTGTAAACCTCAGCTTTATTAATTAATGGAGTTTTGAGTATTCTCTCTATTCTCTCTCTACTTATTCTCTTAATCTGTTTAATCTTACATAAAACAATCTGATTGTTCTTAAACACACTCTAATACACAAAAGTGTATAACCTATCCCACTTTCAAATCAGGTGATCCCACTTTTCGTGTTTGGGAATATGACAGCTTCTTTGTCATTCTAATCCAACCAAAATGAATCGCGATGTAAGAAGCTTGATTTTGATACATAAAGTAATGGAGAATCACTAAGAAGTTGAAGAAATCTCATTGGAGTTAGGATGAAGAAGCTATCCCACTTTCAAATCAGGTGATCCCAGTTTTCCTGTTTGGGAATATGACAGCTTCCTTGTCATTCTAATAGAACCAGGATGAATCGCGATGTAAGAAGCTTGATTTTGATACATAAAGTAATGGAGAATGACTAGGAAGTTGAATAAATCTCATTGGAGTTAGGATGAAGAAGCTATCCCACTTTCAAATCAGGTGATCCCAGTTTTCCTGTTTGGGAATATAACAGCTTCCTTGTCATTCTAATAGAACCAGGATGAATCGCGATGTAAGAAGCTTGATTTTGATACATAAAGTAATGGAGAATCACTAGGAAGTTGAATAAATCTCATAGGAGTTAGGATGAAGAAGCTATCCCACATTCAAATCAGGTGATCCCACTTTTCTTGTTTGGGAATATGACAGATTCTTTGTCATTCTAATCAAACAAGGATGAATCACGATGTAAGAAGCTTGATTTTGATATATAAAGTAATGGAAAATCACTAGGAAGTTGAATAAATCTCATAGGAGTTAGGATGAAGAAGCTATCCCACTTTCTACTCTAGTGATCCCAGTTTTCCTGTTTGGGAATATGACAGCTTCTTTGTCATTCCAATCAAACCAGGATGAATCACGATGTAAGAAGCTTGATTTTGATATATAAAGTAATGGAGAATCACTAGGAAGTTGAATAAATCTAATAGGAGTTAGGATGAAGAAGCTATCCCACTTTCAAATCAGGTGATCCCAGTTTTCCTGTTTGGGAATATAACAGCTTCCTTGTCATTCTAATAGAACCTGGATGAATCGCGATGTAAGAAGCTTGATTTTGATACATAAAGTAATGGAGAATCACTAGGAAGTTGAATAAATCTCATAGGAGTTAGGATGAAGAAGCTATCCCACTTTCAAATCAGGTGATCCCAGTTTTCCTGTTTGGGAATATGACAGCTTCTTTGTCATTCTAATCAAACCAGGATGAATCGTGATGTAAGAAGCTTGATTTTGATACATAAAGTAATGGAGAATCACTAGGAAGTTGAATAAATCTCATAGGAGTTAGGATGAAGAAGCTATCCCACTTTCAAATCAGGTGATCCCAGTTTTCCTGTTTGGGAATATAACAGCTTCCTTGTCATTCTAATAGAACCAGGATGAATCGCGATGTAAAAAGCTTGATTTTGATACATAAAGTAATGGAGAATTACTAGGAAGTTGAATAAATCTCATAGGAGTTAGGATGAAGAACCTATCCCACTTTCAAATCAGGTGATCCCACTTTTCCTGTTTGGGAATATGACAGCTTCTTTGTCATTCTAATCAAACCAAAATGAATCGTGATGTAAGAAGCTTGATTTTGATAAATAAAGTAATGGAGAATCACTAGGAAGTTGAAGAAATCTCATAGGAGTTAGGATGAAGAAGCTATCCCACTTTCAAATCAGGTGATCCCAGTTTTCCTGTTTGGGAATATGATAGCTTCTTTGTCATTCTAATCAAACCAGTATGAATCTTGATGTAAGAAGCTTGATTTTGATACATAAAGTAATGGTGAATCACTAGGAAGTTGAATAAATCTCATAGGAGTTAGGATGAAGAAGCTATCCCAGTTTCAAATCAGGTGATCCCAATTTTCCTATTTGTTGGAAAAGCTATGAATAGCTAAGAACATGAACTCACTCTTTAAGAATGGAAGAGACAATCAACTTGTGATTGATTCTCTCAGCAAAACAATCTACACAACCATCTGAATCTAGAGAGATTAAGTGGCTGTGAGATTGATACAATAATTAGAATTAAACTAAGAACAGATTAAAGACTCTAGTTTGAATCTATTCCTTGAGAAGTGACACAACACTTTCAGTTTCTTCACTTAAGGAGAATAGGAAATAGAATCAGTAAGCTAGAGTTTAAGAGAAGATAAAGAAGAGTTTAAACTGATTTTAGAGTAAAATGGGCAAGCATGATCTGCCCTTAGGCAGACCCAAAACATGTATACCTTAACTCCCTACTTTGTGACTAATTTAAAGAACACTTAGTAAAGAGATGAGTTATACACGAAATTTATGAATGCTTGTCTCTTATTTCTTGTGTGTTCATTACAATGAGGCTGCCTCTTTATTTATAGAGGAGAGCCTTAGGTTTTACAGCAGCAGCAACAAGACAAAGGAGAGATTAAACTAATACTATCCTAGGAAATGAATAAACAAAGCTATTAGAAAGCAGCCAAGGAGGATGAGAACAGGAAGAGGCACGACCAGATGAGGAGAAAGGGACAGGAGAGAGGTTGGCACAGCTTGCTTAAGTGAAAGTGACAGGCCAGTTGCTTCTCCAAAGCACCACATGTGACTTTCCTTGCTTCAATTCAAACCAGATCTTTTCCCTTGACTCTCCAAGGGTCATAAGCTTGTTTAAACTTCAAATCTGCTTCAGAATATCAAGCTGGACGAGCTCACTACTTTCCTTGCCTTCCAAGTCACTCTAGGTTAAGCTTGGTTACTTGGAAGCCAAGACTGTACGGACTGCCTTGTACAGCAAGGTTGTATGAACCAGACTCTTTTCAAGTACCTCTTCTTCTCTTGTTTCATTTGTTGGCTCCTTTCCTTGATGCACAAGTCTTGAATACTTGCAACACACTTCATGACTCTACAGCCTCCTTCTCTTCTTGCACACACGCCTTGATCATCTTTTCATTATCTTGGCCGTGTGATCACTCTCTTGAGGCTTGTTCATGGCTTGGATAGCTTCTTCTTCTTTAGTTTGGTGTGGAGATGCTTGGCCTTCACTTCCTTTGTTTGGCCTTCACATCTCCTTGTCTTGCTTCACTTTAATACCCTACCTCAAGGTTGGGCTTTGGAAGCCATTGGTTCCAAAGGCCAAGCTTGCAACACGCAAATGACTACCTCATTAAAAACCTCACCATGTAAAACCACTTGGGATAAAACCATGATGAGGACAAAAAGAGTATAGCCTTCACGGTGCATTGGATAGCTATGACCTTGGCTTTATTTGAATTGAGCTTGAAGCTTCTTTGATCTATGATCTGAATGCGGCTTGAACTCGTCTTTGAACCGCCAAAAGGACTCATGGTTTGAGCCATGATCTGAACTGATTGCTTAGGGTGTTGACTATTGAGATGAAGACCAAGGAGGCTGAGACAGTAACTTTAGAGTTTTACTGTGGTAACTTTATTTTAACCACAGTAACTATTTGGGGAAGTTATCTGATGGGATGAGAAGGTAACTTAGTGAAGAGAAGAGAGGAAACTCGACCAATGAGGATAAGGGACGATAAGGAAGGATAAGGGATCACTTTGACAGCCTGTATGATGCTGGAAAGGAGAAGTTGCCTTTATACTAGTGCAAGCATGTGAGAAAGCACAGCCAAGTGATTCAAAAGGAGTTCCAGCCTGTCCTTTGACTACACATGCTTATCCATTTCGAATTTCCTTGTTGCTCTCTCTATTAATACTTGTAAACCTCATCAGTTATTAATTAATGGAGTTTTGAGTCTCTCTCTCTTTATTCTCTCTCTAAAATCTCTTAATCTCTTTAATCTTTTCATCTGATTATCCCTGATTGGTTGAATCATGCTCTAATACACAAAAGTGTATATGGTATCAGAGCCAGGTTGCTAAAAAGGGGAGAGTGTGATTTCATTTTTCATAAAAATCTGAGTGTTCTTGAGTGTTCTTGGTGTTCTTGAGTTCTGGTCTTTATTATCTGAGTGGTGTGAGATATTCTGATGGATTCAAACTATCTCAACATGGAAATGAAGCACAGATCTAGTACAACCATGGAGCTTGAAGAAGAGAGGGATGGCGATTGGTCAAGATGGGCAAAGAGAGCTTTGGAAAGCTGTGGGTTATGGAGTAGTCATGGAAAGGGGAAACCTTTCATGGAAATGGCTACTGAAGAAGGTCAGACAAGAGGTCTGAAGCTGGGAAATGAAGTTGTTCAAGGAAACACTACAAAGAGTGAGATTGAAGCAACTTTAGGCAAGTCCAAGCTTGTGAGAGTCGTTGAGGACAGAGGGGTGATCCGCGGCTTGAGACAAGGAAAGGATGAGTGTTATCAGCTTGTGGGAAGGCTGAGAGAAGTATGGTCAGAGCTAGATGTGGTGAAGACACACACATCAAATCCGAGATGTTGTCAAGAAAGGAGGAAGCAAGATGTGATCTTCAGCTTCCTTATGGAAGAGGTATGTGAGCTTGTTAAATATACTTGTGATGTGTGGGAAATGAACAGGAAGCCAGAAAGATGGAAGGGAGGTACAAGCTGTAAGAGGGGAAGGTTGAGAAAACTTTCTAAGGAGTGGTTAATGAAGAGAAGGGCATGGAGAAAGGATAGCGAATCTGAGCACTTAAGTGACAGGATGAGTGTAATCTTGAAGAGAATCAAGGATGAACTTCAGCAGATGGTTATAGGAGAGTGTTCATACTCAGCTTACATGGGAGAAACAGTAGGAGACAGTGCGGATATGAGAGGAATGGATACCAAGAGGGCAGATGAGTGTGTGACAAAGAAGGAATGGGATGAGTTGGTTAAGCATGTGTATGCTTTGGCTACGACCCGGAGTCTGGGTGCTCCTGCCAAAGCATCCACATCTAAACCATCATCATTGACTCTGGAGCAACACACCACATGATCAGTGACAAGAGACTAATCAGTGAGGTTAAAGCAACAACAGGGAGTGTCATGATAGCCAATGGTACCAGGATCCCAATAGAAGGAGTGGGAAACCTCAAGCTGTTTGAGAAGAACTCCACTGCCTTCTACCTACCTCAGTTTACATCCAATCTAATCTCAGTTAAGAAGGCTACAGTTGATCTGGATTGTCAAGTGGTTTTCAGACCAAATGAAGTTGAGTTCCAGGATTTGAAGACTGGAAGAGTTATTGGCAGAGGAGACAGCAAGCATCAGCTCTATCATCTCCAAACAACTGAGGCGCCTAGTCCTGTGGAGTCTGTGTGTTTAAGCAGCACAACGGATAGGTGTGATAATCTCACATGGCATGCAAGGCTGGGACATCCTCATGCCAAGGCAATTGAACTGATTCTACCAAGTATTGTTGAGATGAGGTAATAAAGAGAGGAGACATTGATAGAGAAAGAGGATTGAGGCATACAGTAACTTTGGACTTTTACCACAGTAACTTTAGTTTTACTGTGGTAACTCAGTTAAAGCTTGGAAAGTGATCTTGCTTCACTTTGGAGAGTTACCCACGACCAAGGAGCTCTTGGATAAGGAAGGAGCAGTCTGGATAAGGTTTCCTCAAGCTAGAGAGGCTGGAGACAGGCTGTAAAGTAGACAGCATCTAGTAAAAGATGCCAAAGGGATCAAGCATGTGAAGACTCCCATTGGATGCTTTTGGATGGCTCTCTTTGACTACACATGCTCTGAATCTCTTTCTTATCTTATGGATTTCGAAATGTATTGTCTCTCTCACATAAATATGTTGTAAACCTCATCTTTAATGATTAATGGAGTTTTGAGTCTCTCTCTTTATTCTCTCACTAAAATCTCTTAATCTCTTTAATCTTTTCATCTGATTATCTCTGATTATTTGAATCATGCTCTAATACACAAAAGTGTATATGGTATCAGAGCCAGGTTGGCAAAAAGGGGGTGAGTGTGATTTCTTTTTCTCAAAATCAGAGTGTTCTTGAGTGTTCTTGAGTGTTCTTGGGATTATTGATGTTTCTGGGTATGTGTGTTGTCTATTCTTTTGTGGCTGGGTTTATTTGAGATTCTCTGGTGGAAACATGGATATGAAGCACGAATCTAGTGGAGCAGTGAAGATTCAAGAAGAAAACAAGTGGGTTTGGCCAAGATGGGTAAAGACAGCTTTGGGAAGCTGTGAGATTTGGAGTAATCAAGTAAAGGGAGAACCTTTAATGGAGAGAGCTGCTGATGGGGGTCAGACAGCAAGGTTGAAATGTGAAGATCAGTTGAGTCTTGAAGAAAGTATATCTCTTGAGAAGATTGAAGATGTTTATGAGAACAAGATCAATCTAAGGAGGATGTATGAAGTCAGGAAGATGATCTGTGAGTTGAAACAAGGGAAAGAAGGTTTCAATCAGCATGTGAAGAAGCTGAGATGTTTGTGGTCGGAGTTACAAAGCTTGAGACCAAGAAGTTGTGATCCGAGAGTGCTAGAAGAGTGGCGAGAGCAAGATGTTGTCTTCAGCCTCCTTGCAAGCTTGGATTCATCTTATGGCTGGTTGGTAAAGCTTATTCTCAAGGAAGAGAAGCTACCCAACATGGAAGAAGTGTGTGTACTTGTTCAGAGGCTTCATCAAGTGATGGAAGAGAACAAAGAGATAACTTGGAGTAAGGAGGGTGCTAAAAGGACGAAGGGAAGGCTGAGACGACGTTCTAAGGCTCAGATCAGAAGAGGAAGGTATGACTTTTAGGAATGTAAAGGATAATCTGAGTTTAGAAAGGATTAAAGAAGGAGAATAAGAGATTAAGAGACAACTTAGAGACTAATGGAGAATCATAGTGAAATGAGTAAAGAGAAAGATTGTTTAGAACTGTCTAATCTTTCATTAAGGACATGAGTTACAATATATAGTGTGAGCATACAAGGGTTTTCAAAATCAAGAGAAGACTAAAGCATGTGAGGTCAATCAGGAGAGGATAAGCTCATTTGAACAAGCCAATTAGCTTCTCCACATGCGCGGAGCATCTAGCATCTTGGACCGAGATGCTCTTGCCTTTCCAGCTGTTCCAGCCTGTCAAGGCGCGCTCTACCTTATCCCTAAACGGTCTGATGCATCCAGGTAAGTTCCTTCCCTTCACCTAAGTTACCGCAAGTAACTTCTTTACCCTTGTCAAGGTTTCACCCATCTTCATGTGTACGGTCATGTACGGACTGTACGGACTTGTACGGACCTTGCCCAAACCTTCCCAAGCTTCAACTCATCTCCTTAGTCTCAACTCCTCACTTGCTTCACACTTATACGCAACTCAACTCAACAGAAGGTGTTGGAAGAGAAGCATACTGTCTGGTTATCATGGTAGCTATGGTACTATGAAGATGGGCAGAGTAGAAGCACAACAGATTCTTATGGGAGAGTGTTCTTACTCAGCTTACATGGGAGAATCTGTAGAGAGCAGTGGGGTTATGAGGAAGCTAGAGACCAAAGGAGCGGATGAGCGTGTCACAAAGGAGGAATGGGATGAGTTTGTCAAGTATGTGTATGCTTTGGCTACGACCCGGAGACAGGGTGCTCCTGCCAAAGCATCCACATCCAACAAACCCATCATTGTTGATTCTGGAGCAAGTCATCACATGATTAGTGACAGAAGCTTAATGAGTGATGTAAAGAAAGCTACTGGGGGTGTGATGATAGCTAATGGTGATAGGATTCCTATAGAAGGAGTTGGAAAGCTCAAGCTATTTGATAAAGACTCAGATGCCTTCTACATGCCACAGTTTGCTTCAAATCTACTATCTGTAAGGAAAGCCACAATTGATCTTGGCTGTCAAGTAGTATTCAGGCCAGATGATGTTGAGTTCCAAGATTTGAAGACTGGAAGGGTCATTGGGAGAGGAGACAGCAAGAATAATCTATACCAGCTCCAATTGGCTAAGATTTCTAAACCCTTTGATTCTATGTGTTTGAGTAGTACTTATGAGAAGATTGATAGTATTACTTGGCATGCTAGATTGGGTCATCCTCATGCTCGTGCTATTGAATTGATAATTCCTAATATGTCATTTAATCACTTGGAGTGTGAAGCATGCATATTAGGAAAGCATTGTAGGACTGTTTTTCCAACATCAGAAACTACTTATGAGCATTGCTTTGATCTAGTTCATTCAGATGTGTGGACTGCTCCTTGTTTGTCTAGAGATAGCCAGAAGTACTTTGTGACATTCATTGATGAGAAGTCTAAGTATACTTGGCTTACATTGCTTCCATCTAAAGATAGGGTGCTAGAAGCATTTATGAACTTCCAAGCATATGTATCTAATCAATACAATGCTACTGTGAAGGTACTGAGATCAGATAATGGAGGTGAATACATCAGCAATGCCTTCAAGAGTCATCTAGCCAAGCATGGGATTGTGCATCAGACTAGCTGTCCTTATACACCACAGCAGAATGGTGTAGCTGAGAGGAAGAACAGGCACTTGATGGAGGTTGCTAGATCAATGATGTTTCATGCAAATGTCCCAAAACGTTTTTGGAGTGATGCTGTGCAGACTGCTTGCTATCTCATCAACCGGGTTCCAACCAAGATATTGAAGAATCTGTCTCCATTTGAAGTGTTGAACAAGAGCAAACCTGTCATTGATCACCTACGTGTCTTTGGGTGTGTGTGCTATGTCATGGTTCCAGGAGAGCAGAGAAACAAGCTGGAGGCAAAGAGTACTAAGGCTATGTTCATTGGTTACTCTATCACTCAGAAAGGGTACAAGTGCTATGATCCTGAAGCAAGGAGAGTGATGGTATCTAGAGAAGTGAAGTTTGTTGAAACAAAAGGTTATTATGAAGAAAAGGAGTGGGAAAATCTGAAGGATTTGTCTCAAGCTCCATCTGATAAGGCAACAATACTGAGAGTGTTGTTGGAGAAGCTCGGGATAGGGTTGTCCCAGGATCAGGAACCCGGCAGGAGAGAGTCTTCCAATCAGACTGGTGGAGCTGGAAGAACAACTCCTCTTGATCATGAGAGGGGGAATGGAACTGAATCTGGTGAGCAAGAGCAAAACCAAGAGGATTCAGGTCTTCATGATCAAGTTGAGAACAATGTTCAGTCTAGTGGAGAAGTGGATGAGGTTCAGTCTAGTGGAGAAGTAGATGAGGTTCAGTCTAGTGGAGAAGAACAAGTCGGACCGGCCAGTTCAGAAGAAGAGCAAGTGGAGCCGGCTAGTGTGCAAACTGAAGATCAGGTGCAAGCTTTGAGGAGGAGCACAAGGATAAAGAGGGATCCTTCCAACTGGGTAAACACGAGAGTGTACTACAATGCCCAGGCTGTGGAGCATCCTTCTCAAGCCGTGTGTTCCTTTGCTGAGTTTCCAGAGGAGCATTATGCCTTTATGATTAGTCTGGATGAGAGTTATGTGCCAAGGACTTATGAAGAAGCTATGTTAGACAAGGAATGGAAAGAATCAGTGGGAGCTGAAGCAGGTGCTATGATCAAGAATGATACATGGTATGAGAGTGAGCTGCCTAAGGGAAAGAAGGCTGTATCTAGTAGATGGATCTTCACAATCAAGTATCTAGCAAATGGACAGATTGATAGGAAGAAGACCAGACTGGTTGCAAGAGGATTTACACAAACCTATGGAGAGGATTACATTGATACCTTTGCACCAGTAGCTAAGCTGCACACAGTTCGGATTGTGTTGTCCATTGCAACAAACTTGGAGTGGGATTTGTGGCAGATGGATGTGAAGAATGCTTTCTTACAAGGTGAGCTAGAAGATGAGGTATACATGCTTCCTCCTCCTGGTCTTGAGCATCTAGTAAAACCAGGAAATGTTTTGAGATTGAAGAAGGCAATATATGGGCTGAAGCAGTCTCCTAGAGCTTGGTACAGAAAGCTGAGTACAACTCTCAATGGGAGAGGATTCAGGAAGTCTGAACTGGATCATACACTCTTCACTTTGGTTACTCCATCAGGGATCATTGTGATACTGGTATATGTGGATGATTTGATTATCACAGGGAGTGATAAGGCTGGGATTAAAGCCACTAAAGAGTTCCTCAAGTCTGTGTTTGATATCAAAGACTTGGGAGAGATGAAGTATTTCTTGGGGATTGAGATATGCAGATCCAAGGAGGGTTTGTTTATGTGTCAAAGGAAGTATACAATGGATATGTTGAAGGAGACTGATGTACTTGGAGGAAAGGTAGCCAAGACACCTCTTGAAGAGGGGTATAAGGTCTTACGTGAGGGGGAGGTTGAAGAGAACCAGTTGTTTGAGGATGCTAAGCTGTATAGGAAGATGGTTGGCAAGCTGATCTACTTGACTATTACCAGGCCAGATATATGCTTTGCTGTGAATCAAGTGAGTCAACATATGCAGGCGCCAAAGGTCCATCACTGGAAGATGGTTGATAGGATACTGAGGTATTTGAGTGGGACGGCTGGACAAGGAGTTTGGATGGGCTGTAATGGCAGTACAGAAGTGGTTGGGTATTGTGATGCTGATTGGGCAGGAGATAGAGTGGACAGGAGATCAACTACTGGGTATTGTACATTCATTGGAGGGAACTTGGTTACTTGGAAGAGTAAGAAGCAGAAGGTTATCTCTTGTTCAAGTGCTGAAGCTGAGTATAGAGCCATGTTGAAGCTGACAAACGAGTTGGTGTGGATCAAGGGGATCTTGAAGCATCTAGAGATTGAGCAGAGTGCTCCTATGACTATGCATTGTGACAATCAAGCAGCTATCCACATTGCCTCCAACTCAGTGTTTCATGAGAGAACAAAGCACATAGAGGTGGATTGTCATAAGGTGAGGCAGATGATTATCCTAGGAGTGATTCTGCCATGTTATACAAGAAGTGAAGATCAGCTTGCAGATGTGTTTACCAAGGCAGCGAGATTGAAGACAATGGAGTCCATACTATCCAGGCTTGGACTCATTGATCTTACTCCCAGGAGCTGAGCCCCTTAACCATGGAGTCTCCACTCTTTTTCCCTCATCAAAGTTTTATCCCAATGGGTTTTCTTTGGTGAGGTTTTTAATGAGGGAGGTCTTCATGGTTTCCAAGCTTGACTTGTTCCACATGGTCAAGCTTGAGGGGGAGTGTTGAGATGAGGTAATAAAGAGAGGAGACATTGATAGAGAAAGAGGATTGAGGCATACAGTAACTTTGGAGTTTTACCACAGTAACTTTAGTTTTACTGTGGTAACTCAGTTAAAGCTTGGAAGTGATCTTGCTTCACTTTGGAGAGTTACCCACGACCAAGGAGCTCTTGGATAAGGAAGGAGCAGTCTGGATAAGGTTTCCTCAAGCTAGAGAGGCTGGAGACAGGCTGTAAAGTAGACAGCATCTAGTAAAAGATGCCAAAGGGATCAAGCATGTGAAGACTCCCATTGGATGCTTTTGGATGGCTCTCTTTGACTACACATGCTCTGAATCTCTTTCTTATCTTATGGATTTCGAAATGTATTGTCTCTCTCACATAAATATGTTGTAAACCTCATCTTTAATGATTAATGGAGTTTTGAGTCTCTCTCTTTATTCTCTCACTAAAATCTCTTAATCTCTTTAATCTTTTCATCTGATTATCTCTGATTATTTGAATCATGCTCTAATACACAAAAGTGTATATGGTATCAGAGCCAGGTTGGCAAAAAGGGGGTGAGTGTGATTTCTTTTTCTCAAAATCAGAGTGTTCTTGAGTGTTCTTGAGTGTTCTTGGGATTATTGAGGTTTCTGGGTATGTGTGTTGTCTATTCTTTTGTGGCTGGGTTTATTTGAGATTCTCTGGTGGAAACATGGATATGAAGCACGAATCTAGTGGAGCAGTGAAGATTCAAGAAGAAAACAAGTCTAAGGAGGATGTATGAAGTCAGGAAGATGATCTGTGAGTTGAAACAAGGGAAAGAAGGTTTCAATCAGCATGTGAAGAAGCTGAGATGTTTGTGGTCGGAGTTACAAAGCTTGAGACCAAGAAGTTGTGATCCGAGAGTGCTAGAAGAGTGGCGAGAGCAAGATGTTGTCTTCAGCCTCCTTGCAAGCTTGGATTCATCTTATGGCTGGTTGGTAAAGCTTATTCTCAATGAAGAGAAGCTACCCAACATGGAAGAAGTGTGTGTACTTGTTCAGAGGCTTCATCAAGTGATGGAAGAGAACAAAGAGATAACTTGGAGTAAGGAGGGTGCTAAAAGGAAGAAGGGAAGGCTGAGACGACGTTCTAAGGCTCAGATCAGAAGAGGAAGGTATGACTTTTAGGAATGTAAAGGATAATCTGAGTTTAGAAAGGATTAAAGAAGGAGAATAAGAGATTAAGAGACAACTTAGAGACTAATGGAGAATCATAGTGAAATGAGTAAAGAGAAAGATTGTTTAGAACTGTCTAATCTTTCATTAAGGACATGAGTTACAATATATAGTGTGAGCATACAAGGGTTTTCGAAATCAAGAGAAGACTAAAGCATGTGAGGTCAATCAGGAGAGGATAAGCTCATTTGAACAAGCCAATTAGCTTCTCCACATGCGCGGAGCATCTAGCATCTTGGACCGAGATGCTCTTGCCTTTCCAGCTGTTCCAGCCTGTCAAGGCGCGCTCTACCTTATCCCTAAACGGTCTGATGCATCCAGGTAAGTTCCTTCCCTTCACCTAAGTTACCGCAAGTAACTTCTTTACCCTTGTCAAGGTTTCACCCATCTTCATGTGTACGGTCATGTACGGACTGTACGGACTTGTACGGACCTTGCCCAAACCTTCCCAAGCTTCAACTCATCTCCTTAGTCTCAACTCCTCACTTGCTTCACACTTATACGCAACTCAACTCAACACTCCCCCTCAAGCTTAGCTTTGTGAAAGCCTAAGCTTGGATAGCTATGAGATCTTCCTCATTAAAAACCTTACCAAGGAAAACCCATTGGGATAAAACCTTGATAAGGGAAAAAGAGTAAAGACCTCACAGCCAAGGGGATCAGCTCCTTCTCTTCCCAAGATCAATGAGGCCCAACCTGATGTGAATGGACTCCATTGTCTTTTGTCTTGCAGCTTTGGTGAACACATCCGCTAACTGATCTTCACTTCTTGTGTAGCATGGCAGGATGACTCCTAAGATGATCATCTGCCTCACCTTGTGACAATCAACTTCAATGTGCTTGGTTCTTTCATGAAACACCGAGTTGGAGGCAATGTGGATGGCAGCTTGGTTATCACAATGCATGGTCATTGGAGTGGCTTGATCAATCTCCAAATGCTTCAAGATGCCTTTGATCCACACCAGCTCGTTGGTAAGCTTCAGCATAGCTCTATACTCAGCTTCTGCACTTGAACAAGACACCACCTTCTGCTTCTTACTCTTCCAAGTAACCAAGTTGCCTCCAATGAATGTGCAATAGCCTGTGGTTGATCTCCTGTCTGCTCTATCACCAGCCCAATCCGCATCACAGTATCCAACCACTTCAGTGCTCCCATTGCAGCCCATCCATACTCCTTGATCAGGTGAGCCGTTGAGATACATCAAGATCCTCTCCACCATGCGCCAATGATGCTCCTTAGGCACTTGCATGTGTTGACTCACCTGATTCACAGCAAAACAAATGTCAGGTCTAGTTATGGTAAGATAAATCAATTTGCCAACTAGTTTTCTATAGAGTTTAGGATCCTGATAAGGTTTGCTGTCTTCAATCTCCCCCTCTCGTGGGACTTTGTAACCATCCTCCATAGGCATCCTTGCTGTCTTGCCTCCATAAGCACCTGCACCTTTCAAAAGATCAAGTGTATATTTCCTTTGGGACATGAATAAACCTTCCTTGGATCTACATATCTCAATTCCAAGAAAGTATTTCATTTCTCCCAAGTCTTTAATCTCAAACATGGATTTAAGAAACTCCTTGGTTGCTATGATACCTTCCTTATCACTTCCTGTGATAATGATATCATCAACATACACAAGGAGTGCAATCATACCTGAGGGAGTAGTGAGAGTGAAGAGTGTGTGATCTAGTTCAGACTTCTTGAAGCCTCGGCCATTGAGAGTAGTGCTCAGCTTGTTGTACCAAGCTCTTGGTGATTGCTTCAGCCCATAGATAGCTTTCTTCAATCTTAACACGTTCCCTCTCTTCACTAAGTGTTCCAGGCCTGGAGGTGGATGCATATACACTTCATCCTCAAGTTCTCCTTGTAGGAATGCATTCTTCACATCCATTTGCCATAAGCCCCATCCAAGGTTCACAGCCAAGCTCAATACAATCCGGATTGTATGAAGTTTAGCTACTGGTGCAAAGGTTTCTATGTAATCTTCTCCATAAGTTTGAGTGAAACCTCTTGCAACCAGCCTTGACTTCTTCCTCTCAATCTTTCCATCAGCCTTATACTTGATTGTGAATATCCATCTACTAGTCACAGCCTTCTTCCCTTTTGGTAACTCACTCTCATACCATGTATCATTCTTGATCATAGCTCCTGCCTCAGCTCCAACTGACTCCTTCCATTCTTTATCCATGATTGCTTCTTCATAGCTTCTTGGGATGTAATTCTCATCCAAGTTAACCATGAAGGCGCAATGTTCTTCAGGGTATTGAGCAAATGAACACACGACTTGAGAAGGATGCTCCACAGCTTGGGCATTGTAGTACACTCGCGTGTTTACCCAAGAGGAAGGATCCTTTCTCAGCCTTGTGCTTCTCCTCAATACTGGTTGTTCTTGCTCTTGAACCGGCTCATCTTGTGTAGTCGGTTCTTGTGCTTCACTCTGATGTTCTTCCTCTCCTTGGTCTTGCTCACCTTGATGATGAGAACCTGAGTTGAACTCTCCTCCTTCCTCACTCAAGCCGACTCCTTCTTGGCCATTTTCTTGAGTTTCAGGTTCACTTCCCCCCTCATGATCAAGGTGAGGTGTTTGAGCAGCTCCACTTGGTGCAGTTGAGCTCTCTTCTTGTCTTCCACTTCTTGTGGATTGGTCCTGGTTCATCTTGATACCGAGACCTTCCAAAATGATTCTTAAGACTCCAGCCTTATCTGATGTGAGATCCTTCAAATCTTCTTGATTCTTCTCCTCATAGTATCCTCTTTCTTCAATGAACTTCACATCTCTAGATACAAGAACCCTTCTAGCTTCTGGATCATAACACTTATATCCTTTTTGAGTTGTTGAGTAGCCAATGAACATTGCCTTTCTGCTTCTTGCTTCTAGCTTGTTCCTCAACTCTCCTGGTACTAGAACATAGCATAAGCATCCAAACACTCTCATGTATTCCAAGGATGGCTTGCGCTTGTTCAGAACTTCAAATGGTGCTTGATCCTTCAACACCTTTGTAGGCATCCTGTTGATTAGATAGCACGCAGTAGATACAGCATCACTCCAGAATCTCTTAGGTACATTAGCTTGGAACATCAGTGACCGAGCTACTTCCATCAAGTGCCTGTTCTTCCTCTCAGCTACACCATTCTGTTGTGGTGTGTAGGGACAGCTTGTTTGATGAAGGATTCCATGGTGATCTAGATGACTCTTGAACGCATAGCTTGTGTACTCTCCTCCATTATCTGATCTCAAAATTTTAATCCTAGCATGATAATGGTTAGTCACATAAGCTTGAAAGTTCTTGAATGCATCTATTACCCTATCTTTTGATGGAATGAGTGTTAACCAGGTGTATTTAGATTTTTCATCAATGAATGTGACAAAATACTTATGATTATCTCTAGAAAAACTAGGTGCAGTCCACACATCAGTATGAATCAAATCAAAGCAATTTTCATAGACAGTAGATGTTCTTGGAAACACATTCTTACAATGCTTGCCTAAAATGCAAGCCTCACACTTATTATTTTCAAAAACCACACCTGGTAACATCAAGTTTAAAGCCCTCTCATGGGGATGACCTAATCTAGCATGCCACAATGCATTTTTATTCAAACTAGAAGCAGAAGTAAATGAGCAGTTATAATTGGAAACAGGATCAAGCTTCTCAAGCATGTATAAGTCTCCCTTTGTAACTCCTTTTCCAATCAATTGGCTGCTCTCAATATCCTGAAACTTCACATCATTAGGACTGAATATAACATTGCAATTCAAATCAGTAGTGCATTTCTTAACTGAAAGAAGGTTTGATGTGAATTCCGGAATATAAAATGCTCTAGTGTTCTTATCAAATAGCTTTAAGTTTCCTATTCCCTTAATAGGTATCTTATCCCCATTTGCAATCATCACACATCCATTAGTAGGTTCTATATCTTTAATCAGGTTGGTGTCACTAATCATATGATGAGATGCACCTGAATCTATAATCAATGGTTTGGATGTATTGCTAGCACTATGGCAGATACTAATTTGTGATCTATATGCATTCATCCTAGCATTTCTATCAATGCAATGCTCAATTCCAGTCTTACTATCAATCCTAGCAATCTCAGCCACATTAGGAGTCATTTCTATAGTTCTAGCAATCATAGAAGCACCAAATGAATACCCATGAATGTTACCATTATCCTTGAGCATTTTGATGAGTGCATCCATCTCGGATCTCCTGATGAAGTCTTGATCATTGCCTCGGGGGTTGATAGCTCCAGTGTAGGTCACCAAAGCCTTTCCATCTCCTTCACGGTTCTCCACTTCAGCTCCACGGTTGGATGGCCCTGCTCCGCTTGATCCTTCAGTCATGTGAGCTTTTGCCTCTCTCTCCTTCATGAACTTAGCCGGCTTCAAGTGGGGATGGAGTATCCAGCACTGACTCTTCTTGTGTCCATGCTTCTTGCAGTGATCACAATTCCCATTGAACTTCCTATCCTCATACTTGTTGTAACCAGCTTTGTTGGCTTGTGGAGGCTCTTCCCGGTCAGGTTGCACAGCATTTGCAAGAGATAAGTCTCCCTTGCCTCCAAACAAACCCATTGAGCCCTGCTCCTTCTGTATCTTAGCGCACACCTCTTCAAGGTCAGGCAGCTTCTCAGACCATAGCATGTGCTGGATAAGACCACTGTAGCTTGCATTCAACGTGAGCAGCAACCCAAAGACCTTGTCCTGCTCGCGTCTCTCATTTAGAAGCTCTGGATCAACCGTGCTTGGCCTCAGCATCTCCAACTCAGACCAAAGAGACCTGAACCTCCCCAAGTGCTTAGTGAACTCCGTGTCATCTTGAGTTAACCCATTGATTGCCTTCTTGACTTCAAACACTCGGTTCAGGTTAGAAGTGTTTCCATACACTTTCTGTAGAGTATCCCACAGCTCCTTGGCTGTCTCACAGTAGCTATAAGCATCTAGTATAGCCGGCTCCAAAGAGGCATGAAGGACTGACATCACCATCATGTCTTCTTGTTGCCACTTCTCTACAACACTCTCCTCGGGACTCTCCGTTTCACCCCCCTGAGTAATCACCTTTGGAGCCTCACCAGATGTGATATGCTTCCACAAACCCTTGCTTCCCACAGCAGTCTTCACCATCCTAGACCAGACTAGGTAGTTGGTTCCTTTGAATGTCACCGCGACCTTCATCTTCATGCCACTCTCCATCTTGAACAGCTTGACGTCTATAGCTTGAACAACCGGTTAGATCTTGTACTGAGAACCCACGCTGCTCTCTAGAACACAGATTCACTCTTGAGTCTTCAAATGAACCTCCCACGGATCACCAAGACACACACAAAACACCTTGAGCTTTTGAACTCTCAAGAAACTCTCAAACACACTCACTTGTTCTCTTAAAGTTTCAAACTTGAATCCTTAAGAGAATCACTCACGAACTCAGATTGTAATCAACCTGGCTCTGATACCATATGACTTTTAGGAATGTAAAGGATAATCTGAGTTTAGAAAGGATTAAAGAAGGAGAATAAGAGATTAAGAGACAACTTAGAGACTAATGGAGAATCATAGTGAAATGAGTAAAGAGAAAGATTGTTTAGAACTGTCTAATCTTTCATTAAGGACATGAGTTACAATATATAGTGTGAGCATACAAGGGTTTTCGAAATCAAGAGAAGACTAAAGCATGTGAGGTCAATCAGGAGAGGATAAGCTCATTTGAACAAGCCAATTAGCTTCTCCACATGCGCGGAGCATCTAGCATCTTGGACCGAGATGCTCTTGCCTTTCCAGCTGTTCCAGCCTGTCAAGGCGCGCTCTACCTTATCCCTAAACGGTCTGATGCATCCAGGTAAGTTCCTTCCCTTCACCTAAGTTACCGCAAGTAACTTCTTTACCCTTGTCAAGGTTTCACCCATCTTCATGTGTACGGTCATGTACGGACTGTACGGACTTGTACGGACCTTGCCCAAACCTTCCCAAGCTTCAACTCATCTCCTTAGTCTCAACTCCTCACTTGCTTCACACTTATACGCAACTCAACTCAACAGAAGGTGTTGGAAGAGAAGCATACTGTCTGGTTATCAAGGTAGCTATGGTACTATGAAGATGGGCAGAGTAGAAGCACAACAGATTCTTATGGGAGAGTGTTCTTACTCAGCTTACATGGGAGAATCTGTAGAGAGCAGTGGGGTTATGAGGAAGCTAGAGACCAAAGGAGCGGATGAGCGTGTCACAAAGGAGGAATGGGATGAGTTTGTCAAGTATGTGTATGCTTTGGCTACGACCCGGAGACAAGGTGCTCCTGCCAAAGCATCCACATCCAACAAACCCATCATTGTTGATTCTGGAGCAAGTCATCACATGATTAGTGACAGAAGCTTAATGAGTGATGTAAAGAAAGCTACTGGGGGTGTGATGATAGCTAATGGTGATAGGATTCCTATAGAAGGAGTTGGAAAGCTCAAGCTATTTGATAAAGACTCAGATGCCTTCTACATGCCACAGTTTGCTTCAAATCTACTATCTGTAAGGAAAGCCACAATTGATCTTGGCTGTCAAGTAGTATTCAGGCCAGATGATGTTGAGTTCCAAGATTTGAAGACTGGAAGGGTCATTGGGAGAGGAGACAGCAAGAATAATCTATACCAGCTCCAATTGGCTAAGATTTCTAAACCCTTTGATTCTATGTGTTTGAGTAGTACTTATGAGAAGATTGATAGTATTACTTGGCATGCTAGATTGGGTCATCCTCATGCTCGTGCTATTGAATTGATAATTCCTAATATGTCATTTAATCACTTGGAGTGTGAAGCATGCATATTAGGAAAGCATTGTAGGACTGTTTTTCCAACATCAGAAACTACTTATGAGCATTGCTTTGATCTAGTTCATTCAGATGTGTGGACTGCTCCTTGTTTGTCTAGAGATAGCCAGAAGTACTTTGTGACATTCATTGATGAGAAGTCTAAGTATACTTGGCTTACATTGCTTCCATCTAAAGATAGGGTGCTAGAAGCATTTATGAACTTCCAAGCATATGTATCTAATCAATACAATGCTACTGTGAAGGTACTGAGATCAGATAATGGAGGTGAATACATCAGCAATGCCTTCAAGAGTCATCTAGCCAAGCATGGGATTGTGCATCAGACTAGCTGTCCTTATACACCACAGCAGAATGGTGTAGCTGAGAGGAAGAACAGGCACTTGATGGAGGTTGCTAGATCAATGATGTTTCATGCAAATGTCCCAAAACGTTTTTGGAGTGATGCTGTGCAGACTGCTTGCTATCTCATCAACCGGGTTCCAACCAAGATATTGAAGAATCTGTCTCCATTTGAAGTGTTGAACAAGAGCAAACCTGTCATTGATCACCTACGTGTCTTTGGGTGTGTGTGCTATGTCATGGTTCCAGGAGAGCAGAGAAACAAGCTGGAGGCAAAGAGTACTAAGGCTATGTTCATTGGTTACTCTATCACTCAGAAAGGGTACAAGTGCTATGATCCTGAAGCAAGGAGAGTGATGGTATCTAGAGAAGTGAAGTTTGTTGAAACAAAAGGTTATTATGAAGAAAAGGAGTGGGAAAATCTGAAGGATTTGTCTCAAGCTCCATCTGATAAGGCAACAATACTGAGAGTGTTGTTGGAGAAGCTCGGGATAGGGTTGTCCCAGGATCAGGAACCCGGCAGGAGAGAGTCTTCCAATCAGACTGGTGGAGCTGGAAGAACAACTCCTCTTGATCATGAGAGGGGGAATGGAACTGAATCTGGTGAGCAAGAGCAAAACCAAGAGGATTCAGGTCTTCATGATCAAGTTGAGAACAATGTTCAGTCTAGTGGAGAAGTGGATGAGGTTCAGTCTAGTGGAGAAGTAGATGAGGTTCAGTCTAGTGGAGAAGAACAAGTCGGACCGGCCAGTTCAGAAGAAGAGCAAGTGGAGCCGGCTAGTGTGCAAACTGAAGATCAGGTGCAAGCTTTGAGGAGGAGCACAAGGATAAAGAGGGATCCTTCCAACTGGGTAAACACGAGAGTGTACTACAATGCCCAGGCTGTGGAGCATCCTTCTCAAGCCGTGTGTTCCTTTGCTGAGTTTCCAGAGGAGCATTATGCCTTTATGATTAGTCTGGATGAGAGTTATGTGCCAAGGACTTATGAAGAAGCTATGTTAGACAAGGAATGGAAAGAATCAGTGGGAGCTGAAGCAGGTGCTATGATCAAGAATGATACATGGTATGAGAGTGAGCTGCCTAGGGGAAAGAAGGCTGTATCTAGTAGATGGATCTTCACAATCAAGTATCTAGCAAATGGACATATTGATAGGAAGAAGACCAGACTGGTTGCAAGAGGATTTACACAAACCTATGGAGAGGATTACATTGATACCTTTGCACCAGTAGCTAAGCTGCACACAGTTCGGATTGTGTTGTCCATTGCAACAAACTTGGAGTGGGATTTGTGGCAGATGGATGTGAAGAATGCTTTCTTACAAGGTGAGCTAGAAGATGAGGTATACATGCTTCCTCCTCCTGGTCTTGAGCATCTAGTAAAACCAGGAAATGTTTTGAGATTGAAGAAGGCAATATATGGGCTGAAGCAGTCTCCTAGAGCTTGGTACAGAAAGCTGAGTACAACTCTCAATGGGAGAGGATTCAGGAAGTCTGAACTGGATCATACACTCTTCACTTTGGTTACTCCATCAGGGATCATTGTGATACTGGTATATGTGGATGATTTGATTATCACAGGGAGTGATAAGGCTGGGATTAAAGCCACTAAAGAGTTCCTCAAGTCTGTGTTTGATATCAAAGACTTGGGAGAGATGAAGTATTTCTTGGGGATTGAGATATGCAGATCCAAGGAGGGTTTGTTTATGTGTCAAAGGAAGTATACAATGGATATGTTGAAGGAGACTGATGTACTTGGAGGAAAGGTAGCCAAGACACCTCTTGAAGAGGGGTATAAGGTCTTACGTGAGGGGGAGGTTGAAGAGAACCAGTTGTTTGAGGATGCTAAGCTGTATAGGAAGATGGTTGGCAAGCTGATCTACTTGACTATTACCAGGCCAGATATATGCTTTGCTGTGAATCAAGTGAGTCAACATATGCAGGCGCCAAAGGTCCATCACTGGAAGATGGTTGATAGGATACTGAGGTATTTGAGTGGGACGGCTGGACAAGGAGTTTGGATGGGCTGTAATGGCAGTACAGAAGTGGTTGGGTATTGTGATGCTGATTGGGCAGGAGATAGAGTGGACAGGAGATCAACTACTGGGTATTGTACATTCATTGGAGGGAACTTGGTTACTTGGAAGAGTAAGAAGCAGAAGGTTATCTCTTGTTCAAGTGCTGAAGCTGAGTATAGAGCCATGTTGAAGCTGACAAACGAGTTGGTGTGGATCAAGGGGATCTTGAAGCATCTAGAGATTGAGCAGAGTGCTCCTATGACTATGCATTGTGACAATCAAGCAGCTATCCACATTGCCTCCAACTCAGTGTTTCATGAGAGAACAAAGCACATAGAGGTGGATTGTCATAAGGTGAGGCAGATGATTATCCTAGGAGTGATTCTGCCATGTTATACAAGAAGTGAAGATCAGCTTGCAGATGTGTTTACCAAGGCAGCGAGATTGAAGACAATGGAGTCCATACTATCCAGGCTTGGACTCATTGATCTTACTCCCAGGAGCTGAGCCCCTTAACCATGGAGTCTCCACTCTTTTTCCCTCAATGGGTTTTCTTTGGTGAGGTTTTTAATGAGGGAGGTCTTCATGGTTTCCAAGCTTGACTTGTTCCACATGGTCAAGCTTGAGGGGGAGTGTTGAGATGAGGTAATAAAGAGAGGAGACATTGATAGAGAAAGAGGATTGAGGCATACAGTAACTTTGGAGTTTTACCACAGTAACTTTAGTTTTACTGTGGTAACTCAGTTAAAGCTTGGAAAGTGATCTTGCTTCACTTTGGAGAGTTACCCACGACCAAGGAGCTCTTGGATAAGGAAGGAGCAGTCTGGATAAGGTTTCCTCAAGCTAGAGAGGCTGGAGACAGGCTGTAAAGTAGACAGCATCTAGTAAAAGATGCCAAAGGGATCAAGCATGTGAAGACTCCCATTGGATGCTTTTGGATGGCTCTCTTTGACTACACATGCTCTGAATCTCTTTCTTATCTTATGGATTTCGAAATGTATTGTCTCTCTCACATAAATATGTTGTAAACCTCATCTTTAATGATTAATGGAGTTTTGAGTCTCTCTCTTTATTCTCTCACTAAAATCTCTTAATCTCTTTAATCTTTTCATCTGATTATCTCTGATTATTTGAATCATGCTCTAATACACAAAAGTGTATAAGTATGGCGTTCAATCACTTGGAGTGTGAAGCTTGTATACTTGGAAAGCACTGTAGAACTGTCTTCCCAACATCAGAAACCAGATATGAGAATTGCTTTGATCTGGTGCATTCAGACGTGTGGACAGCTCCCTGTATGTCTAGAGACAGCCATAAGTACTTTGTGACTTTCATTGATGAGAAGTCCAAGTACACATGGATCACCATGATTCCCTCCAAAGACAGAGTCCTGGAAGCCTTCATGAACTTCCAAGCATATGTTACTAACCAGTACAATGCCACTGTGAAGATTCTGAGGTCTGATAATGGAGGAGAATACACTAGCAATGCTTTCAAGAGTCATCTTGCAAAGCATGGGATTGTGCAACAAACTAGCTGTCCTTACACACCACAACAAAATGGGGTGGCTGAGAGGAAGAACAGACATTTGATGGAGGTTGCGAGATCAATAATGTTCCACATGAATGTCCCTAAGAGGTTTTGGAGTGATGCTGTTCAGACTGCTTGCTATCTCATCAATAGAGTGCCAACCCGTGTCTTGAAGAAACTGTCTCCCTTTGAAGTATTAAACAAGGCCAAGCCACACATTGATCATTTGAGAGTCTTTGGGTGCTTATGTTATGTGATGATTCCCGGAGAAAGAAGGAACAAGCTAGAAGCAAAGAGTACTAAAGCTATGTTCATTGGGTACTCAATCACTCAGAAAGGCTACAAATGTTATGATCCAATAACTAGGAGGGTTATGGTATCTAGAGAAGTGAAGTTTGTTGAGTCTAAAGGGTATTATGAGGAGAAGAAATGGGAAGACCTAGAGGATCTGTCCCGAGCTCCATCAGAGAAGGCAACAACATTGAGGGTGTTGTTGGAGAGGCTAGGGATAGGATTATCCCAAGATCAGGAACCAGGAAGAACAGGACCTTCTAATCAAGCTGGAGAAGCTGGAGGAACAACTCCTCTTGATCATGAGAGGGGGAATGGATCTGAATCAGGGGAGCAGGAGCATAACCAAGAGGATTCAGGTCAGCATGATCAGGAGGAGACACAGGAAGTAGAGAGTGGAGCTCAGTCAGGTGGAAATGAGCAGGGAGAACCTACCGGAAATGAGCAGGGAGAACCTACTGGTTTAAGAGAGGAAGCACAAGAGAATGTTCAGGCTGAAGAACAGGTTGAGACCTTGCGGAGGAGCACAAGGATAAGGAGGGATCCTTCCAACTGGGTAAACACGAGAGTGTACTACAATGCCCAGGCTGTGGAGCATCCCTCTCAAGCCGTGTGTTCCTTTGCTGAGTTTCCAGAAGAGCACATGGTGTTTATGTGTAACTTGGATGAGAATGAGATACCAAGTCTTATGAAGAAGCTATGAAGCACAAGGTTTGGAGAGATTCAGTAGGAAATGAAAGGGATGCAATGATCAGGAATGATACTTGGTATGAGAGTGAGTTACCTAAAGGGAAGAAGGCAGTTTCAAGCAGATGGATCTTCACCATCAAGTACCTTGCAAATGGGGAGATAGATAGGCGCAAGACTAGGCTGGTTGCAAGAGGATTTACACAGACTTATGGGGAAGATTACATTGATACTTTTGCACCAGTGGCCAAGCTTCACACAATTCGAATTGTGTTATCTATTGCAACAAACTTGGAGTGGGATTTGTGGCAAATGGATGTGAAGAATGCTTTCTTGCAAGGTGAACTTGAAGATGAAGTATACATGCATCCACCTCCTGGTCTTGAGCATCTAGTAAAGCCAGGGAATGTTTTGAGATTGAAGAAAGCAATATATGGGTTGAAACAGTCACCTAGAGCTTGGTACAGGAAGCTGAGTACAACACTCAATGGGAGAGGCTTTAGGAAGTCTGAACTAGATCACACTCTCTTCACCTTGACAGGACCTTCAGGGAGCATTGTGATTCTAGTGTATGTGGATGATTTGATTATCACAGGAAGTGATAAGGCAGGGATTCAGGCTACTAAGGAGTTTCTCAAATCTGTGTTTGACATCAAGGATTTGGGAGAGATGAAGTATTTTCTGGGCATTGAGATATGCAGATCAAAGGAGGGTTTGTTTATGTCTCAAAGGAAGTATACTATGGATATGTTGAAGGAGACTGATGTGCTTGGAGGAAAGATAGCTAAGACACCCCTTGAGGAGGGATATAAAGTTCTGCGTGAGGGGGAGGTTGAAGATCCTAAGCTATACAGGAAGATGGTTGGCAAGCTGATCTACTTGACCATCACCAGACCAGATATATGCTTTGCTGTGAACCAAGTGAGTCAGCATATGCAGGCGCCAAAGGTCCATCACTGGAAGATGGTTGATAGGATACTGAGGTATCTGAGTGGGACGGCTGGACAAGGAGTTTGGATGGGTTGTAATGTCTTGGGTCCATGAATCTGAGGCCATTGGTTCTAACCCCCAAAGCTTGCTTCTGATGCCGCTCTCGATCAACCAAACTTGTATTGTCTTCTTGAGACAACCAAGCACAAACACTAATCACCATTCTTAAACTTAGAACCTGTTGAGTATGGACAGATTCAAAGCACAAAATTAGTGAATGATGGAGAGAATAAAGTAACCAGAGAATTTGAGAATAAGTAACAAAAGTATGAGAGAATAATGGAGAGTAAGAGTATGGAGGAGAATGAGAGTTTTGCGGAAGCAGATTGCAGTCCATGGCCTTCAAGCTTCATGGCTGATCACAATGCTGGTGAGGCATGAACATCCCACCAGTTAACACATTTTTAAAGCATTTTCGAAATCAGATTACTCAAGAATCTGTTCAAAACATTTTCAGATTTTTTTTTTTAAATCCTTTCAAAGAGCTTTTCTTTAAATCTGAAATTCAAATGCTCTTACAAATCAATTTTCTTCAAATCATCATCAATCTTTCTCCCTCCGTCAAGCATTGGTTTCATTAGACTTAAAGCCTTTTACCAAGTTTGAAAATATTAAGAGACAAAAGGTAGAAAAGGATGATAATGTTTGAGACAAAACCAGCAAGAACTTCATCTTTTAAAACTGTTTTTAAAGCACAAAACAGATGAAGTCTTTTGTTTCATTTCCCTCCCTTAGCCTTGGATTAGTATCCCAACTCAAGCTCAGAACCACAGCTTACACATGGGAGGAAAGAAACCAAAACAGAACTCCATCTTGTCTTCTTTAAAGAAATCATTAGACAAGATGAAGAACACAAAAATATTTTTGAAATCGATTTTTTTTTTCTTTTCAAGAGTTCTTCAAGATACAAGTTTAATCTTTTCTCCCTCCCTCAGGCTGACATGAACAGATTTTAATCTTTCATCCAAAGGCTTAAACAATGAGGAGATAAAGGGGAGAGTCATTGATTAAAAAAAAACTTTTAAAGACTTGCATCTTAAAGAAACTCACAGATTTTGAATACATACTTCATCTACACTCTCTACTGTCCAAGTTTTGAATCCCAGCCACACAGCTCATCAAAAACGAATTTAAAGGAGAAAGAGAGAGAGATTCAGATGAAGAAATTGACAAAAGAAGTGAGTTCAGCCCAAGAAGAGCAACAAAGCTCTGATACCATGTTGGAAAAGCTATGAATAGCTAAGAACATGAACTCACTCTTTAAGAATGGAAGAGACAATCAACTTGTGATTGATTCTCTCAGCAAAATAATCTACACAACCATCTGAATCTAGAGAGATTAAGTGGCTGTGAGATTGATACAATAATTAGAATTAAACTAAGAACAGATTAAAGACTCTAGTTTGAATCTATTCCTTGAGAAGTGACACAACACTTTCAGTTTGTTCACTTAAGGAGAATAGGAAATAGAATCAGTAAGCTAGAGTTTAAGAGAAGATAAAGAAGAGTTTAAACTGATTTTAGAGTAGAATGGGCAAGCATGATCTGCCCTTAGGCAGACCCAAAACATGTATACCTTAACTCCCTACATTGTGACTAATTTAAAGAACACTTAGTAAAGAGATGAGTTATACACGAAATTTATGAATGCTTGTCTCTTATTTCTTGTGTGTTCATTACAATGAGGCTGCCTCTTTATTTATAGAGGAGAGCCTTAGGTTTTACAGCAGCAGCAACAAGACAAAGGAGAGATTAAACTAATACTATCCTAGGAAATGAATAAACAAAGCTATTAGAAAGCAGCCAAGGAGGATGAGAACAGGAAGAGGCACGACCAGATGAGGAGAAAGGGACAGGAGAGAGGTTGGCACAGCTTGCTTAAGTGAAAGTGACAGGCCAGTTGCTTCTCCAAAGCACCACATGTGACTTTCCTTGCTTCAATTCAAACCAGATCTTTTCCCTTGACTCTCCAAGGGTCATAAGCTTGTTTAAACTTCAAATCTGCTTCAGAATATCAAGCTGGACGAGCTCACTACTTTCCTTGCCTTCCAAGTCACTCTAGGTTAAGCTTGGTTACTTGGAAGCCAAGACTGTACGGACTGCCTTGTACAGCAAGGTTGTATGAACCAGACTATTTTCAAGTACCTCTTCTTCTCTTGTTTCATTTGTTGGCTCCTTTCCTTGATGCACAAGTCTTGAATACTTGCAACACACTTCATGACTCTACAGCCTCCTTCTCTTCTTGCACACACGCCTTGATCATCTTTTCATTGTCTTGGCCGTGTGATCACTCTCTTGAGGCTTGTTCATGGCTTGGATAGCTTCTTCTTCTTTAGTTTGGTGTGGAGATGCTTGGCCTTCACTTCCTTTGTTTGGCCTTCACATCTCCTTGTCTTGCTTCACTTTAATACTATTTGGGAATATAACAGCTTCCTTGTCATTCTAATAGAACCAGGATGAATCGCGATGTAAGAAGCTTGATTTTGATACATAAAGTAATGGAGAATGACTAGGAAGTTGAATAAATCTCATTGGAGTTAGGATGAAGAAGCTATCCCACTTTCAAATCAGGTGATCCCAGTTTTTCTGTTTGGGAATATAACAGCTTCCTTGTCATTCTAATAGAACCAGGATGAATTGCGATGTAAGAAGCTTGATTTTGATACATAAAGTAATGGAGAATCACTAGGAAGTTGAATAAATCTCATAGGAGTTAGGATGAAGAAGCTGTCCCACTTTCAAATCAGGTAATCCCAATTTTCCTGTTTGGGAATATGACAGCTTCTTTGTCATTCTATTCAAACCAGGATGAATCGCGATGTAAGAAGCTTGATTTTGATACATAAAGTAATGGAGAATTACTAGGAAGTTGAAGAAATCTCATAGGAGTTAGGATGAAGAAGCTATCCCACTTTCAAATCAGTTGATCCCAGTTTTCCTGTTTGGGAATATGACAGCTTCTTTGTCATTCTAATCAAACCAGGATGAATCGCGATGTAAGAAGCTTGATTTTGATACATAAAGTAATGGTGAATCACTAGGAAGTTGAATAAATCTCATAGGAGTTAGGATGAAGAAGCTATCCCACTTTCAAATCAGGTGATCCCACTTTTCCTGTTTGGGAATATGACAGCTTCTTTGTCATTTTAATCAAACCAGAATGAATCGGGATGTAAGAAGCTTGATTTTGATACACATAAAGTAATGGAGAATCACTAGGAAGTTGAATAAATCTCATAGGAGTTAGGATGAAGAACCTATCCTACTTTCAAATCAAGTGATCCCACTTTTCGTGTTTGGGAATATGACAGCTTCTTTTGAGATTTTAGAGAGTAGAATAGGTATTGAGAGATTAAGAGAGATTTGGTAAGAGATTAAGAGAAGTTTAGAAGAGATTGTGAAAGAAATGGAGAGATTATGTATGATCCATGATGAACAAGAGAGAGACTAGAGAGAGAGTAACATAATCCGCTTAGTTTATTAATGAGAGAGTGATTACACTTATATATGAAGCTTAAGACACTAGGGTTTAGATTGCATAAAGGAGAAAGCATGTGAAGTCAAGATACAGCTAAGGGCGCATTTGAATCCTTCCAATGAGAGTCTCCACATGTGTGAGGCATCTTTGAATATGCCTTTACTTTCCAGCTCTTGCCAGACTGTCAGACGCGCTCTCCCTTATCCTCTCAACGTTCGGATCAAGCTCAGCCTTAAGGTAAAGTAACTCTAGCTAGTTTAACCTTTACCTGAGCTGAGTAACTCCTTAACCGCGCATGATGGTACGGCCTGATCGTCCGTACCCTTTGCCCTATCCGTACAGTCCGTACATGATGCTTCTATCTTCCTCTCTAATGCTTCTACACTTCCTAAGGTCTCCTCTTCATACCATAAGGCTCTCTTCTTAACACTCCCCCTCAAGCTTAGCTTTGTGAAAGTCTAAGCTTGGACAGCCATGAGACCTTCCTCATTAAAAACCTCACTAAGGAAAACCCATTGGGATAAAACCTTAATGAGGGAAAAAGAGTAAAGATCTCACAGCTGAGGGGATCAGCTCCTTCTCTTCCCAAGATCTATGAGTCCCAATCTACTGTGGATGGACTCCATAGTCTTCTGTCTTGCTGCCTTGGTGAACACATCAGCCAACTGATCTTCACTTCTCGTTTAGCAAGGTAAGATCACTCCAAGCACAATCATCTGTCTCACTTTGTGGCAATCAACCTCAATGTGCTTGGTTCTCTCATGGAACACCGAGTTGGATGCAATGTGAATGGCAGCTTGATTGTCGCAATGCATTGTCATTGGAGTGGCTTGATCAATCTCCAAGTGCTTCAAGATGCCTTTGATCCATACCAACTCGTTTGTAAGCTTCAGCATGGCTCTATACTCAGCTTCACCACTTGAGCATGACACCACCTTCTGCTTCTTGCTCTTCCAAGTTACCAAGTTGCCTCCAATGAATGTGCAATAGCCGGTTGTTGATCTCCTATCAGCTCTATCTCCTGCCCAATCAGCATCGCAATAGCCCACCACTTCTGAGCTTCCATTGCACCCCATCCATACTCCTTGATCCGGTGAGCCATTCAGATACATCAACAGCCTCTCTACCATGCGCCAGTGATGTTCCTTGGGAAGCTGCATGTGTTGGCTCACCTGATTCACAGCAAAACATATATCAGGCCTCGTAATGGTAAGGTAAATCAATTTACCAACTAGTTTTCTATAGAGTTTAGGATCCTGGTAAGGTTTGCTGTCTTCAATCTCCCCCTCTCGTGGGACTTTGTAGCCATCCTCCATAGGCATCCTTGCTGTCTTGCCTCCATAAGCACCTGCACCTTTCAAAAGATCAAGTGTATACTTCCTTTGGGACATGAATAACCCTTCCTTGGATCTACATATCTCAATTCCAAGAAAGTATTTCATTTCTCCCAAGTCTTTAATCTCAAACATGGATTTAAGGAACTCCTTGGTTGCTATGATACCTTCCTTATCACTTCCTGTGATAATGATATCATCAACATACACAAGGAGTGCAATCATACCTGAGGGAGTGGTGAGAGTGAAGAGGGTGTGATCTAGTTCAGACTTCTTGAAGCCTCGGCCATTCAGGGTTGTGCTCAACTTGTTATACCAAGCTCTTGGTGATTGCTTCAACCCATAAATGGCTTTCTTTAGCCTCAATACATTCCCTCTCTTCACTAGATGTTCTAGACCTGGTGGAGGATACATATATACTTCATCCTCAAGCTCTCCTTGCAGAAACGCATTCTTTACATCCATTTGCCACAATCCCCATCCAAGGTTCACAGCCAAGCTTAAAATAATCCTAATGGTGTGTAGCTTGGCTACTGGAGCAAATGTCTCAATGTAATCCTCTCCATATGTCTGAGTGAACCCTCTTGCTACTAGTCTAGTCTTCTTCCTCTCAATTGACCCATCAGCCTTGTACTTGATTGTAAAGATCCATCTACTAGACACAGCCTTCTTCCCTTTTGGTAGTTCACTCTCATACCATGTATCATTCTTTATCATAGCTCCTGCCTCAGCTCCTACTGATTCCTTCCATTCCTTATCTTCCATTGCCTCTTCATAGCTTCTTGGAATGTGATTCTCATCTAAGTTTACCATAAATGCACAATGTGCTTCTGGATATTGAGCAAAGGAACACACGGCCTGAGTAGGATGCTTCACAGCTTGGGCATTGTAGTACACTCTTGTGTTTACCCAACTGGAAGGATCCTTTCTCAGCCTTGTACTCCTTCTCAACACTGGCCCTTCTTGCGCCATCTCTTGTTCTTCTTCTACTTGTGGAGTGACTGCTTCAGTCTGTTCTTCAGCTTCAGCTCTAGCCTCTCCTTGTCTCTGATCTTCTTCATTCTGACTTTCATTCAGTTCTTCCCTTGCTGATCCTTCTCCACTTTGGACAGGAGAATCAGTTCCTCTGTTTCCTAGCTCACCGGCCTCTTCTAAGCCTTGGTCCTCTAGTTCAGATACTGATTCACTTCCCCCCTCATGTGCAAAGTGGGATGGTTCTTCTGCTGCAGCTGGAGTAGGTTCTGGACGCCTACTCTGATCCTGGGACACTCCAATTCCGAGCCCCTCTAGAATGTTTCTCAAGCAAGCAGCTCTTTCTGATGGCTGGGATAGATCCTCCAAGTCTTCCCATGTCTGCTCATCATAGTATCCTTTGTCTTCCATGAATCTGACATCCCTTGACACTAGGACTCTCCTAGCTGTAGGATCATAGCATTTGTAGCCCTTCTGTGAAGTGGAATACCCAATCATCATGGCCTTGGTGCTCTTTGCTTCTAGTTTGTTTCTCTGCTCGCCTGGTACAAGAACATAACACACGCATCCAAAGGTCCTCAGGTGATCCAAGACTGGCCTGCTCTTGTTAAGTACCTCAAATGGAGATTGATCTGCTAAGATCCTGGTTGGTATCCTGTTGATCAGATAGCACGCAGTCATCACAGCATCACTCCAATACCTCTTGGGAACCCCTTTGTGGAACATCATAGACCGGGACACCTCCATGAGATGTCTGTTCTTCCTTTCAGCAACTCCATTCTGCTGTGGAGTGTATGGGCAGCTAGTCTGGTGAAGAATCCCATGTTGAGCAAGGTGATCACGAAATGCATGCCCAGTATACTCCCCACCATTATCAGACCTGAAAATCTTAATCTTGGCATGATATTGGTTAGTCACATAGGCTTGAAAATTTTTAAATGCATCAAGGACCCTATCTTTAGTTTTAATCAATGTTAACCAGGTGTATTTGGATTTTTCATCAATGAATGTGACATAATACTTGTAATCATCCCTAGATAAGCAAGGTGCAGTCCAAACATCAGAGTGAATTAAATCAAAGCAGTTTGCATAAAGAGTAGATGATCTTTGAAAAACAGTCTTACAGTGTTTACCCAAAATACAAGCCTCACAATCATTATTTTTAAACATGACACCTGGTAACATAATGCTTAAAGCCCTAACATGTGGATGGCCTAGCCTAGCATGCCACAGAGCATCAGTACTTAAGGAAGAAACAGAACTAAACGAGAAACAAGAACTAGAAATAGGTGCAAGGTCTTCAATCATGTAAAGATCCCCCTTGGTTGCTCCTTGCCCAATCAACTTACTGCTCTTAATATCCTGAAACTTAACATCATTAGGACTGAAAATAACATTGCATTGAAGATCAGTAGTGCATTTCTTAACTGATAAGAGATTAGAGGTGAACTCAGGCATGTAAAAAGCTTTTGAATCCTTATTAAACAAGTTCAGTTTACCAATGCCTCTAATGGGAATTCTATCTCCATTTGCAATCATAACATGACCAAGTGCAGGTTCTATGTCTTTTATCAGATTGTTATCACTAATCATGTGATGAGATGCACCAGAATCAATTATCAATGGTTTATGCAAGCTCCTAGCAGTATTGATTCTAGATGTTTCATTTTCAGCTTTCAGGCTCTTAACTACTCCTAACAATCTATCAGTTATGCTAGTATGAGCAGTAGCAGTACATGAGGTTTTAAAAATGTCTAACAGCTTATCAGAGATACTAGGTAATGTATGAGCAGAGTATGAGTATCCAAGAGTGTTGCCTAGCATTTTACCAGACTCCTTGAGGGCTCGGATGAATGCCTCAAAGTCAGCCTTGGTGATCACCTCCTGAGAAGTTAGAGCCCTGCCTTCACTTTCACCCGCCTTGACATTTGGACTAGCCCCTGATGAGCCAGCACCACTTGCTTCAGCAGAAAGGTGAGCCTTAGCTTCTCTATCCTTGTTGAACTTGCTCGGCCTGAGGTGTGGATGTAGGATCCAGCACTGACTCTTCTTATGCCCTTGCCGCTTGCAATGCTCACAGCTTCCCTCATACTTCTCATACTTCCTTCCATCTCCACGGTACGCTGCCTTGTTTGCTTGCGCCTCTTCTGCTTTATGAGCCGTGGACATTCCCTTCTTGCCTCCAAACAACCCAAGAGAGCCTTCCTCCTTCTGAAGTTGTGCGCATACCTCCTCCATGGATGGGAGAGTAGGTGATCTCAGGATATGCTTGATCACATCCTGGTAGCTTTCATCTAGAGTCATCAATAGCCCAAACACCTGATCTTGCTCTCTCCTCTCAATGAGCGATTCCTCATCAGTTGTGTTGGGTCTAAGACTCTCAAGTTCGGACCACAACGCTCCAAACTTCCCCATGTGCTTGGTGAGATCTTCTCCATCTTGCCTCAAGACACTGATGGTTTGCTTCAGATCAAACACCCGACTTATGTTGGACTTGTTTCCATACCTCTTATGGAGCATGTCCCAAAGGCGCTTAGGAGTCTCAAAGTGCACGTAAGCTTCAAGTATGGGGAGCTCCAGAGAGGCATGGAGCACAGACAGCACCATCAAATCCTCTTGGACCCATCTCTTTGCTTCAGCTACCGCAAGAGTCTTCCCGTCGCCTTCTTCTTCATCTTCTTTGGCCACTGGCTCCGGACCATCATCTGTGATGTGGTTCCACAGCCCTAGCCTTCCAATGGTAGTCCTCACTAACTGGGACCACATCAAGTAGTTCGAGCCTCCCTTCAGTGCAACCGGAACCGTCACCAGTTTGCTAAAGTTGGTCGTCTCCATCTCCTCTTCTTTATCACACAAGAACAAACTCGCAAATGTAAAGAAAGGAACAAGGATCTCTCAATACCAAAGCCAACCTGGCTCTGATACCATGAGATTTTAGAGAGTAGAATAGGTATTGAGAGATTAAGAGAGATTTGGTAAGAGATTAAGAGAAGTTTAGAGAGATTGTGAAAGAAATGGAGAGATTATGTATGATCCATGATGAACAAGAGAAGACTAGAGAGAGAGTAACATAATCCGCTAGTTTATTAATGAGAGAGTGATTACACTTATATATGAAGCTTAAGACACTAGGGTTTAGATTGCATAAAGGAGAAAGCATGTGAAGTCAAGATACAGCTAAGGGCGCATTTGAATCCTTCCAATGAGAGTCTCCACATGTGTGAGGCATCTTTGAATATGCCTTTACTTTCAGCTCTTGCCAGACTGTCAGACGCGCTCTCCCTGCCAGACTGTCAGACGCGCTCTCCCTTATCTCTCAACGTTCGGATCAAGCTCAGCCTTAAGGTAAAGTAACTCTAGCTAGTTTAAACCTTTACCTGAGCTGAGTAACTCCTTAACCGCGCATGATGGTACCGGCCTGATCGTCCGTACCCTTTGCCCTATCCGTACAGTCCGTGTACATGATGCTTCTATCTTCCTCTCTAATGCTTCTACACTTCCTAAGGTCTCCTCTTCATACCATAAGGCTCTCTTCTTAACATCTTTGTCATTC